>NW_027325366.1:34099644-34584644 GCF_036924035.1 Leuresthes tenuis
ACGAAGGTCAGAGGTCACACACACACACACAGAGACGTGATGAAGCGTAAATAAGAGAGCAGAGAAATGAAACCTGAGTGAGGAGGAGGTGAAGCAGCTGTTGATGCAGCTCAGAGGATTCAGACTCTATTAATAGAACGCAGATGTGAAACAATAGAGCGCAGAGAGGCAGGAAGTGATGTGTGGCGGCCCGTTCCAGCTGGGAACGGATCGCTTTACGCATCACGAGGACCACATTCATCATTCCTGCCAGTGCAAAGCATGGAGCAAGCTCAGAGAAGAGCTCCAGAAACAGTCAAATGAACATCTTTACAGTCTAAACAACTCACAGGAAGCTGCAACGTTTAGGATTATGGGGATTTTCAGGTTCAGGTGGCGCCGTTTCTTTAGCTTTTACCAGCTTTCAACGCAGAACATTTACATTTAGGTGTTTCTGTCCTGTTTCATCCACTGTAGCTGTCAGTGTGACAGGCCTCTCAGAAACTCCACTTCACCATTAAATCTGAGCTGAAGGGTCTCTTTAACCTGCCATAAAACTATCAAATACACTGCAGATTAATAAGAATACATCCAGAACAAGATTCTGCTGCTCACAGTTCAATCATTTATTAAATAAAACTTCCAGTTTTCACACCGTGAGTGATTGTTTGAGGCTGTTTTTCTGTCTGAACTCCCCAAACATCAGAAGCTCAAACAGGAGCATTAATCACTTGAAGCTTCACAACACTGAATAAAACAGGCTGAAAGTCCCACATAACACATGGCATTAAGTTTATTCTGACATGTTTTATCTGAATTATCCCCTGAATTAAGGTGTCTTCATGCTCAAAATGTTCCAGTAAACTGATGAATGAAATAAAACGCCGTATCAGTGACGCCGTTAGCTCATGCAGCTAACAGGAAGTGTTTGGCCGTTAGCTCATGCAGCTAACAGGAAGTGTTTGGCCGTTAGCTCATGCAGCTAACAGGAAGTGTTTGGCCGTTAGCTCATGCAGCTAACAGGAAGTGTTTGGCCGTTAGCTCATGCAGCGAACAGGAAGTGTTTGGCCGTTAGCTCATGCAGCTAACAGGAAGTGTTTGGCCGTTAGCTCATGCAGCGAACAGGAAGTGTTTGGCCATTAGCTCATGCAGCTAACAGGAAGTGTTTGGCCGTTAGCTCATGCAGCGAACAGGAAGTGTTTGGCCGTTAGCTCATGCAGCTAACAGGATGTGTTTGGCCGTTAGCTCATGCAGCTAACAGGATGTGTTTGGCCGTTAGCTCATGCAGCGAACAGGAAGTGTTTACATGGAAGGTGTTCGGGGGAAATTTAGAGAAGATGAATCAAAATATCAAAAAGAGAAGAAGTTTTGGTTCATGTCTTTGATGAAGATTCAAACGGTGAGAATTTCTCTCAGAGTGACGGGTCGGAGATGGCGGGGAAAAGGTGGAGGTAGATGGAGCTCAGGGGGGGTCTGAATGGAAACCAGCAGTGATGAGGACTGGGTTTCTCTGAATCCTGATGAAGTGAACCAGGAGGCAGATGTGACAGATGCTGAGCTGCTGTCCCTCCTCCTCACTGATGGTTTCTGGACTCTGAGAACAGATGAAACTAACAGATATGAACAGATGAAACTAACAGATTTAAACACCAGTTCTTGGCCAATCAGACACTGAAGAATCAGGATCTGATTAAAGACTTTTCACTGATTCTTCCTGACGTTCATTTCACTGATTTTCTGTTGTTTTTCTGTGGATAAAATGACAGAAAAGTTGGAGCAGCTTTGTTCATAGTTGTTGTTCACACTTCTTTATATTCCTGATGTTTAATCTCAGTCTGATCCTCAGTTTTATTCCACAAACAGAAATTTAAATGATAACCTCCCTCTCTCACATCTTCTGAACATTTCCAGGCAACAACTTATTCTTTGCTCGGCACATTATATGAGCTGTTTTCTTCTCCACTTGGTAAAAGAATGTTAGAGCTGTAGAATTGGTTTGTTAATGAAAGTGAACTGATCTCACAGCCATATAAACGGTGGGTGTAATGAGCTCTGTGGGTAAAACAGCCAATCAGAACCAGCAGTCTGGACCACAGACCCTCCAGGATCCCATGTTGTAGGATCAGCCTCCTCTGTTCAGTCTGCAGGAAACAGGGAGTCAAAGCTTCCATAAAATGGACCCACGTGGTTCTGGATCTGGTGGAGCAGTACACAGCCTCAGCCTTCACATGAGCAGAGATAGCCTCCACCTGTCAGGGTGTGGAGGTGGTGTTAATGTCAGCTTACAGAAAAAACACACATGTAAACACACCCAGACTGCCACAGAAGTCCTCACAAGCATAGAAACACCGAGTCGTCCTGCAGCGAGCCGGCTGCCTTAGTAAAGACCTGCTGCTATATCTGTGCACGTGTGCATGAGCCGTGAGGGTTCCCTGTGTGTGTGTGTGTGTGTGCGTAGTAATCCGTCCGTGTGCTATTTCAGACTGCAGGAAGCCCCTCTTCCAGCTCTGCATCTAATGTTAAAGGTCAGAGGTCACACAGCCATGTGCTGCTGTTTGCAGCATGTGATTCCTGGTTAACACACTCTGACCTCATCTTTACTGGTTCTGCTTTTCAGATGGACCTCTGAGTCAGAACTTTGTTCCAGCTTCTCTGCAGGTGTGGATTTGGTCAGTTTATCTCACTCAGGTCATCTCTGATTGGATTAAAGTTCAGTTTTAGTTGGATTAAAACAAACTATTTTGTAACTCCATAGAATTTGGCTTTTTTTATGATCTTTAGCTCCCCCAACAGGTGTGGATGTAACATCACATTCATAAGAGCAAACCTCTGTTAGCCGTGAAGTCGTAAACTGCGGTATCACCCCCCCCCCCGCTGTGCTCCAGGACAGTTTCAGTCCCGCGAATATGAATAACAAAAGTCTGTGTGCTTCAAAACGAGTCTTTTTAAGGTTCACAAACCAAGTGTTTGTGTTGCTTTAAAAACAGGCGTCTGTTTTCAGATCAAACACATCCAGTCATTAAGACTTTATTCTCTGATTTTGTTTTTCTAAACAGAGTTGTTCCTTAAAGTTTGTGACAGAATGCAGCATCTTCAGCTTCTGTTATTGTTCTGATTCATTTCTACATTTTAATAATTCTCTGTGACGTCTCAGCTGGTAAAAATACCACCTTAACATGAACCAAACACAGCATTTTTTTAGGGGCTTTTATTCTATGGTTTAAAGACGTGAAGAAGTAGTTGTGTTTTGTGGGTATGTTTGATAGTTTTTATTATGGTTTCAGGATGGTTTTGGACCTGGTTTCAGGATGTTTTTGGACCTGGTTTAGGGCTGGTTTTGTACCTGGTTTCAGGATGTTTTTGGACCTGGTTTAGGGCTGGTTTTGGACCTGGTTTAGGACCTGATTTCAGGCTGGTTTTGGACCTGGTTTCAGGATGTTTTTGGACTTGGTTTAGGGCTGGTTTTGGACCTGGTTTAGGACCTGATTTCAGGCTGGTTTTGGACCTGGTTTAGGGCTGGTTTTGGACCTGGTTTAGGACCTGATTTCAGGCTGGTTTTGGACCTGGTTTCAGGATGTTTTTGGACTTGGTTTAGGGCTGGTTTTGGACCTGGTTTAGGACCTGGTTTCAGGCTGCTTTTTGGACCTGGTTTCACATCTGTTTTTGGACCTGGTTTCATGCTGTTTGTAACAATGTTTCAGGATGTTTTTGGACCTGGTTTCAGGCGGCTTTTGGAGCTGCTTTCAGGCTGCTTTTTGGACCTTGTTTCAGGCTGTTTTTAACAAGATTTCACAACTGTTTTTGGACCTTGTTTCAGGCTGCTTTTGGACCTGGTTTCAGACTGTTTTTGGACCTTGTTTCAGGCTGTTTTTAACAAGATTTCACAACTGTTTTTGGACCTTGTTTCAGGCTGTTTTTGGACCTGGTTTCAGGCTGCTTTTGGACCTGGTTTCAGACTGTTTTTGGACCTTGTTTCAGAGGCTGCTTTTGGACCTGGTTTCAGACTGTTTTTGGACCTTGTTTCAGGCTGCTTTTGGACCTGGTTTCAGACTGTTTTTGGACCTTGTTTCAGGCTGTTTTTAACAAGATTTCACAACTGTTTTTTGACCTTGTTTCAGGCTGCTTTTGGACCTGGTTTCAGACTGTTTTTGGACCTTATTTCAGGCTGTTTTTAACAAGATTTCACAACTGTTTTTGGACCTTGTTTCAGGCTGTTTTTGGACCTGGTTTCAGGCTGCTTTTGGACCTGGTTTCAGACTGTTTTTGGACCTTGTTTCAGGCTGCTTTTGGACCTGGTTTCAGACTGTTTTTGGACCTTGTTTCAGGCTGTTTTTAACAAGATTTCACAACTGTTTTTGGACCTGGTTTCAGGCTGCTTTTGGAGCTGGTTTCAGGCTGCTTTTTGGACCTGGTTTCACATCTGTTTTTGGACCTTGTTTCAGGCTGTTTTTAACAATGTTTCAGGATGTTTTTGGACCTGGTTTCAGACTGTTTTTGGACCTGGTTTCAGGCTGCTTTTGGACCTGGTTTCAGACTGTTTTTGGACCTTGTTTCAGGCTGCTTTTGGACCTGGTTTCAGACTGTTTTTGGACCTTGTTTCAGGCTGTTTTTAACAAGATTTCACAACTGTTTTTGGACCTGGTTTCAGGCTGCTTTTTGGACTTGGTTTCACATCTGTTTTTGGACCTGGTTTCAGACTGTTTTTGGACCTTGTTTCAGGCTGCTTTTGGACCTTGTTTCACACTGCTTTTGGACCTGTTTTCAGGCTGTTTTTGGACCTGGTTTCAGGCTGCTTTTTGGACTTGGTTTCACATCTGTTTTTGGACCTTGTTTTAGGCTGTTTTTAACAATGTTTCAAGATGTTTTTGGACCTTGTTTTAGGCTGCTTTTGAACGTGGTTTAGGGCTGGTTTTTGGACTTGGTTTCACATCTGTTTTTGGACCTTGTTTCAGGCTGTTTTTAACAATGTTTCAGGCTGTTTTCAACATGTGTTTCACATCTATTTTTGGACTTGGTTTCAGGCTGTTATTGGACTTGGTGTCAGGCTGTTTTTTACATGGTTTCAGGATGTTTTTGGACTTTGTTTCGGGCTGGTTTTGGACTTTGTTTCGGGCTGGTTTTGGACTTGGTTTCAGGCTGCTTTTTAACACGGTTTCAGGCTGTTTTTGGACCTGGTTTCAGGCTGCTTTTTAACATGGCTTCAGGCTGTTTTTGGACCTGGTTTCAGGCTTTTTTTTAACATGGTTTCAGGCTTTTTTTTTGGATTTGGTTTCAGGCTGTTTTTGGACTCGGTCAGGCTGCTTTTTAACCTGGTTTCAGGCTTCTTTTTGGACCTGGTTTCAGGCTTCTTTTTAACATGGTTTCAGGCTGTTTTTGAACTTGGTTTCAGGCTGCTTTTTAACATGGTTTCAGGCTGTTTTTGAACTTGGTTTCAGGCTGCTTTTTAACCTGGTTTCAGGCTTTTTTTGGACCTGGTTTCAGGCTGCTTTTTGACACAGTTTCAGGCTGCTTTTTAAAATAGTTTCAGGCTGCCTTTTAACCTGGTTTCAGGCTGCTTTTTAACATGGTTTCAGGCTTTTTTTTTGGATTTGGTTTCAGGCTGTTTTTGGACTCGGTCAGGCTGCTTTTTAACCTGGTTTCAGGCTTCTTTTTGGACCTGGTTTCAGGCTTCTTTTTAACATGGTTTCAGGCTGTTTTTGAACTTGGTTTCAGGCTGCTTTTAAACATGGTTTCAGGTTTTTTTGGAATTGGTTTCAGGCTGTTTTTGGACCTGGTTTCAGGCTGCTTTTTAACATGGTTTCAGGCTGCTTTTTAACACGGTTTCAGGCTGTTTTATTGGATTTGGTTTCAGGCTGCATTTTAACCTGGTTTCAGACTGTTTTTCAACCTGGTTTCAGACTGCTTTTTAACAAGGTTTCAGGCTGCTTTTTAACATGGTTTCAGGCTGTTTTATTGGATTTGGTTTCAGGCTGCATTTTAACCTGGTTTCAGACTGTTTTTCAACCTGGTTTCAGACTGCTTTTTAACAAGGTTTCAGGCTGCTTTTTAACATGGTTTCAGGCTGTTTTATTGGATTTGGTTTCAGGCTGATTTTTAACATGGTTTCAGGCTGCTTTTTAACACGGTTTCAGGCTGCATTTTAACCTGGTTTCAGACTGTTTTTCAACCTGGTTTCAGACTGCTTTTTAACAAGGTTTCAGGCTGCTTTTTAACCTGGTTTCAGGCTGCTTTTGGACCTGGTTTCAGGCTGCTTTTTGACACAGTTTCAGGCTGCTTTTTAAAATGGTTTCAGGCTGCCTTTTAACCTGGTTTCAGGCTGCTTTTTAACATGGTTTCAGGCTTTTTTTTTGGATTTGGTTTCAGGCTGATTTTTAACATGGTTTCAGGCTGCTTTTTAACACGGTTTCAGGCTGTTTTTGGACCTGGTTTCAGGCTGCTTTTTGACACAGTTTCAGGCTGCTTTTTAACCTGGTTTCAGGCTTTTTTTGGACCTGGTTTCAGGCTTCTTTTTAACATGGTTTCAGGCTGTTTTTGAACTTGGTTTCAGGCTGCTTTTAAACATGGTTTCAGGTTTTTTTGGAATTGGTTTCAGGCTGCTTTTTAACATGGTTTCAGGCTGCTTTTTAACATGGTTTCAGGCTGCTTTTTAACACGGTTTCAGGCTGTTTTATTGGATTTGGTTTCAGGCTGCATTTTAACCTGGTTTCAGACTGTTTTTCAACCTGGTTTCAGACTGCTTTTTAACAAGGTTTCAGGCTGCTTTTTAAAATGGTTTCAGGCTGCTTTTTAACATGGTTTCAGGCTTTTTTTTTGGATTTGGTTTCAGGCTGTTTTTGGACTCGGTCAGGCTGCTTTTTAACCTGGTTTCAGGCTTCTTTTTGGACCTGGTTTCAGGCTTCTTTTTAACATGGTTTCAGGCTGCTTTTAAACATGGTTTCAGGTTTTTTTGGACTTGGTTTCAGGCTGTTTTTGGACCTGGTTTCAGGCTGCTTTTTAACATGGTTTCAGGCTGCTTTTTGGTCCTAGTTTCACAGCTGTTTTGGATTTGGTTTCAGGCTGCATTTTAACCTGGTTTCAGACTGTTTTTTAACCTGGTTTCAGGTTGCTTTTTAACACAGTTTCAGGCTGTTTTATTGGATTTGGTTTCAGGCTGATTTTTAACATGGTTTCAGGCTGCTTTTTAACACGGTTTCAGGCTGTTTTTGGACCTGGTTTCAGGCTGCTTTTTGACACAGTTTCAGGCTGATTTTGGACTTGGTTTCAGGCTGCTTTTTAACATGGTTTCAGGCTGTTTTTGGACCTGGTTTCAGGCTTTTTTTTAACATGGTTTCAGGCTGTTTTCGGACCTGGTTTCAGGCTGCTTTTTAACCTGGTTTCAGGCTTTTTTTTGGTCCTAGTTTCAGGGTGCCTTTTAACATGGTTTCAGGCTGCTTTTTGGTCCTAGTTTCACAGCTGTTTTGGATTTGGTTTCAGGCTGCATTTTAACCTGGTTTCAGACTGTTTTTTAACCTGGTTTCAGGTTGCTTTTTAACACAGTTTCAGGCTGTTTTATTGGATTTGGTTTCAGGCTGATTTTTAACATGGTTTCAGGCTGCTTTTTAACATGGTTTCAGGCTGTTTTTGGACCTGGTTTCAGGCTGCTTTTTGACACAGTTTCAGGCTGATTTTGGACTTGGTTTCAGGCTGCTTTTTAACATGGTTTCAGGCTGTTTTTGGTCCTGGTTTCAGGCTACTTTTTAACATGGTTTTAGGCTTTTTTTGGACTTGGTTTCAAGCTGCTTTTTAACCTGGTTTCAGGCTGATTTTTAACATGGTTTCAGGCTGCTTTTTAACCTGGTTTTAGGCTGCTTTTTAACCTGGTTTCAGGCTGCTTTTTAACCTGGTTTCAGGCTTTTTTTGGTCCTAGTTTCAGGCTGCCTTTTGGTCCTGGTTTCAGGCTACTTTTTAACATGGTTTCAGGCTTTTTTTGGACTTGGTTTCAAGCTGCTTTTTAACCTGGTTTCAGGCTGATTTTTAACATGGTTTCAGGCTGCTTTTTAACATGGTTTCAGGCTGTTTTTGGATTTGGTTTCAGGCTGCTTTTTAACCTGGTTTCAGGCTGCTTTTTAACCTGGTTTCAGGCTGCTTTTTAACACGGTTTCAGGCTGTTTTTGGACCTGGTTTCAGGCTGCTTTTTAACATGATTTCAGGCTGCTTTTTGGTCCTAGTTTCACAGCTGTTTTGGACTTGGTTTCGAGTTTTTTTTTAACATGGTTTCAGGCTGTTTTTTGGACTTGGTTTCAGGCTGCTTTTTAACCTGGTTTCAGGCTTTTTTGGACCTGGTTTCAGGCTGCTTTTTAACATGGTTTCAGGCTGTTTTTGGATTTGGTTTCAGGCTGCTTTTGGACCTGGTTTCAGGCATTTTTCGGACCTGGTATAGGGCTGCTTTTGGACCTGGTTTCAGGCATTTTTCAGACCTGGTTTAGGGCTAGTTTTGGACCTGGTTTCAGGCTGTTTTTGGACCTGGTTTAGGGCTGGTTTTGGACCTGGTTTAGGGCTGCTTTTGGACCTGGTTTCAGGCTGTTTTTGGACCTGGTTTAGGGCTGGTTTAGGGCTGGTTTAGGGCTGCTTTTTAACATGGTGTCAGGATGTTTTTGAACCTGGTTTCAGGTTGTTTTTGGACCTGGTTTAGGGCTGCTTTTGGACCTGGTTTCAGGCTGTTTTTGGACCTGGTTTAGGGCTGGTTGTGGACCTCGTTTAGGGCTGCTTTTTAACATGGTGTCAGGATGTTTTTGAACCTGGTTTCAGGTTGTTTTTGGACCTGGTTTAGGGCTGCTTTTGGACCTGGTTTCAGGCTGTTTTTGGACCTGGTTTAGGGCTGGTTTTGGACCTGGTTTAGGGCTGCTTTTGGACCTGGTTTCAGGCTGTTTTTGGACCTGGTTTAGGGCTGGTTTAGGGCTGGTTGTGGACCTGGTTTAGGGCTGCTTTTGGACATGGTTTCAGGCTGTTTTGGACTTGGTTTAGGGCTAGATTTTGGACATGGTTTCAGGCTGTTTTGGACTTGGTTTAGGGCTAGATTTTGGACATGGTTTCAGGCTGTTTTTGGACCTGGTTTAGGGCTGGTTTTGGACCTGGTTTAGGGCTAGTTTTGGACCTGGTTTCAGGCTGTTTTTGGACCTTTTCTCCTTATGAAAAAGGCATTATGGCTACTGATTTTTTTTTAGTAGTTTTCTGTGAAAATTCCCTTTAACTTCTCACAGTTTTTTTTTTTAAATGCTTTTTATCTTCACTTTTTGATGTGGACCGAAACTGTTTAAGTAACAAGAAGCTGATTTGAAGCTCCTGGAATATATTTTCCTCTCTGGTGCCTCATAGAGGTCTGCTGAGACTTCTTGGTTCAGTTTTTGTTCTGACACTGCCACGGTTTAAGCCTCTCTCACCTGAGTCCAGTCATGTTCTACACACCCCAAAGATCTTTAACATAAATGGGATCAAAGTTTGGAGACGCAGCAAAGATTTTGATCACTTTTGTTTGATTTTTTTCACATTTTTGCTTTATGTTAGATTGAGGAAAGCAACAGTTTTATCCATTCAAATGTGGTCCAGATAAGTCCATGCTGCTGTGCTGCTCAGTGTGATAACTGTGTGTTGTTGTGTTGCAGGAGGCCTCTGCTCTCTGACCATAGATAAAGCTCTCCCAGAGGACGAAGGACAGTATAAATGCAGAGCTGAGACCTCATCAGGCAGAGCCGAGTGTTCCTGTATGGTTCTGGTTGACGGTAAGACCCAAAGTATCACATCTTCCCTGCACCTGCACTGTGTAATAAATGAATTTACCGGTAGCTTAGTTCTGCTGGGTTGGTGGGGAGCGAAGACATTATTTGTGTTTTTGTTTCTGGAAACATTCGTCCTCATATCTGCTGATCTGGGAACAGCTCTGTGTATAATATCCGTGCAGAGAAACGCCATCACAGCTCCTCCTTTGGTTGCTGAATTCCCAGGATTCTTCAGGAGCCTCCTCTGCTCACAACTTCCTGTAATTAGAAGAAATGAACACAAACAAACTGTGGTTATCACAGATTCCACTGCTTCCTGGAAGCAGACGATTTTAGCCGAGGCTGACTGGAAGTCATGTGGTTGTCTGTTTGGTTTAATGAAAGCAAAGACGTGATGTTTGAGCTCCCTTTAAAGCGACGGCATGCGTTCAGCAGCCTGATGTAAAGTAAATTAAACCGCTGCTGAAGGTTGCCTCATCACATTAGATGTTCATATTAATCTTGCTCTTCCACGAGTTGTGTGACACGGTTTGTTCTCTGGGTTTTACCACCTGGTACCTGGTCCTTTCAGGGCGAGCGTGCAGCGCTACACATCTCTGATTGGTGGAGTACTTCCAGGGTTATTCCCATCTCCATCACAGCATTCAAACCTGAGCAGATACATTATTGATGGTTTCACAGCAGCCACTTTAAAGGTGACATATTCTGCCCTTTTTTAACAATTTCACAGCATTTTCTGAGGTCTTACTGAGATGTTTCAGACAGGCTTTGGTCAGAATATCTGTTCAATGTCTGCTTCAAGCTCCGCCCTGTTTAACCTCTTAGTTAACAGCCTGCTTTCAGGGTGGAGCAGGTGCTCACCCCACCCTTTTAGTGAGGTAATCAAAATGTGAACATCCGTTGTGTGATTTAATGCAGTAAAGACAGACATAATGTGAAAAGAAGGGACTTTTGTCACCTTTAAACCTTTAAACCTCAGACCTGCAGCAGAGGCTCATCTAACCGACCGTGGAAACAGACAAGCCGTCTGAAAGTGTTTTCAGCTCCTCGAAAAGCTCCTCTGGACTTAAAGTTCTGTCTTCTGTTGGTTGAAATGTGGCTTAAAAACTTTGGAGGAGTTTTCTTCTGCAGCGTTTAAAGAAGATGCAACATTCAACCCAGCAGCAGAGTTTCTCAGAGCAGCTTCAGCTTTACTGAAAGCTTTGATTCGGAGGGAGAGGACAGACCAATGTGAAGCTCCTCTTCAGCTCCTCTTCCTCCTGGCTGCTGTTGACTCCTCATCAGTTTGTGATTTCAGGGTCAATAACATCAGAACAGACGTTTCTGCAGGTATCAGGTCACCTTTCAGCTTCAGAGCGGTTAGCTGATGCAGTCTGAGAGTTTTTCAGGCAGAAAAACTCAGAATGTAAACAGGGTTTTTTTCTTTTTTTACTGTTTATCCATATTTTAAACTCTTCTGTGTGTGTGTGTGTGTCTGTGTGTGTGTGTGTGTGTGTGTGTGTGTGTGTGTGTTTTGTTCTCCTGCAGACCCGGCAGAAAACTCTTCATCGGACAAGAAGTCCAAGAAGGCGACTCCAACCTCAGAGAGTGAGTTTCCAAAATATGCAGCAGCAGCCTCTTTCCTTTTGTCCCAATAAGGAGCTGCAGGCCGGTATCCCTGGTTCCCACACACACATGCACACACACATGCACACACACATGCACACACACTCAGGGCTGGCGGTTTCTATTTTAAAGTGTCTCTGTGTATCATTGGAAACATCAGTTCGTACATCACTGTCAGACGATTATTTCTACCTCCATTAAAGTAAGCTGCTGCTGTCCTCTGCATGTTAAAACCACGTTTCCCATCAGCCCCTGCTGCTCCCACCCCATTCCTGATATTCCTGCTGTGTCCTCATCAGGGCTCATGCCTTTTTCCACCAGAGATCTCACATTTCCCCTGATGATCAAGGGAAGAAATGGTTCAAACTTCCTCCTCCTTTTGCTCCTTTTTGTTCCTGCTCTGCATCCTAAACATCTCCTCTTCAACTCATCTTGATTTTGGGTCTTATTCCAGACTCAGGAGAGCTGTCACTTTATGTGAAAATCAAGTTTTGGAATAAACATGATTCTTTACATGCATCAGAGCTCCGGCTTCCTGAAATCAGCCGGTTTGCTGCATCAGGGGGGCTTCTTCTGCCCTGCTGTTGAACACATGGGGGCCTCACTGGGAGTCTGCAGGTTTGTTGCTGTAGAAGAAGACAGACTTTTCCATTCATGTATAAGATTCAAAATACTTCTAAACTTCGACTCTCAGACTCTTTGCTCGGTAGTTTTCTCCAGTCGTGAGAGAACATTATTTTACTGGGAGGGTACCGGGGGCATGACCTGAACCAAGCTGACGCTAAAGCGTTATTTTTAAGGCATTTAAAAATGAATTCATCACAAATAGCCACCTGTTGAAAAGCAATGAAGGCGCCACAAAAATGTACATAAAAGGCCAATAAAAGTGTGTTTTCAGACGAATGTTAAACAGATGCTGAACAGCAGCTGGTTCTGTGACCCTGAGGCAGACTGTCCATCCACGGTCTGAAGCTGCCGGGTCACTGATATTCTGAGTTTAGCCACGGTTTAATCTGACCGTGCTACGAAAACAGAAAAAGGTTTTCCTCAGTTTGAACATGAAATACTCTGCAGATGTTCGTTTCCTTCACATCTGCTGAAGTTTCCCACACTCACCCAACATCTGCCGTGCATTAGAGGTCAAAAGTGTCTCAGTTTGGAGATGATGGAGATGGAGCAACAGAGTGTGTGCACCTCAGTTTGGATTCAATGGTCTTTATTTTTATAGCAGCTTTAAAAACTCATTTACAAAATGATTTCCAATAGAAACATAAAAGGGTCACATGACCCCCTGTCCTCGTTGACCTCTGACGGCTGCCCACAGCAGCCTGGTCAGATCCGGTCCCTGGTGCTGCCCACAGAGAGACTTCTGGGTCTGCAGCAGCTGGTTAAACCCAGTCCTACAGGCTGATTCTGGACCTCTGAGTTCCTCTCAGGAACCTCGTCTGGTTCCTCTCTGTGGTGACGAGCCTCAGACCTGACAGAATCCTTCCTGTGATTCTGGAGGTCGACTTATATAAGATTTAAACTTCTAATTATCTTAACAGAACCAGAGAGTTTCAGAGCTGCACTCACAGATCTGAGCTGACAGCAGCGAGGAAGGATGGGGGAGGACGGGAGGATGGAGGCTTCACTTCCATTTAAGGCCTGGTTTCTGCCTGCTCTGCCTGAGTTCACAGCAGCTGAAGAGTGTGAATGTGAAGCAGCTCCTTTTAAGACGGTCCTCTTCTTCCAGCTGTCAGAGACTGTTTGTTACAAACTGTGGAAATAAACAGCTTCTCATCATCTGACCGCAGGCAGAATGACCAGAATCTCTCATGGAGTTCTGAAAGCATGCACGTGGTTTTGATCCAAACAGAGAGTGAGAACAATGTGCTGACCGGATGACATGTTCCAGCTGGAATAAGAACAGAGAGGCAGCTCTTATAAAGCGGAGGACGGTCCTCACAACACCACATAAAACAACCGTTTCTGATGATCTGAGGCGCGTCTCCTTCACCGGCTGTGATTGGATGCCGTCTGGTTCTGCACAGATACTGATTTCAAACAGATATTTGATAACTGAATCCATCTGATGGCTCCTGTCTGACTCCCTTCTGCACTTTGACCTCAGCTCTGATGCATCATGTGACCCCTCTCAGCCACACTGACCCTTGACCCCTGAATGATGGTGGGTGTGGCCTGTTTCCGGCCTCTGAGTGGGACGGCGGGTTGTGGGTCGGTGTTTAAACGCTGTTCTGTTTGAATCTGTTTTAGGAAAACAGTCGGCTGACTTTAAATGTTGCATTTTATTGGCTCCAGATGTTTTTACATCTGTAACACTGAAATTTGCCCCTGGTTTTGTTACCCTGAGAACAGCCCAGATGATTCGATTCTTTAGTTTTTTTATATCAGCCCAACTCCTGCTGTCAGAAAGTCGAATATTATCTTAAACATGGAGGCGAGATCCTCAGCTTTTGGTTGACACCTGAGTTTAGCCAACAAAACAGATGTTTTCCATGTTTATTCGGTGACATGTTGACAGACTGAGCCGGTGTGGGTGATTTGAAATGTGCCAGAACAGAACATGATATGTTTTTGCTTCAGTTATCCTGTAAAACTGAATTCCTGAGCGGGACTTTTCATTAAGCCCAGATTTGTAGCTTTTGGTCAGTGTTCAGGAGTATTTTCCTTTAGGTCTGAAGAATGCCTCCTTTTGAGAAGAAAACCTGGACCGTAACCTTCCAAAAACAGAGTCAAATAAACATTTGATGTGTTTTAGTTATCAGATTTGGAGCAGGACGGTCTTTACTGTGTCTGAACATCTGCTGCTCAGTGTTTTATGACAGATCAGATTCTGCTGCACGTACTGAAGTTTAACATGTAAAGTAAACGGAGGCTGTAACTCAGGACTCTGGCCCCTGATCCCTGATCCAAACAAAACCAGCAGGAAGGCCGAGGCTCGCTGTCAGAATAAAAGCCTCTGATCTTATCTGAAGCAGGTGAACTCTTGCGTTGTTGTGATGGAGAAGAAGAACGAAGGCTTTATGATTCAGCTTCTCAGGCAGCTTCTGACTGAGGCTCCAGGACCAGAAAGATTTTTACTGAATATGTCATCTTTAAATCTGCTGGATGTTTCTGAGCCATCGCTCATCTTCTTGAGCTCTGTGGGTTGTTTTATGTCTCTGCAGGAGTTTCAGAGTGAAACTTTTTCTCTTTAATAAACCTTAAGGCTGCAGGGGTGTACGAGTGGCCCCCAAACAACAGGGGGCGCTGCAGGGGTGTACGAGTGGCCCCCAAACAACAGGGGGCGCTGCAGGGGTGTACGAGTGGCCTCCAAACAACAGGGGGCGCTGCAGGGGTGTACGAGTGGTCTCCAACCAACAGGGGGCGCTGCAGGGGTGTACGAGTGGCCCCCAAACAACAGGGGGCGCTGCAGGGGTGTACGAGTGGCCTCCAACCAACAGGGGGCGCTGCAGGGGTGTACGAGTGGCCTCCAAACAACAGGGGGCGCTGCAGGGGTGTACGAGTGGCCCCCAAACAACAGGGGGCGCTGCAGGGGTGTACGAGTGGCCTCCAACCAACAGGGGGCGCTGCAGGGGTGTACGAGTGGCCTCCAACCAACAGGGGGCGCTGCAGGGGTGTACGAGTGGCCTCCAACCAACAGGGGGCGCTGCAGGGGTGTACGAGTGGCCTCCAACCAACAGGGGGCGCTGCAGGGGTGTACGAGTGGCCTCCAACCAACAGGGGGCGCTGCAGGGGTGTACGAGTGGCCCCCAACCAACAGGGGGCGCTGCAGGGGTGTACGAGTGGCCCCCAAACAACAGGGGGCGCTGCAGGGGTGTACGAGTGGCCCCCAAACAACAGGGGGCGCTGCAGGGGTGTACGAGTGGCCTCCAACCAACAGGGGGCGCTGCAGGGGTGTACGAGTGGCCTCCAACCAACAGGGGGTGCTGCAGGGGTGTACGAGTGGCCCCCAAACAACAGGGGGCGCTGCAGGGGTGTACGAGTGGTCTCCAACCAACAGGGGGCGCTGCAGGGGTGTACGAGTGGCCTCCAACCAACAGGGGGCGCTGCAGGGGTGTACGAGTGGCCTCCAGTTGTCATATTTCCATCAGATTTCTGTCTGGGACGGCAGTTGTTCTTCACAAATTCACCCAGAACCCAGTTAATTTTATCTGAATTTAATTTAGCTCGATGAAAGTTGAAACTAATCTAACTCTGAGAACTGAGACCAAACCACAATGCTGAAGAACATTCTGGCTCAGAAAGGAACAGTGTTGCTCATCTTACTTTAAATTACAATTAGTTACAGTTACTTCTCCCGGTTAGTAACTCAGTTACCTCATTGTAAGAGGAATTAGTTACTCAGCAAAGTAACTATAACATCAAAAGAAGATGTTTTTATTAACTGACTGAAGAATAAAAACAGTATTTTAGAGCATTTTGGTATTTTTGACATGCAAAGAAATAAAAATATTGGAAAAATAAATATTGAAAAGAAAATTCAAAATGAAGAAAGACGTGAGAAACTCGGGTAAAACGCAACAAAGGAAAACCTGAAATCTGTATTTTCGGCCTGCTGAACATCATATTTCTATATTTGGGCTGCTAGGGTTAGTTAACCCTAACCCTAACCCTAACCGGCTGGGTCAGCAGGTGTTGATGTGAGCTGCTTCATGGGGTTCGAGTTGCTTGAGGCGGCCGTGGATAAAGTCTTTTAAAGTCTTTTCTCCTGGGCGTAGCTGCATGTGACAGAAATGAAAATGAGCCGGAAGTAGAGCCAGTTTGAGGACGCTGCCTCTGGATCCCCCGGCTGGTCGCCTTGTGTTTGGCAGTGAGGCGCGATCCGCCCGACCGCTTATGACCGACTCATCGTCCCTGCTCCCTCCAGGCAGCTGATGTGTGGCCGAAACCGGACACTTTGCGCCTCATTCAACCAAACTGCAGCAACGCGCCGCCTCAGATTCTCAGTAACGGCGGTGGAACGATGGGAAACTGTTAATAATGCTCGTAACGCTGTTTTTACCAACACTGGAAGGAAGATGCCTTTCAGAGGGTTTTAAGCTGGTCACAGAAATGCTGGACGTGGGAGGAAGTTAGTGTGGAACATTTTTAAAGTTTCAGCTCATCAGTCTGAGAGTTCCAGCTTTTAAAGATTTATTTTCCTCGACAGGAGGCATCTGGAGACAAAGCCTCCTGTTTCCAAAACACTTCAATGTTTCTTTTTATTGCAGCAGCTTTCCTCCGGTTCCATCCGTCATCGTAAAAAAGGAGAAGGTTCAGGGTCACGTTTGGGCCTGGAAAAATGCAGTCTGGGTTATTTTTAAAAGCTCTCTGACATAAAAGAAATGTCTAGTTTCAGATAAACCTGAAAGCAGCTGCAGTTCCCCGGTGATGCAGTAGGTTTAGTCTCTAAAGCAGCGAAACAACACCGCCTCCATGTGTTGTATTTGTACAGAAAGACTCTCTCCTCAGTGGAAAAACAGGTCAAAGTCAGAAACTGCTTCAGCGCTGACTCTCAGCTGTGAAGTGGGTCTGAAACTCCAGATGTTCAATAAATGTTCTGCAGAAACAGCTGCAGATCTGGTGGATCTGAGCCTGTCGTCACAGGAAGGTTCAGAGATAATGTTTTACTTTATTCTCAGAGTCCTTTTCTCATGAAGGAAGCTTCGGAGCTGCTTTCCTTCATCAGCTGCTGCTCACAGCTCATTTCACTCAGTCCTATTGGACCGGGCCCTGTAGGACCGGGCCCTGAAGGTTCTGAACACGCTGTTGGACCGGGCCCTGTAGGATCGGGTCCTGATGGACCGGGCCCTGTTGAACCTAATGAATCCTCTACATGCTAATGACTCCATGTTGGACCGGGCCCTGAAGGTTCTGAACACGCTGTTGGACCGGGCCCTGATGGACCGGGCCCTGAAGGTTCTGAACACGCTGTTGGACCGGGCCCTGTTGGACCGGGCCCTGTAGGATCGGGTCCTGTTGGACCGGGCCCTGTTGAACCTAATGACTCATGTTGGACCTGGCCCTGTTGGACCGGGTCCTGTTTGACCGGGCCCTGATGGACCGGGCCCTGTTGAACCTAATGACTCCATATTGGACCTGGCCCTGTTTGACCGGGCCCTGATGGACCGGGCCCTGTTGGACCTGGCCCTGTTGGACCGGGCCCTGATGAACCTAATGAATCCTCTCCATGCTAATGACTCCATGTTGGACCGGGCCCTGAAGGTTCTGAACACGCTGTTGGACCGGGCCCTGTTGGACCTGGCCCTGTTGGACCGGGCCCTGTTGGACCTGGCCCTGTTGGACCGGGCCCTGATGGACCGGGTCCTGTTGAACCTAATGACTCCATGTAGGACCGGGTCCTGTTGGACCGGGCCCTGAAGGTTCTGAACACGCTGTTGGACCGGGCCCTGATGGACCGGGTCCTGTTGGACCGGGCCCTGTTGGACCGGGCCCTGTAGGACCGGGCCCTGTTGGACCGGGCCCTGTTGGACCTAATGAATCCTCTCCATGCTAATGACTCCATGTTGGACCTGGCGCCCCCCCCCCTCAGGACAAGCTGCACATGCAGAGCAGCAGGACAGATTTCCACCTTCAGAAACAGCTCTGGGGGAAACTCCGCGGACTCTCAGGTTCCTCAGAGTTTGACATCACAGCGACATTTGACCCCAGATGGATCCCAGCACTGAGCTCCAGATGTTTTCATCGTAGATCTGAGGAGATGAATCTCAGAACAACAAACCTTGTTTGATGGAAACAGATCTGAAAAAGGAAAGAGGTGAATTCCCTGACATGATTGTTCATTTATTCGTCATCTGCAGCCGCTGGAATAAATAACAAACCAGAGGAACTATTTCCTGCATCAGGGAAACTATTTATAGGTTGTCCATATATGGTCATCAGAGGCGCTCCTCGGCTGGCTCGCATTCTTCTTCTCCTCTTTCTGCTGCTTCCCTCGGCTCTGTAGACATCTGCAGGTTCCTGAATGTTTCAGCGCTGTCGCTCCTTCTAAAGATGAGGAGGGAAAGGAACCCGATGGCAAAGTGAAAAATCTGTTTTATTCAGGATCAAAGCCAAACAGAAACAGATTAAACCGGGCTTAAAGAGTCGCACAAAAACAAGATGAACTCCAATAAAACTGTTTTTCTGACCAGACACAGAGTTAGTCCTTCACAGTCAGAGCAGTTTTCACCACCTGTTTCACTAAGAAGGAGGAGATGTTAATGTACAGCAGTGTTTCCTCATGACCCACCGCCCGGCATGTTTTAGATGTTTCCCTCCTCCAGCTCACCTGATTCAAACGATCAGCTCGTCACCAAGCTCTGCAGGGGCCTGATAGGGAGCCGTTCATTTGAATCGGGTGAGCTGGAGGAGGGAAACACTGATGTACACAAACGCTCGTCTGAAGGTTTTAGACGAAGCTCTAAAGAATGAAGGAAGTAAGGAACTGGAACATTTAGGAGCTGATGATCCAAAATGATGTTCCAGTGGCTGTTGAAGGAGTTCCTGAAAAAATCTTACATTTTAAATTAAAGGAGGTTCCACAGGTCTTTAAAAGTTTCAGCAATGGCTTCATATTTTTCCAGAGCCTCTGAAGATGTGCAGGCCGTTATGAATCGGTAGAGACCTCAAATAAATTCAGGTTGTTATGGTCCTGAAGAACCCTGAAAGATGTCCCGGTGGTCCCAGGACTCATTATAGCAGCCATTTGGCAATTTAAAGGTCCTGAAGAACCCTGAAAGATGTTCCGCTGGTCCCAGGACTCATTATAGCAGCCATTTGGCAATTTAAAGGTCCTGAAGAACCCTGAAAGATGTCCCGGTGGTCCCAGGACTCATTATAGCAGCCATTTGGCAATTTAAAGGTCCTGAAGAACCCTGAAAGATGTCCCGGTGGTCCCAGGACTCATTATAGCAGCCATTTGGCAATTTAAAGGTCCTGAAGAACCCTGAAAGATGTTCCGGTGGTCCCAGGACTCATTATAGCAGCCATTTGGCAAATTAAAGGTCCTGAAGAACCCTGAAAGATGTCCCGGTGGTCCCAGGACTCATTATAGCAGCCATTTGGCAAATTAAAGGTCCTGAAGAACCCTGAAAGATGTCCCGGTGGTCCCAGGACTCATTATAGCAGCCATTTGGCAATTTAAAGGTCCTGAAGAACCCTGAAAGATGTCCCGGTGGTCCCAGGACTCATTATAGCAGCCATTTGGCAATTTAAAGGTCCTGAAGAACCCTGAAAGATGTCCCGGTGGTCCCAGGACTCATTATAGCAGCCATTTGGCAATTTAAAGGTCCTGAAGAACCCTGAAAGATGTCCCGGTGGTCCCAGGACTCATTATAGCAGCCATTTGGCAATTTAAAGGTCCTGAAGAACCCTGAAAGATGTTCCGGTGGTCCCAGGACTCATTATAGCAGCCATTTGGCAATTTAAAGGTCCTGAAGAACCCTGAAAGATGTCCCGGTGGTCCCAGGACTCATTATAGCAGCCATTTGGCAATTTAAAGGTCCTGAAGAACCCTGAAAGATGTCCCGGTGGTCCCAGGACTCATTATAGCAGCCATTTGGCAATTTAAAGGTCCTGAAGAACCCTGAAAGATGTTCCGGTGGTCCCAGGACTCATTATAGCAGCCATTTGGCAATTTAAAGGTCCTGAAGAACCCTGAAAGATGTCCCGGTGGTCCCAGGACTCATTATAGCAGCCATTTGGCAATTTAAAGGTCCTGAAGAACCCTGAAAGATGTTCCGGTGGTCCCAGGACTCATTATAGCAGCCATTTGGCAAATTAAAGGTCCTGAAGAACCCTGAAAGATGTCCCGGTGGTCCCAGGACTCATTATAGCAGCCATTTGGCAATTTAAAGGTCCTGAAGAACCCTGAAAGATGTCCCGGTGGTCCCAGGACTCATTATAGCAGCCATTTGGCAATTTAAAGGTCCTGAAGAACCCTGAAAGATGTCCCGGTGGTCCCAGGACTCATTATAGCAGCCATTTGGCAATTTAAAGGTCCTGAAGAACCCTGAAAGATGTCCCGGTGGTCCCAGGACTCATTATAGCAGCCATTTGGCAATTTAAAGGTCCTGAAGAACCCTGAAAGATGTCCCGGTGGTCCCAGGACTCATTATAGCAGCCATTTGGCAATTTAAAGGTCCTGAAGAACCCTGAAAGATGTCCCGGTGGTCCCAGGACTCATTATAGCAGCCATTTGGCAATTTAAAGGTCCTGAAGAACCCTGAAAGATGTCCCGGTGGTCCCAGGACTCATTATAGCAGCCATTTGGCAATTTAAAGGTCCTGAAGAACCCTGAAAGATGTCCCGGTGGTCCCAGGACTCATTATAGCAGCCATTTGGCAATTTAAAGGTCCTGAAGAACCCTGAAAGATGTTCCGGTGGTCCCAGGACTCATTATAGCAGCCTTTTGGCAATTTAAAGGTCCTGAAGAATCCTGAAAGATGTCCCGGTGGTCCCAGGACTCATTATAGCAGCCATTTGGCAATTTAAAGGTCCCGAAGAACCCTGAAAGATGTCCCGGTGGCCCCAGGACTCATTATAGCAGCCATTTGGCAATTTAAAGGTCCTGAAGAACCCTGAAAGATGTTCCGGTGGCCCCAGGACTCATTATAGCAGCCATTTGGCAATTTAAAGGTCCTGAAGAACCCTGAAAGATGTTCCGCTGGTCCCAGGACTCATTATAGCAGCCATTTGGCAATTTAAAGGTCCTGAAGAATCCTGAAAGATGTTCCGGTGGTCCCAGGACTCATTATAGCAGCCATTTGGCAATTTAAAGGTCCTGAAGAACCCTGAAAGATGTCCCGGTCGTCCCAGGACTCATTATAGCAGCCATTTGGCAATTTAAAGGTCCTGAAGAACCCTGAAAGATGTCCCGGTGGTCCCAGGACTCATTATAGCAGCCATTTGGCAATTTAAAGGTCCTGAAGAACCCTGAAAGATGTTCCAGTGGTCCCAGGACTCATTATAGCAGCCATTTGGCAATTTAAAGGTCCTGAAGAACCCTGAAAGATGTTCCGGTGGTCCCAGGACTCATTATAGCAGCCATTTGGCAATTTAAAGGTCCTGAAGAACCCTGAAAGATGTCCCGGTGGTCCCAGGACTCATTATAGCAGCCATTTGGCAATTTAAAGGTCCTGAAGAACCCTGAAAGATGTCCCGGTGGTCCCAGGACTCATTATAGCAGCCATTTGGCAATTTAAAGGTCCTGGAGGATCCTGAAAGATGTTCCGGTGGTCCCAGGACTCATTATAGCAGCCATTTGGCAATTTAAAGGTCCTGAAGAACCCTGAAAGATGTCCCGCTGGTCCCAGGACTCATTATAGCAGCCATTTGGCAATTTAAAGGTCCTGAAGAACCCTGAAAGATGTTCCGGTGGTCCCAGGACTCATTATAGCAGCCATTTGGCAATTTAAAGGTCCTGAAGAACCCTGAAAGATGTCCCGGTGGTCCCAGGACTCATTATAGCAGCCATTTGGCAATTTAAAGGTCCTGAAGAACCCTGAAAGATGTCCCGGTGGTCCCAGGACTCATTATAGCAGCCATTTGGCAATTTAAAGGTCCTGAAGAACCCTGAAAGATGTTCCGGTGGTCCCAGGACTCATTATAGCAGCCATTTGGCAATTTAAAGGTCCTGAAGAACCCTGAAAGATGTCCCGGTGGTCCCAGGACTCATTATAGCAGCCATTTGGCAATTTAAAGGTCCTGAAGAATCCTGAAAGATGTCCCGGTGGTCCCAGGACTCATTATAGCAGCCATTTGGCAATTTAAAGGTCCTGAAGAACCCTGAAAGATGTTCTGGTGGTCCCAGGACTCATTATAGCAGCCATTTGGCAATTTAAAGGTCCTGAAGAACCCTGAAAGATGTTCCGGTGGTCCCAGGACTCATTATAGCAGCCATTTGGCAATTTAAAGGTCCTGAAGAACCCTGAAAGATGTTCCGGTGGTCCCGGGACTCATTATAGCAGCCATTTGGCAATTTAAAGGTCCTGAAGAACCCTGAAAGATGTTCCGGTGGTCCCAGGACTCATTATAGCAGCCATTTGGCAATTTAAAGGTCCTGAAGAACCCTGAAAGATGTCCCGGTGGTCCCAGGACTCATTATAGCAGCCATTTGGCAATTTAAAGGTCCTGAAGAACCCTGAAAGATGTTCCGGTGGTCCCAGGACTCATTATAGCAGCCATTTGGCAATTTAAAGGTCCTGAAGAGTCCTGAAAGATGTTCCGGTGGTCCCAGGACTCATTATAGCAGCCATTTGGCAATTTAAAGGTCCTGAAGAACCCTGAAAGATGTTCCGGTGGCCCCAGGACTCATTATAGCAGCCATTTGGCAATTTAAAGGTCCTGAAGGATCCTTCAGGGGGTTTCGAACAGCTCTTTAAGAAGGTTCCAGTGGTTGCAGGGTTCCTGAAGAAGTCCCAGAGGTGATCGAGGACATTCCAGAGCAACTGGAGATATGCCAGTAGGGCTTGGATGTGTTCCTGTGGTCCTGGAAGTCTTTGAGAGCAGCTAAAAATCCTCTGAGGAGGTTTTAGAGGCTTGAGTTGAGGCTTCTTAGATCTTGAAGAAGCTTGAGACGTACACAAGGCTGTTCTTTGGTAATCTGAAGGTTTTTATGGATGTTTTAGTTGTTAAAGAGTTGTTAAAGTTCCAGATCTCCTTTAGGATGATCCACGGGTCGTGAACGGGCATCGGTGGTACGAAGGGTTGAGGAGGTCTTTAGGAACACTTTTAGACACTAATAAGTTGCCTCAAGAGGAATAAGAGGTCATTGTTGTGGTTTGTCTGGTCCTGTCGAGGTTCTAGAAGAACATGTAGAGGTTCCAGAGGAGGTTCCAGAGGAGGTTCCAGAGGTAATGATGATAAAAGAGGTATCTTCAGTCTTAAATATGTAGTGTTTGCATATTTTAACTGAGGTCTTTATGAATGATTAGAGGCAGTTCAGATCTTTAAGGGTTTTGCAGGTGAATAAGCTCCTGAGGTCTGTAATGACTTTGATTAATTGGATCATGATTCCAATGAATTGGACTCCAAGTGGCTTGAATTGGGCTGTATTATTGAAGAGCCTTGAGATGATTTGTTGTGATTTGGCGCTTTCTAAGTAAAGCTGGTCCCGGAGGTTCTGTCTGAGCTTATGGCTCTTCATCAGCAGTTTGTTCACCTGGAGCCACTCACAGCATTAAACTGTCCAGAACCAGCATCATCACAGGTCTGAATCAGGCTTCTGACTCTCTGGTGTGTTTGTTTCCGTCAGGTGAAGCCAGAATAAAGAAGCCCACTGCAAAGACTCCCCCCAAACAAGGTGAGCTGCACCTGCAGAGCTGATCTGTTTACATGTGATCTGCAACATCTGTCCAGCTGTGTTTATCAGGCAGGAAGCTGGAATGAACCCCTCCAGGTGACCTGTATGGAAACCAGAAGAAAGAAAGAGCCTTAAATCTTTAAAAAATGACATGAAGTCTGGTGTTGAGACCCAGCCTCGGTATTGATCACTGTTATTGATGATGGGTGTGTGTGCAGCTCTGCCTCCTCAGATCCTGCAGTTCCCAGAGGACATGAAGATCCTGGCGGGGGAGAAGGTGGAGATCCTCTGCAAGTTCTCTGGAGCTCCGCCCATCACCTGCACCTGGTTGAAGTTCAGGAAACCAGTGAGAAGCACCCACACACTGAGGCTGTGGTCAGTGATCATTGGGGCAGCAGCTCTGTTTAACACGCTTTGGTTCTGGTTCAGATCCAGGAGGGATCGGACGACGTCTCCATCGAGAGCAGCGACAGCAGCAGCAAACTGACCATCAGCAGCGGGCAGCAGGAGCACTGCGGCTGCTACACCATCGAGCTGAGGAACAGCTACGGCCTCCGCCAGGCTGCCCTCAACCTCACCATCGTGGGTAAGAACCATCTGCAGCATCTGGACCCACCCACCAACAGAACCAGCTGCTGACGGAACCAGCAGCTGGTTCTGTTCGTCTGCTTTTCATAACGGGTTTATTCCAAATGAATCGCCCAGAAACAGAAATGACTTCCCGACCGACTGAGACAGAGTCTGATCTGTAACTGAAAGCCCGCAGAGCGGCGCCGACCATCCGGGTCGACACAGCCCCGAAGAACTACTACAGCCGGGTCATGTGACCTCAGTCCATGTTGTTAAAAAACCTTCTAACAGTAAAGGGAGCTCAGGATGGCGGATTGGATCAAAGGTTTCAACCTTCGGGTTTCCTGAGCCAAGATTCTGTTTTAATGGTTCTGTGTGAACTGGACTCATCTGGTTTCAGTTCATTAGATTTAACTGAATCATAGAAAACTTAAAAATGTTATTATGATAGAAAAATTATGAGATAATTCAAATTTACAAAATGATTCATAGAGTAAAACCATAAATCTCATAGATAAATGTTCATTTGAAGATTTGTTGGGGGGTGCTGTGTTGTCAGCTCTGGCCCCCACCTGCCCCCCCCCTGCCCCCACCTGCCCCCACCTGCCCCCCCCCCCCCCCCCCCCCCCTGCCCCCACCTGTTCAGGTTTCAGCTGAGTCGGGGCAGGTGTTCACACCTGGTTCTGAGGCTGCATTAAGCACCAAAGCTCAGTGTTTTCTCTCAGCTCTGTTCCCTCCCTCCTCAGATAAACCCGACCCCCCAGCGAAGGTTCCCGCTGCCTCGGACATCCGGCGGTCCTGCCTGACGCTGTCGTGGTACGGTCCGACCTACGATGGAGGCAGCGCCGTTCAGTCCTACAACCTGGAGATCTGGGACTCTGTGGAGCAGCAGTGGAAACACCTGGTGTCCTGCAACAGCACCTCCTACAACGTACAGGTGCCTCCACCCCCCCGCCCGCTCCACCCGCCCACCTGCTCCAACTACAGCGCAGTTCTCTGTAAGGTTTAACACGTGCATTTGTTTGCAGAACCTTCTTCCAGAACGTCAGTACAAGTTCCGTGTGCGGGCGCAGAACATCTACGGCGTGGGAGAGCCGAGCGCCGAGTCTGAACCCGTGACTGTCGGACTGGCGGACGATGACGGTGAGAAACCCAGAGCTGGTTTATTGGAGACGGATCAGCTCCTGGGCCGGAACATTTGTCTGAAATGAGATTTTTTATCCAGAAACACGGAGTTAGACGATGAGCTCATGAATTAGGACTGATCCTTTATCAGGTTTTATCTGACTAAAAACGCCTGCTTCACTGACTGCTTCTAACCTGCACCACATCTCCCTGATGTTTCTAATGCAACATCTGGTCCATCCACCCCACACTCACCTGAGTTCATCTGCTACTGAACCGTGTAAACCCAACTGGGCCGTAGCGCACAGAGCAGGCCAAACTAAGATGACTAACTGAACTAACAGCTGTTGTTTGGTTCATCTGACAGAAAACCAGGAGGAGGCTGAGGCAGAGGAGGAGGATGAAGGTACCAGCCTCTAACTTCCTGTTTACATCCTCTGATGAACAGAAGCAGCAGGTTCTGTAACTCAGAACAGAACCACAGCACAAACTGTGATGTGTGTTTGTTTCAGACCCAGAGAAGGTGCCGGACTACAGAGACGTGGTCATCCGGACCGACACGAAGGTGAAGGAGCTGTACGACGTGGAGGAGAGGCTGGGAACGTAAGGCTCCGCCCACTCTCACCTCGCCTGCCCCTGTGGAACCTCGTGGTCAGTGAACGCACCGTAAAGTTTGTGCTGTGTTTGTGTCGCAGAGGAAAGTTCGGTCAGGTCTTCAAGCTGGTGGAGAAGGCGACGAAGAAGGTTTGGGCGGGAAAGTTCATCAAGGCATACTCTGCGAAGGAGAAGGAGAACGTCCGGCAGGAGATCGGCATCATGAACAGCCTCCATCACCCCAAACTGGTCCAGTGTGTGGACGCCTTCGAGGGCAAATCTGACATCGTCATGGTGCTGGAGATGTAAGTGCTTCCTCCACCCTGACACGCTAAAACAAACACGGGTCTGTGGGAGGATTCAGAGAACATCCAGCTGCTGCTGATCTCTGAGCAGCTTGAGATGCAAAAACAGACCAAATGTTTTCGCTTCAGAAGAAATGTCAGAAAAGCAGTTTTCTGGCCAACTATGAGAGGAATTCATGGCCAGCCATTTCCTCTGAGCTAATTTTAGACTCAGGCAGCGATAGAGATAAATAAACCAAACAGTTATGAAGGACTGACTTTCATACCAGAAATATTCTCTGCATCGTGTGATCGTGGCATCGTTTAGTGTCAGGGAGGATCAGCAGAGTGCATCAACATGTTTATCCTGAAAAGGAAACGACAAATATCTGATAAAGTGATAAAAACTGGACGGAGAACAGGAAGAGAGCTGTTTACAGTCAGTTTGTTATCTCTGTCCATCTGAGCTCTGATAACATTTTAATTTGCAGCTTCATTATCGAGTCAACAGACGTCACAAAGGAGGCAAATAGCAACAGCTACCAGATTCTAACGGTTTGATGAAGGAAAATCAGGTTTTCCTCTGAGCTGAATGAACTGAGACACAAAGATATAAAATGATCTTTTTACTTTTAGAAAACCTTTTCAAGGACAATTTTAAATGTTGACTTGGGAGGAGTTGATTCCAGTCAGACTGGGTTTAGACAGTGTGTGGTGTTTGTAGGATCTCAGGCGGCGAGCTGTTTGAGCGAATCATCGATGAGGACTTTGAGCTGACTGAGAGGGAGGTGATCAAATACATGCTGCAGATCATCGACGGCGTCAACTTCATCCACAAACAGGGCATCGTCCACCTCGACCTCAAACCTGAGAACATCATGTGCATCAATAAGACCGGGGGCAAGATCAAACTCATCGACTTCGGCCTCGCCAGACGACTAGGTAACTAACTCACTGTAACCACTCCAAGTTACTAACCACCCACTGCAAGTGTCGTCTTACTGCAGCTAACTGTCACCAAACACTATAAGCAAGGAGCTGACAATTTACTTTAACTAACATTTAACCTTAACTCTGCAACAAACCAGTTATTTATATGAATATAGTACTGACTGTTACTGACCGCTGACTGTAACTAACTGTAACTAACTACTGACTGTAACTAACTGTAACTAACCACTGACTGTAACTAACTGTAACTAACTACTGACTGTAACTAACTGTAACTGAACACTGACTGTAACTAACCACTGATTGTAACTAACTGTAACTGACCACTAACTATAACTAACCACTGATTGTAACTAACTGTAACTGACCACTGACTACTGACTGTAACTGACTACTGACTGTAACTAACTGTAACTAACTGTAACTAACTACTGACTGTAACTAATTATAACTAACCACTGATTGTAACTAACTGTAACTGACCACTAACTATAACTGACCACTGATTGTAACTAACTGTAACTGACCACTGACTGTAACTGACTACTGACTGTAACTAGCTGTAACTAACTACTGACTGTAACTAACTGTAACTAACTACTGACTGTAACTAACTGTAACTGACCACTAACTATAAATAACCACTGATTGTAACTAACTGTAACTGACCACTGACTGTAACTGACTACTGACTGTAACTAACTGTAACTGACCACTGACTGTAACTGACTACTGACTGTAACTAGCTGTAACTAACTACTGACTGTAACTAACTATAACTAACCACTGATTGTAACTAACTGTAGCTGACCACTAACTATAACTGACCACTGATTGTAACTAACTGTAACTGACCACTGACTGTAACTGACTACTGACTATAACTAACTGTAACTAACTACTGACTGTAACTAACTGTAACTAACTACTGACTGTAACTAACCACTGATTGTAACTAACTGTAACTGACCACTAACTGTAACTAACCACTGACTGTAACTAACTGTAACTGACCACTGACTGTAACTAACTGTAACTAACTACTGACTGTAACTAACTGTAACTAACCACTGACTGTAACTAACTGTAACTAACTACTGACTGTAACTAACTGTAACTGAACACTGACTGTAACTAATTATATATAATCAAACTCATCGACTTCGGCCTCGCCAGACGACTAGGTAACTAACTCACTGTAACCACACCAAGTTACTAACCACCCACTGCAAGTGTCGTCTTACTGCAGCTAACTGTCACCAAACACTATAAGCAAGTAGCTGACAATTTACTTTAACTAACATTTAACCTTAACTCTGCAACAAACCAGTTATTTATATGAATATAGTACTGACTGTAACTAACCACTGATTGTAACTAACTGTAACTAACCACTGACTGTAACTAACTGTAACTGACCACTGACTGTAACTAACTGTAACTAACTACTGACTGTAACTAACTATAACTAACCACTGATCGTAACTAACTGTAACTGACCACTAACTGTAACTAACCACTGACTGTAACTAACTGTAACTGACCACTGACTGTAACTGACCACTAACTGTAACTAACCACTGACTGTAACTGACTGTAACTAACCACGGACTGTAACTAACCACTGACTGTAACTAACCACTGACTGTAACTGACTGTAACTAACCACTGACTGTAACTAACCACTGACTGTAACTAACCACTGATTGTAACTAACTGTAACTGACCACTAACTGTAACTAACCACTGACTGTAACTAACTGTAACTGACCACTGACTGTAACTAACTGTAACTAACTACTGACTGTAACTAACTATAACTAACCACTGATCGTAACTAACTGTAACTGACCACTAACTGTAACTAACCACTGACTGTAACTAACTGTAACTGACCACTGACTGTAACTGACCACTAACTGTAACTAACCACTGACTGTAACTGACTGTAACTAACCACTAACTGTAACTGACTGTAACTAACCACTGACTGTAACTAACCACTGACTGTTACTGACCATTGACTGTAACTAACCACTGACTGTAACTAACCACTGACTGTAACTAACTGCAACTAACCACTGACTGTTACTAACCACTGACTGGAACTAACCACTGACTGGAACTAACTGTAACTAACCACTGACTGTAACTGACCATTAATTGTAACTGACTACTGACTGTAACTAACCACTGACTGTTACTAACCACTAACTATAACTAACCACTGACTGTAACTAATCACTGACTGTAACTAACCACTGACTTTATAACCAGGTAAACAGATAAACTTACACTTTCCTTTGTGTCCTCTGACAGAAAGCGCTGGAACTCTGAAGGTTTTATTCGGGACTCCGGAGTTTGTGGCACCAGAAGTGATCAACTACGAAGCGATTAGCTACCCCACGGACATGTGGAGTATCGGAGTCATCTGTTACATACTGTGAGAGCAGTCCTCTGATACTCTGTGTTAACTTTAGCCTGGGTCAGTCTGTGTTGTTGTTCAATATAACTGGTGACCCGGCTGAGTCCATCTCACTTCGGCCCGTTTCTGTCCCGTCAGGCTGAGCGGTCTCTCTCCCTTCATGGGAGACAGCGACAATGAGACGCTGTCCAACGTCACCTCGGCTTCGTGGGATTTTGAGGATGAAGCCTTTGATGAAATCTCTGATAACGCCAAAGACTTCATCACTAACCTTCTAAAGAAAGACATGAAGTAAGGAGGAAGTCTGTTGGTCCCCTTTAAACACGTTTTACTGAACTGTTGCTCTCAATAATAACACATTTTATTTAAAAAAGCACCTTTCTTGACACTCAAGGACACTTAACAACACATTAACAACACAATAAATGAGATGAAACAAGTTCAAAAGCAATGATGCTGGAGGGAGAATGCAGCTTGGAACAGATGGGTTGAGAGTTTTGATATGAAGAGGGCTAAAGAGTCAATGTTGCTGATGTCTGGTGGGAGTGAGATCCAGAGTTTGGGATGATTAATGTTACGTAAATGGAAATATGCAGACCGGGTAATGTTATTGATCTGAGAGAGGACAGAAAGTCGAGGATAACAGCTATGGAGCTGTCTATGGTGAGAGAGAAACTGTCAACTTTGGATAGGGTGTATTTGGTGCCAACAAGGAGGAGTTCAGTTTTATCACTGTTGAGTTTAAGGAAGTTTGAGGTGAACCAGGATTTAATCTCAGAGAGACAGTGGGTGAGGGAGGAGGGAGGGAGAGTGGCGTCAGGTTTACTGGACAAATAGAGCTGGATGTCATCCGCAAAGCAGTGAAAATGTAAACCAAATTTCCTGAAAATATTGCCAAGTGGGAGGAGTTAGATGATGAAGAGGAGGGGCCCCAGGAAGGAGCCCTGGGGAACACCTGAAGTGACGGAGGAGGGCTGAGAGGAGAAGGATTTGAGCTGTATGAACTGAGTGCAGCCTGTGAGGTCGGAGTGAAACCAGTGCAGGGGGGGGCTGATGATGCCTGAGGAGGAGAGTCTATTGAGGAGGATGGGGTGAGAAATGGGGTCAAAGATCGAGGAGGTTGAGGATGGAGATGAAACCGGAGTCGGCTGCCATGAGGAGGTCGTTGGTGATCTTTATGAGGGCTGTTTCTGTGCTGCGGCGCTATGGAAACCGGACTGGAATTGTTCATAAAGGCTGGTATTGGTGAGATGGGAGTGAAGCTGGGAAGCAACATTTTTTTCTAAGATTTTGGAAATGAAAGGAAGGTGAGAAATGGGTCGAAGGTTATTCAAGTCATTGGGATCTGAACCAGGTTTTTTCAGGCAGGGACTGACAGCTGCACACTTAAAAGAAGCAGGAACAATTCCAGTGGACAGTGAGGAGTGGATAATGGCAGATATGAGGGGGAGCAGAGAAGGGAGGGGGTCAAGAAAGCAAGAAGAAGGCTGAGGTCTGAGATTAATGAGGGAGATCAAAGCTGGAAAATGGTTGATAGAGCGGAAGAAGTTCAGATGAAGGGAGGGCAGAGATAGAGGAGCCCAGGTGCTGGTGGATTTTACTGACCTTCTCGTTGAAAAACAGGAGGAGAAAGTTGCATGTTTCAGAGGAGTAGAGGTGGTGGGGGGGGGGGGGGGGTCGGGAGTCAGAGGGTTGGAAAATGCTGTTAAATACTGAAAAAAGAGTCTTGATGCTGCCTGCATTAGAGCAGATAAGCCCGGAGTAATATTGTGTTTAAGCATGAGAAATGCTCTCAAACATCCTTCATCTATAATCCAAACTGATCTCAGTTGCAGGATGGATTTAGTCACCGTATGTTCATGTAAATAACCATAAACGTGGTGACTTTGAGCGTTGAAAGTGTTGAATCTTCAGGGCTCGGCTGACCTGCGCTCAGTGTTTCGAACACCCCTGGCTGAAGCAGGACACCAACACTATGAAGGCCAAGAAGCTCTCTAAGGAGAGGATGAAGAAGTACATCCTGAGGAGGAAGTGGCAGGTAAACGACCACACAAGGACACACGAGCCAGGATTCACCAGAACGGTGTTGTAATCTCACTGGAGACAGTAAAGACGCATTTCATCAACACCTGTCAGTCCTCCAAAGTTTTTTCACTAAAATCTGTCGTCCGTTATGTTTGATTTGTGGTTCGTCTGTGGCAGAAAACGGGTCACGCTGTCCGAGCCATCGGCAGACTGTCGTCCATGGCCATGATGGCTGGAGTCAGCGCCAAGAAGGGCTCACCCACCGAAGGTAGAAAACAGAACAGAAACCAGGGCACGACTTGTCCTGACGGCTGCTGGCTCTCTGAGGCCAATAATATCCAGTCAGACAGCAGAGGACACATAATGACCACAAACACATCCAAAACCACCGCTGAGACACAAAAATAATGAACAGATTTGGAAAACAGCTTCTAAGAGATGGAAAATGTCAGCAGAGAACATGAAGATGAGTAAAAAACAACAGTCAGACAAATGTAAAGTTACTGTAGACAACAAAACCACCAGAAAGACAATAACAGCTGCAAAGACACTCATCACAACGACTATGAGACTTAAAAAGATTTAAAATAACTACACAGATGCACAGAAAATCTGCTGTGAGACCCAGAAAGGCTGAAAACATTGAAACAGGCACCAGGCAGAGTCAGAACATTTATCAGTGCAGCAGCAGTTTGTGGTTATTGTCTGCGTCCTGCCGCTGTGTGAAGGTTAGGGTTAGGGTTAGGGTTAGGGTTAGGGTAGGTTAGGTTAGGTTAGGTTAGGGTTAGGGTAGGATCAGGGTATAATGTATGCGGGGCCCCTCATGTCTCTGTTCAGGGGCCTCTTCTGTCGGGGGGGTGATAAAACATGTTTGTGTGTTCAGAGGACAACCAGTTCCTGGAGTGTTTGGAGTACGAGCAGAAGGCCGAGTGTAAGCCGACTTTCAGCGTGGTCATCAAAGACGTGGAGGTGGTGGAGGGCAGCGCCGCCCGCTTCGACTGCAAGATAGAAGGTACGATGGATCAATGCAGTCATCGATCAGCAGAGGATCAATCAATAACCTGCGTTTTTTACAGGGATCCAACAGAAAGCTGACAAACTGATCAATTAGCCGCTCAGTTTATCTTCTGACTGATGACTCATGTAAAGTGTCCCGTGTGTCAGTCTTTGATCCTTCAGAGGAACCTTTTAACTTATTTTTATTCCTTTGGAAATAATTGTGGACAATTTTTACGAAAGAAACAGAAACGACTTTGTTGGTGTGAAATAAACTTACTGAAGTGAGACTGTTGCCTTAGGCTACCCCGACCCTGAGGTGGTGTGGTACAAAGACGACCAGCCCATCAAAGAGACCCGCCATTTCCAGATTTACTACGACGAGGACGGAAACTGCAGTCTGGTCATTTCAGAGGTCAGAGGTCAACTGTGCTTCTACTTTAAAGGTCCCAGACATTTTATGAGCCTCATGAGACAAACGCTTAATGTTTTTGGTAAATGAAAAATATCCAAAAAATTAAAAAAATGTTTTCTTTTTTTTATTTAATGAATATTGTTCATATGAACGATATAAACGTATAACGTTAACATATAAACGTTAGCATGAGCTCCGCAGATCTATGAAGCAGCTGTCTTATTTTAATGATAATAATAATCTCCCTGAAAAAATTGTGAAATTTAAATATCACAACCAGTTAATTTGTTTTATGGTTTAAAATTCAGGAGTGTTCTGTAGTTCATCTGTCTGCCAGCAGAGGGCAGCGTTTCTGTCGCTGTAGGATGCTGAATGTTTTGATCTCTGATGGAAACCTGCAGGTGTCGGGCGACGACGACGCCAAGTACACCGTGAAGGCCGTCAACAACCTTGGAGAGGCGACCTGCACCGCCGAGCTGTTGGTGGAGGTGATGGCTGGAGAGGAGGAGGAGGAGGAGGAGGAGGAGGAGGAGGAGGAGGAGGAGGAGGAGGAGGAGGAGGAGGAGGAGAGAGGAGGAGGAGGAGGAGGAGGAGGAGTAAACAGGTGGCTGTCGGACTCCCACAGGTGGAGGAGGAGGAGGAGGAGGAGGAGGAAGAGGAGGAGGAGGAGGAGTAAACAGGTGGCTGTCGGACTCCCACAGGTGGAGGAGGAGGTGGAGGAGGAGGCTCGCTGCTCCTCAGACCTTGAGCAGATAAAAACACAGATAACAGATTGTGATTGGAGGAGCAGGTGGGCGGAGCTTCACACACTGATGAAGGCACTTTATTATTTTAGTCTGACGCACTGAGCATGTGCAAAAAGAAAAGAAGAAATAAGAAAGAACAATCCAAATACTCCCCATTTATTTATTCATTTTCTGGTTTTAGATATCTTTATTTCTTCAGTGTAAATACTTTTATTTTTCTTATTCTTTTCCATTCTGTTGTTTTTATTTATTTGTTGCTTACAGTTCGTCTCCTTTACCTTTTTCTCTGAGCCAATCAGTGATGAAAAACTGATCAATAAAAACATCAAAATGGAAAAGAACAATAAAGAATAAAGTGATGATGAAAACAAATCAACCGGCATGAAAACTTACAAGAAATAAAGATTATTTTTAAAAAATTAGAACAAATGGAGACATAAAATTACTATTTAATTTTTTTAGTTTTTTTTTTGGTTCCCGGCACCAAAGTGTGTTAAGCTCCGCCCACCTGAAGAACTCAAGCTCCGCCCTTTCAGGTGACCTCCTCCATGTCAGCTGTCCCTTAGAGACTTTACTTTACTTTACGGTTCTTTCTCAAAGGTAAATAATTTGGATCTTCTGTTGGTTCCAGAAAGTGTTTAAAGAAGCTTTCTGACCACTTGGTGCTGAACGCCAACGGTTTACCCCACAGTCCGAGGCCCTGAATGATTTTAGGAGGTAATGCAGCTGTTTAACCTCAAATATGAGGTCGATCCAGAGTTAAATTTGATGCTTTCTGAGCAGTGACTTCCTCTTCGGCTTCATGGTAAAGCAAACCAACATCGACTCCCGCCCGGTCCATTTTAAAGGTTTCTCTCTTGTCTCCACTGCTTCCTTCTGCTTTATTTCCCTCCAATGTGGAGATAAAGGTGAAATAACATGAGAGCTGAGTTGCTGTGTCCTCACAGTATCGGGAGTTTGCAGGAGTTCACGGTCTGATAACAGGTGCCTCAAACCTGCATTATGTTTGGCCTCCAGCAGGGGGCGACTTTATGACAAAAAGACTTTATTCTCTGTAAATATCTTCCTACAGAGTTTAAAGTTTGACATATTGATGTCACTGATCTCACTGTAGATGTGTGGGCTTCCCGATCAGAACTCAGACTGCGTTCGTTTCTACGCTCTGTGGCTAAAACAAACGGGCTTTCAGTTGTAAAAGGAAGAAACTCACAGATCTAGTGATGACTGGAGACCGTTCAGAAAGCTTCACCTGAAAATAAACGCTGTGTCAGCAGAGACCTGAGAGCGTAGAATCCCCACAAAGTAAAGGGCGGTGAGGAGGAGGAAAGGGTTCTCAGGTCCGTTTACACGATGCTGATCACAGTCACCGTCAGACAGCTCCCAGAGCCTCATGGGAAGTCTGATCTAAACCCTCCAAATGTTGTGTGAGTCCGACCTGCTCCCTGAAGAGGAGGAACGGTGAAGGCAGAGTTCAGAGTTCAGAGTTCAGTCAGAATGTGAAGAAAAGCTCCTCCAGAGAACCACCAACGCAGCAAAGAGTTCACCAGAGCGATGAAGAGTCAGTTTGCACTCATCCCCAGCCCTGTGATGGCGGCTGTTAAAGGCTTCGTATAATTTCTCTTACTTTAAGCAGCCCTTCGAGGAGCCTGTCCCTTTAAGACCTCCCCTCCCCCTAAAGCCCACTTTCACCTGATTGGCCAGCTTCTGAAAGCCTGCAGAGGGTCATCAGCCAGTGAGCCGAACCGTCTCTGCTTCATGGCTGTAGAAAATGAAATCTGTGAACATCTAAAGAAACGTTCTTTACTTTTACACGTTTATGCCACATTTTAGCCATGTTTGATGTGAACATGTGACACCGAAGGTCCCTTTAATCCGTCTTTTTAGCTTTATTCTGATGCAGAGAACTTATTGTCTGATTATGAAGAGTCGGTTCACAGAAACAGCTCGATGTAACTTCACCTGAAACAGCCTTCATGGATGCTAATTCCTGTCTGTCTGTAACTCAGCTGCTCCTGTTTGCACCTGATGAATCTGTGGAGTCCACTTTTCTTCTGTTGCATCCTTACATCCTTCACCTTTGCCTTAAAGCCACTGAGAGCCTGAAAGCAACGGTTTCTGTCACACTGTGGGACTTCCTCTGTTGCCTTATTATCCGTTTGTTAGCATTTATTAACAATTTGATGCATCCAGAATAGCCTGAAGGAGCCGCTGGCTTCTTCGTCAGCAGGTGACCTTTTAATTATTTTCCTTTAACTCGCTACTATCACAACATTTTGTTCTGTCTGTAGCTTTTAATCCAAAATGTCACGAGAAGATGTTTTCCTTTATGAGACAGTGGAGTTTGGTTTCCATCAGGAAACAGCATCTAAAGGGAGTTTCTCCTGAATCAGAGCAGAGCTGTTTCATTAAATGTTGCCACATTCCAGCCGAGTTTGAACTTATTGAGTGAAAACCTGTTCCATCTGATTCAGTTTTAACCAGAAACCAAAGAATCTGCTTTAACTCACAGGTGTGTTTGTGTGTGTTCCTTCTGCAGTTTGCTTCATGGTTTCCCAGTTTGTGTGTTTGTGTGATGGTTCTTGTTTTCAAATCGTTTTATTTTTGGACTTATTTAATGCACAGATTTATTATTATCATTTGAGCATCCATTTTCTTGAAGGTGTCACTTTCTGTTGTTATTAACCTCGTATTAAACCAGCGGTGGACTCACTCCTTGACTGATTTGTTTTTGTATTAGATGTATGTAGAATTTATTTCTCTGATTTTTATAAATATATAACAGTTTGATTAACTGCAGATGACTTGTATGAGAACACTACGACTGTAGTTACTCACAGATACCAAATAAATTTTTATCACTAAACAATGAGTCTTCTGTGTTGTGTGATGAACCAACATCTTACATTTCAAAGTAAAAGTCCATTTACACGGAGATAAATCTCTGATTTATGTTCCCATAAAGTCAGAAGAGCCTCATCATTAATTCAGTCCTAAACGTTAAAGAATCTCAGGTGAATATGTTGAACCTTCAGCTGTTTCTTCAGCACAAATTTAAAACTTTGTGAGTTAATAACTGAAACTTATGATGATTAATTTGTCCTTTTTCTGACCCATCTGGACATTAAACATGTGATTGTGCTGTATAATGAGGAATCTGTCACTCTGAGCAGATCCACTAATCCAGTGTTTCTCAATTCTGGTCCTCAGGACCCACTGCCCTGCATGTTTTCGATGTTTCCCTCCTCCACCACACCTGATTCAAATGAACGGCTCCTTATCAGGCCACTGCAGAGCTTGATGAGGAGCTGATCATTTGAATCAGGTGTGGTGGAGGAGGGAAACATCTAAAACGTGCAGGGCGGTGGGTCATGAGGACCGGAATTGAGAAAAACTGACCTAAACTGAGTAGAGGCCCCAGTATTGCTCCCTGGGGAACTCCTAACCTGATTCAGTATAATCATGACTTATCCTGGGAAGCTAAAGCTTCCAGCAGCATGGTTTTAAGGTGGCTTCTCCTGTCTTATACTGCTGGAAAACAGGTGTTTGAGTGTTCTGATAATCAATAAAAGCAAACGATCTGCGGCTCTGGAAGAAAAGAAGCTGAAGCATTAAGTTGTGCTTTGAATCACGGTTGCCTGTGTGTCTGTGTGCTGATGTACGGCAGCTGGTCAGTGTTTGTCTGAGTTAATGAGCTCACCGAGGGTTCGATGTCCTCCCAGGACAAACACAACATGGACCCGTTACATCATCCTCATGTTGTTTCACTGCCTGTTTGTCCAGAAATGTTCCTCAGAGGGTTCAAACACAACAACCTTTATTACTTTGGGATTAGTTAAAGTAACAGACTGTGGAGATAAATATATATTATATATGATGTAAATATATCACAGAGACAACAGAGGTGACTGTTGCTTAAAACATCAAATCAAGAACCTCTGAATGCTGATTTTTTGGTGAATTTCTGGGAAACAAACTGAAATATTAAACACTTAGTTGCACTGTAAAATGTAGATAAAAACTTATTATGGAGCACATCAGTCCAGCTGTGAGGTCTTTCCACCGGCTGCCGGTCCATCAGAGGATAGACTTTAAGGTTCTGATGCCGGTCCATCAGAGGATAGACTTTAAAGTTCTGCTGCCGGTCCATCAGAGGATAGACTTTAAAGTTCTGCTGCCGGTCCATCAGAGGATAGACTTTAAAGTTCTGCTGCCGGTCCATCAGAGGATAGACTTTAAGGTTCTGATGCCGGTCCATCAGAGGATAGACTTTAAGGTTCTGATGCCGGTCCATCAGAGGATAGACTTTAAGGTTCTGCTGCCGGTCCATCAGAGGATAGACTTTAAGGTTCTGATGCTGCTCCATCAGAGGATAGACTTTAAAGTTCTGATGCCGGTCCATCAGAGGATAGACTTTAAGGTTCTGCTGCCGGTCCATCAGAGGATAGACTTTAAAGTTCTGATGCTGCTCCATCAGAGGATAGACTTTAAAGTTCTGATGCCGGTCCATCAGAGGATAGACTTTAAAGTTCTGATGCCGGTCCATCAGAGGATAGACTTTAAGGTTCTGATGCCGGTCCATCAGAGGATAGACTTTAAGGTTCTGATGCCGGTCCATCAGAGGATAGACTTTAAAGTTCTGATGCTGGTCCATCAGAGGATAGACTTTAAAGTTCTGATGCCGGTCCATCAGAGGATAGACTTTAAGGTTCTGCTGCCGGTCCATCAGAGGATAGACTTTAAGGTTCTGATGCCGGTCCATCAGAGGATAGACTTTAAAGTTCTGATGCCGGTCCATCAGAGGATAGACTTTAAGGTTCTGATGCCGGTCCATCAGAGGATAGACTTTAAAGTTCTGATGCCGGTCCATCAGAGGATAGACTTTAAAGTTCTGATGCCGGGGTTATCTGGATCCGGTTCTTTATCAGTTCCCAGAGTCAGAACCAGACCTGGAGAAGCTGCATTCAGCTTCTATGCTCCACATGTCTGGAACAAACTCCCAGAAAGCCTCAGATCAGCTGAAACACTCAGGATTTAAGTCCAGGTTGAAGAAACATCTATTTTCAGCTGCATTTGAATAAAGCTCCAAATGAGCTTCAGTTTCAAACAGAATCATATTTTAAATCCTGATTTTATCTTTCATATATATATAATTGTATTACATTTTATTCAATCTTATCTTTATTGTTCTGATTTGATCTATTGTTCTAATTTCTTTCTTTTGTTTAAATTTTAAATCGTTCTTTTTATTTCTTCTGTTTTAATGTCTCTGTAAAGCACTTTGAATCACCTTGGGTTAGGGCTCATAAACTACTACCACACCTCTGTAGTGTTGCCTCAATAATGGAGGCCCAGATTCAGACTCAATGACCCCTTCTGAGAGAAGCACTGCCAGATCCCTGGACTGGGGCTCATCACCAGGTAATGGTCAGTTAACAGCTCAGCTCCTCTCTTTCACAGTGTTCAAGACATATGGACAGAAGTTTGATTATATGATCATGAAATCAGTATGATCTGAGACCTGGGGTGCCAGGGACACTTATGGACATCCCTATGGTTGAACATGGTGTTTGTTATGGACCATGACCGGGACAGAAGTCCAACAGCATACCTCTCTGATTCAGGTCAGGCAGGCTGTTCCTCCCAGTCACACTCCTGCAGGTTTCTGGTTGTTGCCCACATGAAGTCCTCTTGTGGGACTCCAGGTCGCCCACTTTCCTGCACACTACCCATGAATTTAAAAAAGGCAGCATTGGCACCAATAACCATCAGAGGCTGGATAGTGTAATGGTATGATTGTCATAATGTTTTATTATCTGATCACCTTCCTTAGTTCATGTGTTTGTTTTACTGAACCCAAAACCAACACTTTGTATTTAATTCATGTAATTTCACTTAATGTCACCAGTTTTGTGTAAATCTATTATATAAAATCCTAAAATATATCCATTCAAATTTCATTTTGCAACAGGACAAATACGGGGGGGGGGGGGGGGGGCAGATAACATATAATACCTGCTCCTGTCTGTGGAAAAAACAGTTTTAAAGGGATTAAATTTGTAAAATGGAGCTGATTTCAGCCTAAGTGAAAACTGTTTTATTCCCAACATTCAGAGGAACGAACAGCTGATGAAGGTGATGAAGACTGTGTTCGGTCACTAATGAGCTCCACTGAGAGGAGTGGCTCATAAAGGCAGCTGGTTCCTGATCAGTCCAGATGTTGCTCCTGTGTCTGTGATGTTTCAGCTCTGATGAACACTGTCCTGATATGGTGATGCTGGTCAGAATGATTCAGATTCAGGGTTTACATGCTGACAGTTCACAGAGAAATGTTTGAATCTCAGGGTTGAGGCATCACTGATTAGATGTTTCTGATGCCAGCAGGTCTCAGGTGTTGTTCCTTGTTGTTCTGATCGGAAACCTATCGTGTCTTCTCTGACCTGACATGAACCCAGCTATGGTTAATATGACGTCACTGACGTTGGACGGACTGCAGCTGCTGTCTGAACACCGACTGCTCTTCTTCCTGCTCTTCTTCGTGTTGTACGCGTTCGTTCTGTGCAGTGACTGCCTGGTTCTGCTGGTGATCTGCTCGCAGCGGAGCCTCCACCGGCCCATGTTCATGTTCGTGGCCGCGCTGCTGTTCAATTCGCTGATGGGCAGCACCGCGGTGTACCCGCGACTGTTGTGGGAGCTGCGGTGGGGGGGCGGCTCTGTGCAGGTGACCGTGTCCGGGTGCGTGTGTCAGGCCTGGGTCGTGTACACGCTGGGCGCCTCGGCCTTCATGCTGCTGGCGGCCATGGCGTTCGACCGCTACGTGTCCATCTGCCGCCCGCTTCGCTATGCCGCGTTAGTGTCACCGCGTGCGGTGGGCGCATTGCTCCTGTTTTGCTGGCTGCTGCCCGCCGCTCTTGTCGGTGTCGCGGCGCTGTTGGCCGCACGCCTGCCGCTGTGCAGCGCGCGGCTCAGCAGGCTCTACTGCGACATATACAGCTTCATCAGACTGAGCTGCGGCGGCCGCGCGGCGCTGCTGAGCGATGCTTACGGTCTGCTCATTTCTTTGGTCACAGTCCTGCTCCCCGTCTCGTTCGTGCTCTTCTCCTACGGCAGCATCCTGTACGTATGTCTGTATCGCTCGCGCACCTTCAGCAGCAAGGCGCTGAGCACGTGCCTGCCGCACCTCTTGGTCTTCATCAACTACAGCGCGAGTGCCTTCGTTGAGGTTCTGCAGCGACGGCTGCAGACCGACAGCCCCCCATCCGTCTCCATCCTCTCCTCACTCCTGATCCTCTTGTTTCCGACCGTGTTCAACCCGATTGTTTACGGCCTGAACCTGAGCAGCGTGTCCGGGCACGTGAGACGACTGCTGGGCTGCCAGAGAGAGGCCTGATGCGGGCCTCAGTCTCTGTTAGTTTCAGCCTTCATGAGGTCCCCACAAACACCCGAACACAGACATCAGTCCTCCTGGTTCTGCTCTGTCACCTCATGCTCGGTTCTGTTCGGTAATGAAAGTGTTGAACGTGCAGAGGATCGTGAAGATCTGATCTTTATCGGCTTTTATAGATGATGTGGTGATTAAGGAACTTTAAATTGTCTTTATTTGAATCTTATGAGAAGCAAAGTTTCTGTTGTCGGCTGTTTTCTGATTCACTGAAGGTCAGGTGATCAGTTTGAAATCATCCAGATCAATAATAACTTCAGTTCTCTGATGCTGTGAAGCAGCTGTAGCTTTCTGAGGCCCCTGAAATGTTTAGTAGAGATAATGATGAAAAACCTTCATTCAGCTCAAATGACTCCACAATAAGAAATGTTTCCATGAACAGACAGATGAGTTAGAACTGATGACCTTTATGACTGAAATGATGAAAGTCTGATTATCAAAGTTAAGAATCAAACATGTTTAGCTGAATATCTGTTTTCATAAAATAATAGGTTATAATAAGTTAACAGTAAACAGTTTGTCTCTGGTGTCAGAGCCGAAAACACGGGAAATGTCGCCCTCCAGTGGACAGACAGAGTTAGCACTGCTTTAAGTTCTTGGTCAGGTTTAAACTGCTGACGTCACAGTGAGCTCTGAAGCAGGTTGATCTGATCTGAGCCATCCGTGGCTTTCTGGAGCCTCTCTAACAGTAAGCTGTTGTCACGTGTTTCCTGTGTTCTGGACTGTGTGTAAAACGAACAGAAAAGTCCAATAAAATCTCCTTCAGGTTCTGTTTCAGGATATTTACTTTGACCTGAACAACGGACTCATAAATGAACAGAATTCTTGTCCCGGTGCAGCTTTTGTACACACCTCCCTCTGCTGGTTCTGATCCATTATTGTGAACACTGATCAATAACTGGATCTCTAATTTGGTGACTGTTCAGTTTGTCCAGCTGCAGGATTCTGTGGTGCAGCTCTGATCCATCGAATCGATTTCTGCACCCGATCCATGAAGCTAACGGTGCTGGAGCCCAGATACCCCTGCTGTCAGCTCTTATCCAGATGAGAGAAACATCTGGTATCGCTCACTGGGACGTCAGTGTGAGCGGCTGCCATCTGTACGTTTACTCTGAACTGAAATGTTAATAAACTATCATCCAGCCGACGCTGGGAGGAAAACTGGAACAGTTCGTCTCTAATTTCTGTATAAACTGAATACTTGTGAAATTAAGTGAAATTACATTAATTAAACAAAGTGTCAGCGTTGGGTTCTGTAAAGGATCCAAGATCTGCCTCCCTGTAAGTCGCTTTGGATAAAAGCAAAAAACATAAAACAAACACATGAAGTGGGGAGGCTGATCAGCCATAACATTATGACCACCTGCCCTATCCTTTGTTGTTCCTCATCGAGCCACCGATCCAGCTCTGATCAATCAGGACAGAAAACATCTGGGGTGTCCTGGACTGTCTGCTACTGGGACTCTGTAGGTCGTGAGGTGAGCTTTTGTGGTTTGGGTTAACTTCCATCAGATCTGTTGAATGTTGAGGCTGGGTTATAATAATTATAAACATTTTATTGGGACATCACTGGTAGAGAAGGTGCCCCAAAAATAAAGTGTTTGAACCCTCTGAGGAACATTTCTGGACAAACAGGCAGTGAAACAACATGAGGATGATGTAACGGGTCCATGTTGTGTTTGTCCTGGGAGGACATCGAACCCTCGGTGAGCTCATTAACTCAGACAAACACTGACCAGCTGCCGTACATCAGCACACAGACACACAGGCAACCGTGATTCAAAGCACAACTTAATGCTTCAGCTTCTTTTCTTCCAGAGCCGCAGATCGTTTGCTTTTATTGATTATCAGAACACTCAAACACCTGTTTTCCAGCAGTATAAGACAGGAGAAGCCACCTTAAAACCATGCTGCTGGAAGCTTTAGCTTCCCAGGATAAGTCATGATTACACTGAATCAGGTTAGGAGTTCCCCAGGGAGCAATTCTGGGGCCTCTACTCAGTTAGTGGATTGAATCTGATCAGCATGACAACAGATTCCTGCACACAGTGAAATGAATCGTGTTTAATGTCCAGATGGGTCAGTTAGAATAAAAATGAATAATAATAAACTTCACTAACTATAGATTTAACTTCAGATTATTTCACATTACCCAGAATCTCTCTATGGTGAAGTAAGTGTTTTTATGAACTGACACATCAGTAAAATGTGACATTATGACGTGTATAAAAGTCAAAACTGTGACCACAAATGTTTTTTTACGCTTTAATGACAGATTGACCACAGATTAGTGAACACAGTCATAGCAGCTCATGAAACAGTTCAGCTCACAACGGGTGAAGCCTGCAGAGGGACAGCGGGGAGGAAACTTGAGGTTGGGTGCAGTCTGAGCCATAAGCAAATGTAGATGTCTCTGTGTGCTGATTCCTGGTCACATTGCTCTCGGGACATGGAACGCTGGCAGAGAAAGAGTCTGTTGGGCAGGTATGGTAATGACTCAGCGCCATGATGTTAGAGTTCTCCCTGGTTCGTCTTGCTCTGACTGTGGTTTGTGTAAATGTACCAAAAAGAGCAGCTCAGATTCTTGGCCTTCTTGGAGCCTCCTGAAGGGGTGCCACTGGGAATCCCATCGTTCTCAGGACTTCAATAGCCATGAAGTCTGATAACAAAGGCTGGCTCTGAGCTCTGGATCTGATTGTTAAAGGAGAACGCTGCACAAGTCGATTCACATAAAGAACAACACTGATCATCTTCTTCATGACTTTGTGTTGAAACAACAGAGTGTGTTCAGTTTAAAGCTTATTTAGCTCTGCTGCAATACAGAAAGATACAGGAGGGCCTTCTTCCCAGGAGCTCTGTTTATTATTAAAATTTAAGATGATTCCTTTAAAAAGATCGAAAACAAAAAAATGACTGCAACATTATAATTTGGCTTTGAGATAAATAAAGTATTTTTTATTTGAATTTAATCTAATTTAATCATGATTGCCAGAAGACATTGTTTAAACTTTCCTTCTATCCCAGACATCTCTTCTTTAATTCATCTTGGTCATTATTTTGGTTCCTCATAAAGCTCAATCAACCACTTCCTTTTGTGAACAACTTTCCCGTTGGCATGGTTACACATCATAAGAGAGATTACCAACAGGAGTCATCCAGCAGCACAAAACCAGCACAGAAATCTGGGTTTTTTTAAGTCGATATTTTCTGTAGAATAGCTCAAGAAGATATAAAGAAAGATTAAATATTACCAGAGCTGCTGCAACAGGCTGCAACTACAGTGGCGCCATTTTAAGGATGAATTACATGGCTGATGCACAGGGGTGAAGGAAACTGAAAAAGAAAAACATGAGGAGCACGAATAAGCAGGTGAACTTACTTTTAAATCTATTTCTGGAATTGTGAAGCACTTTGGTTGTTGTAAGGTGCTATAGAAATAAAAGTTGATTGATTGATTGATGATCTGGAGGTGGTGAAGTTCTGTGGTAAACCAGTAGGGGGCGGTGAGCTAAACAGGAACACCGGAAACTTCGTCTGCGCATGCTCAGCAGGACTTGTTGGTCTGTTGCGGCTGTTGAAGTGCGACTTGGAGCAGGTTTTAGTTTTTTTCGTTTTTTTGTTTTCTTGCTCTCCGGTATCCACGATGGCCGGTACCGCACTGAAGAGGCTCATGGCGGAATATAAACGTGAGTAACGGCACCGAAACTTCAGCCGTTGGCTGAACTTGTAGCGTTAGCTAATAGGCTAAATCGACAGCTCTCGACCAAACTCCGTTAAAAAAAAACATGCTTCAAGTGTTATGTTAATATTTGCACCAACCCTTTAAAATAACTTAAAATTGTGATAATGATTTTTTTTTATTTTAACTGTCTTAGTGTTTCGGGACTCATTTAGTCACTCGCCAACATTAGCAAAGACAGAATAACACTTTCTATCATTTGGTTTGTTGGTCGTCAGCGCTAACCGGAACCTTCTCCACACACCGTAATTGCATAATTTCAACAGGGACCCCCCTCTGAAATTAGAAGACAGAAACGATGAACACTGAGGCTGTTTGACGATTAGACGCCAGAAAAACGTCATTAAATTATATAACTAATCTGTGACGAAACTGTTACGTTGTGATATTTTAATGTTGATGGTTTCCCAGTTGAGTCTGGTGCGTTGGCCTGTTTAGATTTAGATCGATAGAGGATTAGCCTGAGAACTAGATTAGTTAGAGTAGTTTAAACTGGTAACTGTTCAGAAACTACACGTTGATTTAAAGTTTAAATGTTGGTGGGTTGTTAGCTGCTTCTGTTTGGATGCTGTTAGCATGTTAGCAAGGCTGAAGATGGCTTCAGTTCTGGTGTTAAGATCCAGCGGTGAGATCCTGGCTTTCAGGGCCCATTGTCAGAAACCCAGGATAAAAACATTGTGATTTCTACTTTAAATGATAACCTTCCTCCTCCTTATGCAGAACAAGAGTATCACTGATACACTGAGAGGAGCCATCAGGGTTTAAGAGTTATTTTCTCTTTCAGTATAAAGCAGCTATCTAATGAATGTCTTTAGCATGGCAGAGTAAACCAAAAAGATTGTGAAAAGAAATGATTTATTGTTTATTTTACAAAGATATGTTAAAATAATCTGGACGGGTTAAAGAGACCATTAATCCTTGCATTACAGTCATGTTTCAAACTGAGTGTTTAACCTTCATCAGTCTTCACTCTTCATCAGCCTGTTTGAAGGGAACAAAATGCTGCTGTGAGGTTTGTGCTCACAACACTGAACCTGCACCGGAGAAAGGGTTATATCTGTCCATGTTAAAGGCTATAAGACCACCTCCAAGCAGCCTCCTGTTCCTGTGAGCTCAGCTGCCAGCATTATTAAAAAGTATGAGGTTCGTGGGACTGTGGCCGACCTCTGAGGTCGAGGATCAGCTCCAGGCTGGTCAGAAGAACCAGAATAGTGCTGTGATAAAACACCACATTTTCTGTGTACAGATGTTCAGTTTCTCTCATCTGTAAAAACTTTACTGTTTGCTGAACATGAAAGTAGAACCCCCCCCTCTGAAAGGTGTCAGTACTCGCCGTTTACTTTGGTTCGAACAAATCAAACAGCAGAAAACTTAACACAGTCCTGAACAACACAGTTTGGGCTGTTTCTGTGTGTCACAGTTCAATAAGAACAGGAACAGATGGATGACAGGCTAATCTGCCTGGACTCACTCAGCCCGGTTCAGCAGCGTTTTAGACTGTTTTACAACGGGGTCCAACAGTTTAGAAACTTACCTCTCATGAGATTAATGACACATTTCACTAGCTGCAACAAGAATGCTTTGCAGATGGTTTAATTACTTTCACAACGTTTTGATCAGGCATCTATGCGGCCACCTACTGCCTTTAAACAGCAGTCTAAGGCACAGATGTTGCTCTAACAGCAGCAGATGTTCAACAGCCGGTCAGACGAGACCTTTTTATACAGACCAGACATCTATATAATGTTGTTTTGATAACTTCTAATCAGATTGTTCAGCGTTTTCTGGTTCAATGTGACGCTTTGTGGCTTTTCTTCGTATTAAATGACAACAGACAGAACATCTGGATGACCTTTGGTCTAATTTAAACGTGATGGCAGTTTCTGTTTCTCTTTCAGAGCTGACTTTGAACCCACCTGAGGGCATCGTTGCAGGTGAGAAGGATTTTAAACATCCGCCCAGTGTTCCTGACATGTTTTAAACTCAGCTATCTTCATCGGTCTGTGAGGGTCCACAGGCTGTGTGCTGCCCCTGAGTCTGCCTGCCTACAAACAGACTGACAGATAAAGATATGTGGTGCTGCTGACCCAGAACCTCATCAGCAGAGCTCTGATCAGTTTACGGTCGGGCTTAGCGTTACAGTTTGCCTTCGTTTCATATTGAAGGCTTTCTGCGTAGCTGGTGGGGGTTAGGGTAGGGTTAATTGGTGGGGTGATACCTGCTCAGGTGATTGAACTAATGAGTTGTGTTTTAAGCCCCGCCCTCCCTGGTTATTCAGAGGGTGAAATGTCCTCCTCAGAACTCAGATGAGCTCCAGCAGAATGAAACCGGGTCAGCCACAGAGGAAAAGACTCTGAGTGAATACGCTGTAGAGCAGGAACAGGATATGTGATCAGTATGGATCAGGAAGTGATCAGTATTGATCAGGAAGTGATCGTCTCTGTTTGTTCTGCAGGTCCAGCTAACGAGGAGAACTTCTTTGAGTGGGAGGCGCTCATCATGTGAGTAAAGGCGGAGCCTAAACCTGACTGAAACATTCATCTTCTCAGCTGTTTCAGCACGAAAACATGTTTTTGTTTGTTTGTTGGTTTATGCCTCCTGACATCATGTTTATGTAACTTCACAAAACACATTTTGTCTCCAACTCTTCTTATAAGATGTTTGATCATCAGAGGACGACCAAAAGCTGAAGGACAGAAAATGACTTCTAACTCCTTCAAAGTGACTTTATTACCCACATTACTTTGTTAGCTGAAGCTAACGCTAACAGCTTAGCTAATGAAGATGACGTACAGCAACTTCTAAGGAGTTACTGCTGTTCCTTTCTGAAAGATTGACTGTTGATGAGAAAGCATTGTTTGCTAGCATCTGCTGCCAACTTCCAGCTAACTGCCAACTTCCAGCTAACTGCCAACTTCCAGCTAACTGCCAACTTCCAGCTAACTGCCAACTTCCAGCTAACTGCCAACTTCCAGCTAACTGCCAACTTCCAGCTAACTGCCAACTTCCAGCTAACTGCCAACTTCCAGCTAACTGCCAACTTCCAGCTAACTGCCAACTTCCAGCTAACTGCCAACTTCCAGCTAACTGCCAACTTCCAGCTAACTGCCAACTTCCAGCTAACTGCCAACTTCCAGCTAACTGCCAACTTCCAGCTAACTGCCAACTTCCAGCTAACTGCCAACTTCCAGCTAACTGCCAACTTCCAGCTAACTGCCAACTTACAGCTAACTGCCAACTTACAGCTAACTGCCAACTTACAGCTAACTGCTAACCTGTTTCCCTCTGGGATCAACAGAGTGACTATCTGTATCTATAGAGCTGGAGTGTTTCTGACTGGAGGAACAGCTTCATTCTGTCTGTGTTGCTGCATTAAATCACAGCAGATGTCAATATAACCTCAGAAAACCAATTGTAAAAAAGGGCTAAATATGTCACCTTTAATGTTTCAGTCATCACAGCGACGGCCTGACTCACCTGTACATTATAATATAACAGGTGCAGGGGAGACGTTTGGCCAGCAGGTGTCACCGTTCACTAACTGGCTGAAAACTGAATGATCATCAGAAAGCCTTCATCAGTCCAGATGCACCGAAACCTGGAAGCTCAGACAGAAATGTTCTGTTTTTATTTTTCATTTCCTTTCTGAAGAACCACATTTAATCAGTGTTATAGTTTGTTCTTATTGGAGAAGTTCCTCACAGTGGATTTACAGGGAGTTGATTCTCTTCTATGAGAGGATGAATTATGAAAACGTGGTACTGATAGAGTTCTGGAGGCAGTTCTTAGGTCAGAACCAGCATCTCTGTGACCCGTCAGAGGCTCTGCTCTTCGGCCTCGCCTCTGACGCTGCGGTGGCCGTGATGTCAGTGAAGGCAGCAGCGTTAGTCATCATCAGCAGATGTAACTGAGCTCCTGTTGTTAGCGTGACAGCAGCTTCGTTCTGCCCTTCAATTTAACCTGCAGCTCATCTGCAGTCCAACCGGCCACTTACCTGCTCCGTCTGCCTGGTGACATCACTGCGACCCCACCCTGTCATTACCTGGGGCTGCCCCCCGTCCTCTTGTTGTTTACGATTGTTTCTTTGTGTGAGCTCCTGAAACACGGCTCGGATCAGTCGACCCGTCCAAACCCAAACAGAGTCTGATGATGTCACAGGTATGGAAACATCTGGGTTTGAGCTCAGCTGATGACCTGGACTTTATCAGGCTGCTGGTCTCAGACAGGAACTCCTGATAAAACGCCCGCCTCAGCGGCCTGTTGATTGGCAGAGGAGATATCCAATCAGAGGGCTCGGTGCGCCTGATGGTGGAGCAGAGCAGAGTCAGAAATAGCCTGCAGGTCAGATGAGATCAGAGATGTGTTCAGATATTCAAACATCCAGCTGAGGTCTGGTTATCAGCCAGCAGCTCCATGAGTCCCAGCACATCCAGATCGTAAACATGCTGATACTGGAGCCGCTGATGCGCATCGAGTTCACCGGTTTCACTTTGTTCCCCTGCTGCAGCCATCAGGAACCTGGCCCAGAAATGTGCTGGGAATGAGTTCACGGCTCCTTACAGAACCTGAGGCATGAAAAAAGTCAGAAAACCTCCCAGTTTGAGCACCGCTACAAAGAAGACCGGTAGACCCCCGACTGACCAGAACAACTCCCCAGTCACCCCGAGGATTCACTCGTGGCCTTTAATTTGCAGAGAGATGAAGTCTTGCTGTGTCCTCCATAGCAAACCAACACCTTTTTAAAGCTCCAGTACTCTATGAACCCTAAAGCCGTTACCAGGACAACCACCAGACGAAGGATTCCTGGAGCCCTGCCGGTTCTATCCTCAGAGCTTGAATAAGGGCAACTGGGGAACTTTTTCATTCTAAACTAAACTAAACTATGGGCTGCGACCTTTCGGATGAGGTGAAACGTCTTTAAGAACGAAGAAGCTGTCAGGATGACCGAGGGTCCACATCGAACCTCAGAAATGGAGCTAAGATCCCCCTGAGTGACCCTAAAGCGTTTTATTGGACCCCAGAACCTCCTGACTGATGCCTTTAACTGCAATGAGAACCTCGAAAGGATCCAGTAGAACCTGGAAGTTATCAGAGGGGATCCAGTCTCTGTCAGTAGCTGCAGCACCAACACCCCAGGAATGGGATGTGCACCTATCAGTTTGGGAGCACCGCGCCGTCCTGTCACAACAACCGTATGGACAGTAAAGAACCTGCAAACTGGGTTCATGTGAAAACATCTGGACACCTTTACTTCCTCCAGCTGTTTTCAGCCCCTCAGTGTTGTTGTGTTTGCCTTTCAGGGGTCCTGAGGATACGTGTTTTCAGCCCCTCAGTGTTGTTGTGTTTGCCTTTCAGGGGTCCTGAGGATACGTGTTTTCAGCCCCTCAGTGTTGTTGTGTTTGCCTTTCAGGGGTCCTGAGGATACGTGTTTTCAGCCCCTCAGTGTTGTTGTGTTTGCCTTTCAGGGGTCCTGAGGATACGTGTTTTCAGCCCCTCAGTGTTGTTGTGTTTGCCTTTCAGGGGTCCTGAGGATACGTGTTTTCAGCCCCTCAGTGTTGTTGTGTTTGCCTTTCAGGGGTCCTGAGGATACGTGTTTTCAGCCCCTCACAGTGTTGTTGTGTTTGCCTTTCAGGGGTCCTGAGGATACGTGTTTTCAGCCCCTCACAGTGTTGTGTTTGCCTTTCAGGGGTCCTGAGGATACGTGTTTTCAGCCCCTCAGTGTTGTGTTTGCCTTTCAGGGGTCCTGAGGATACGTGTTTTCAGCCCCTCAGTGTTGTTGTGTTTGCCTTTCAGGGGTCCTGAGGATACGTGTTTTCAGCCCCTCACAGTGTTGTGTTTGCCTTTCAGGGGTCCTGAGGATACGTGTTTTCAGCCCCTCACAGTGTTGTGTTTGCCTTTCAGGGGTCCTGAGGATACGTGTTTTGAAGGAGGAGTGTTTCCCGCCGTCCTCAGCTTCCCGTCTGACTATCCTCTCAGTCCACCGAAGATGAGGTTCACCTGCGACATGTTTCACCCCAACAGTAAGGCCAGCTGCTGCAGACACAGGCTCCGCCCCCTCACACAGATTTTTGTTGCTGATCTAAATGCACAGTGATGGTTATTCCGAGGTGTCCAATCAGAGCAGAGATTCTCCCTTAAAACAACGGGTCACGTGACCAGGTGAAGTAGAGGTGTTTGAGTTGTTCACAGAAGCTTGCTGAGGCGTTTAGTCTGACTGTAACCTGTGATTGGACCCGTCCCAACACGCCTCCGTTAGCATGCTGTTAGCATGTTGTTGGCTCGCTGTCATTAGCGCCGTGATTAGTGGGCTGAAGCCATGATGTCATAGCAGAAAGGCGGCCTGAGCGCGCTCTGAACTGATTAGAGGACAGAGCGCTGACCCATCATCTTCACTACCACCATCATCATCCTCATTCCACACCAGCATGAACCTGAGCTGAACTTCCTGCTGCTACTGTATCACCTGATCCTGCATCAACAACCTGCAGCAGAGATGAAACGCATGAAGAAGAAAGCCGTCCGATAAACTGTTTCAGAGGAGTGGAGCACGAGCCCCGCCCTCCCAACACAACACCTGCATCACCTGCTGCCTCAGCTGCTGGAAACATTTGCTCTCTGCAGCGAAAATAATGAATCTTTCAGTCTGCAGGTCGGTCCCAGCAGGTGAGGACAGGTGTGAACTGATCTGTGGGAAAAGTGTTTCTGTCCGCCTGAAACTCACCGACCAATCGTCTCAGAGCAGGGATTTAGTGCATGTAAACGGTCCGGTGGAAACCGTCTCCCAGCATCTGGTGGTTACGTTGTAATGACCAGACAGGCGGGGAGGGGTCAGGCAGGGAGGGGTCAGGCAGGGAGGGGTCAGGTGAGGAGGGGTCAGGTGAGGAGAGGTCAGGCGAGGAGGGGTCAGACGAGGAGAGTCAGGCAGGGAGGGGTCGGGCGAGGAGGGGTCAGGCGAGGAGGGGTCAGGTGAGGTGGGGTCAGGCGAGGAGGGGTCAGACGAGGAGAGTCAGGCAGGGAGGGGTCAGGTGAGGAGGGGTCAGGCGAGGAGAGTCAGGCAGGGAGGGGTCGGGCGAGGAGGGGTCAGGCGAGGAGGGGTCGGGTGAGGAGGGGTCAGACGAGGAGAGTCAGGCAGGGAGGGGTCAGGTGAGGAGGGGTCAGGCGAGGAGGGGTCAGACGAGGAGAGTCAGGCAGGGAGGGGTCGGGTGAGGAGGGGTCAGGCGAGGAGGGGTCAGGCAGGGAGGGGTCAGGCGAGGAGGGGTCGGGCAGGGAGGGGTCGGGCAGGGAGGGGTCAGACGAGGAGGGGTCAGACGAGGAGAGGTCAGACGAGGAGAGTCAGGCAGGGAGGGGTCGGGTGAGGAGGGGTCGGGCGAGGAGGGGTCAGACGAGGAGAGTCAGGCAGGGAGGGGTCGGGCGAGGAGGGGTCAGGCGAGGAGAGTCAGGCAGGGAGGGGTCGGGTGAGGAGGGGTCAGGCAGGGAGGGGTCAGGCGAGGAGGGGTCAGACGAGGAGAGTCAGGCAGGGAGGGGTCGGGCGAGGAGGGGTCGGGCGAGGAGGGGTCAGAACTGTGGATCGACTGATTTTCAGCATTTTGACACATATCATATTTTTTTTAATCCAATGGCCGATAAGAGATCAATTGGTTACCCACAGAGCCAGGTAACAGCCAATCAGCAGGGAGAGCTGTTCACGCTGCTCTCAGGTAAGTTAAGGCAGCAAAGTCTCCTGAAACATCCCAGCCCTCTGTAACTCCCAGCTGCTGGTGACGTCACTGTGGGCTGCAGCTCTGCTCCAGACGGGCTGCTGAACGAGAGAGAGAGAGAGAGCTGTGTTTACTTTATAAAACTTCAGGAAGCTTTTTATTTATTTATATTTTCAGTTAACTTTATAAGAGATGCTGCTGAGCCTCGGAGCTAAAGAAATAAACTTTAACATGTTCTGTTATCTGTTTGATAAACATTTGCTTTAAGGCATCTAAACAAATTTAAGTGTCGGAGTTTGTATTATTCAAAGTTTTGATCCCAATATTTTCACTTTTACTGCAGATGAATATCGGCTCCAAATATCGGTTATCGGCCCTGAAAAAATATATCGTCTCTCTAATCAGAACCAATCGCATTAAGCACGGTTCGGACCATTTCTCAGTGATAGTTCAGTCAGTAGATGCCTATGGGCCTTCTGTTCTGTTCTGGTTCTGTTCTGGTTCTGGTTCTGGTTCTGGTTCTGTTCTGGTTCTGGTTCTGTTCTGGTTCTGGTTCTGGTTAGATTGTGACTCAGGTGTGTGATTGGACTGAGGATCAGAATAACCTCCTGCTCTCCCTCAGTCTATCCCGACGGCCGGGTCTGCATCTCCATCCTCCACGCTCCGGGAGACGATCCGATGGGATACGAGAGCAGCGCCGAGAGGTGGAGTCCGGTCCAGAGTGTGGAGAAGATCCTGCTGTCCGTGGTCAGCATGTTGGCAGGTAGGCAGCACGCCTCCAGCACGCCTCCAGCACGCCGAACGCATGCTGCATCTCAGCAGAAAACAACTCTGACCTGTTGTTTCTCTCAGAGCCCAACGATGAGAGCGGCGCCAACGTGGACGCCTCAAAGATGTGGCGAGAGGACAGAGAGCAGTTCTACAAGCTCGCTCAGAAGATCGTTCGCAAGTCTCTGGGCCTGTAGAGATGATGTCATCACAGCGGGTCACCCAACGCTCTGTGTGTTTTCAGTGCACACACACACACAGAGCTGCTGATGGACAGATCAATAAACTGATGGTTGGACAAAAGGAAGCTGATCTGAGGTCAATCCGATGACATCATATGGGAGAGACTCACCTAATGGCGGCCTCAGGTCTTCGTCACCTTGCTGCATCTTTCCTCTCCTCGTCTCCTTGTGTCCTCTCCTCGTCTCCTTGTGTCCTCTCCTCGTCTCCTCTCTTCATCTGCTCTCCTCATCTCCTAGTCTCCTCATCTCCTAGTCTCCTTGTGTCCTCTCCTTGCTTCCTCATCTCCTTGTTTCCTCATCTCCTCGTGGTAGCGTCAGACTGAAGCTTCTCAGAGGACTTTGAATTTTTTCGTCACCTCGCTGCATCTTTCCTCTCCTCATCTCCTAGTCTCCTCATCTCCTTCTTTCCTTGTGTCCTCTCCTTGTTTCCTCATCTCCTTGTGTCCTCTCCTTGCTTCCTCATCTCCTTGTGTCCTCTCCTCATCTCCTAGTCTCCTCATCTCCTTCTTTCCTTGTGTCCTCTCCTTGATTCCTCATCTCCTTGTGTCCTCTCCTTGCTTCCTCATCTCCTTGTGTCCTCTCCTCATGGTGGCGTCAGACTGAAGCTTCTCAGAGGACTTTGAATTTCTTCGTCACCTCGCTGCATCTTTCCTCTCCTCATCTCCTTCTTTCCTTGTGTCCTCTCCTTGTTTCCTCATCTCCTTGTGTCCTCTCCTTGCTTCCTCATCTCCTTGTGTCCTCTCCTCATCTCCTAGTCTCCTCATCTCCTTCTTTCCTTGTGTCCTCTCCTTGTTTCCTCATCTCCTTGTGTCCTCTCCTTGCTTCCTCATCTCCTTGTGTCCTCTCCTCATCTCCTAGTCTCCTCATCTCCTTCTTTCCTTGTGTCCTCTCCTTGATTCCTCATCTCCTTGTGTCCTCTCCTTGCTTCCTCATCTCCTTGTGTCCTCTCCTCATGGTGGCGTCAGACTGAAGCTTCTCAGAGGACTTTGAATTTCTTCGTCACCTCGCTGCATCTTTCCTCTCCTCATCTCCTTCTTTCCTTGTGTCCTCTCCTTGTTTCCTTGTGTCCTCTCCTTGCTTCCTCATCTCCTTGTGTCCTCTCCTCATGGTGGCGTCAGACTGAAGCTTCTCAGAGGACTTTTTGCACTTTATCGTCAGGACGTCTGAGGTGGATGTTTTTACAGGTGAGCTGACGGGTCGGTGGAGTTTCTTTGGATTCTGATTCAACAATAAAACAGAAGAACGAGCTGTTTGTTTGTCTGATTCTTTCAGTGTTTTCAATTCAGTTTTATTTATATAGCGCCAGATTACAACAATTGTCATCTCAAGGCACTTAAATAATATAGTCCAATTCAAGCCAATTGGAATTCAATTCATTGTAATCATAATCCAATTAAATCCAATTAATTAATTTCAAAATAATCCAATTAATTCATATGGAGCCAATTCAAAAATAATATCCGAGCTAAGGAAACCAACAGATTGGACCGAAACTTGTCTTCAGTCCAATCTCCCGTCCTGAGCCTGAGGGACTGTGGAAAGGAACGACTCCCTTTAACAGGAAGAAACCTCTGGCAGAACCAGAACCAGGAAGAAACCTCTGGCAGAACCAGGAAGAAACCTCTGGCAGAACCAGAACCAGGAAGAAACCTCTGGCAGAACCAGAACCAGGAAGGGTGGCCATCCGCCTCGACCAGCTGGGGTTTGAGAAGACAGAAAAGAGGGGGAAGAAGTCTCCTTTTGGACACCCCGGGCCTTCCTTTATCGTCTCCTTTTGGACACACTGGGCCTTCCTTTATCGTCTCCTTTAGGACACACTGGGCCTTCCTTTATCGTCTCCTTTAGGACACACTGGGCCTTCCTTTATCGTCTCCTTTTGGACACACTGGGCCTTCCTTTATCGTGTCCTTCAGGACACACCGGGCCTTCCTTCACTTGGCCTTCCTTTATCGTGTCCTTCAGGACACCCCTGGCCTTCCTTCACTTGGCCTTCCTTTATCGTGTCCTTCAGGACACACTGAGCCTTCCTTTATCATCTCCTTTTGGACACACTGGCCTTCCTTTATCGTCTCCTTTAAGACACACTTGGTCTTCCTTTATCATGTCCATTAGGATGCACCAGGCCTCCTTTAGGACATACCAGGGCCGTCCTTTATAGTCTCCTTTTGGACACACCGGGCCTTCCTTTATCATCTCCTTCAGGACACCCCTGGCCTTCCTTCACTTGGCCTTCCTTTATCGTGTCCTTCAGGACACACCGGGCCTTCCTTTATCATCTCCTTCAGGACACCCCTGGCCTTCCTTCACTTGGCCTTCCTTTATCGTGTCCTTCAGGACACACCGGGCCTTCGTTTATTGTCTCCTTTTGGACACCCCTGGCCTTCCTTCACTTGGCCTTCCTTTATCATCTCCTTCAGGACACCCCTGGCCTTCCTTCACTTGGCCTTCCTTTATCGTGTCCTTCAGGACACACCGGGCCTTCGTTTATTGTCTCCTTCAGGACACCCCTGGCCTTCCTTCACTTGGCCTTCCTTTATCGTGTCCTTCAGGACACACCGGGCCTTCCTTTATCATCTCCTTCAGGACACCCCTGGCCTTCCTTCACTTGGCCTTCCTTTATCGTGTCCTTCAGGACACACCGGGCCTTCGTTTATTGTCTCCTTTTGGACACCCCTGGCCTTCCTTCACTTGGCCTTCCTTTATCGTGTCCTTCAGGACACACCGGGCCTTCGTTTATTGTCTCCTTTTGGACGCCCCTGGCCTTCCTTCACTTGGCCTTCCTTTATCGTGTCCTTCAGGACACACCGGGCCTTCCTTTATCATCTCCTTTTGGACACACCAGGCCTTCCTTTATCATCTCCTTTTGGACACACTGGCCTTCCTTTATCGTCTCCTTTAAGACACACTTGGTCTTCCTTTATCATGTCCATTAGGATGCACCAGGCCTCCTTTAGGACATACCAGGGCCGTCCTTTATAGTCTCCTTTTGGACACACCGGGCCTTCCTTTATCATCTCCTTCAGGACACCCCTGGCCTTCCTTCACTTGGCCTTCCTTTATCGTGTCCTTCAGGACACACCGGGCCTTCCTTTATCATCTCCTTCAGGACACCCCTGGCCTTCCTTCACTTGGCCTTCCTTTATCGTGTCCTTCAGGACACACCGGGCCTTCGTTTATTGTCTCCTTTTGGACACCCCTGGCCTTCCTTCACTTGGCCTTCCTTTATCATCTCCTTCAGGACACCCCTGGCCTTCCTTCACTTGGCCTTCCTTTATCGTGTCCTTCAGGACACACCGGGCCTTCGTTTATTGTCTCCTTCAGGACACCCCTGGCCTTCCTTCACTTGGCCTTCCTTTATCGTGTCCTTCAGGACACACCGGGCCTTCCTTTATCATCTCCTTCAGGACACCCCTGGCCTTCCTTCACTTGGCCTTCCTTTATCGTGTCCTTCAGGACACACCGGGCCTTCGTTTATTGTCTCCTTTTGGACGCCCCTGGCCTTCCTTCACTTGGCCTTCCTTTATCGTGTCCTTCAGGACACACCGGGCCTTCCTTTATCATCTCCTTTTGGACACACCAGGCCTTCCTTTATCATCTCCTTCAGGACACACCGGGCCTTCCTTTACCATCTCCTTTAGGACACACCGGGCCTTCCTTTATCGTCTCCTTCAGGACACACCGGGCCTTCCTTTATCGTCTCCTTTAGGACACACCGGGCCTTCCTTTATCGTCTCCTTCAGGACACACCGGGCCTTCCTTTATCGTCTCCTTTAGGACACACTTGGCCTTCCTTTATCGTGTCCTTTAGGACACACTTGGCCTTCCTTTATCGTCTCCTTTAGGACACACCGGGCCTTCCTTTATCGTCTCCTTTAGGACACACCGGGCCTTCCTTTATCGTCTCCTTTAGGACACACCGGGCCTTCCTTTATCGTGTCCTTCAGGACACACCGGGCCTTCCTTTATCATCTCCTTTTGGACACACCAGGCCTTCCTTTATCGTCTCCTTCAGGACACACCGGGCCTTCCTTTATCGTCTCCTTCAGGACACACCGGGCCTTCCTTTATCGTCTCCTTTAGGACACACCGGGCCTTCCTTTATCGTCTCCTTTTGGACACACCAGGCCTTCCTTTATCGTCTCCTTCAGGACACACCGGGCCTTCCTTTATCGTCTCCTTTAGGACACACCGGGCCTTCCTTTATCATCTCCTTCAGGACACACCGGGCCTTCCTTTATCATCTCCTTTTGGACACACCAGGCCTTCCTTTATCATCTCCTTTTGGACACACCAGGCCTTCCTTTATCGTCTCCTTCAGGACACACCGGGCCTTCCTTTATCATCTCCTTTTGGACACACCAGGCCTTCCTTTATCGTCTCCTTCAGGACACACCGGGCCTTCCTTTATCGTCTCCTTTTGGACACACCAGGCCTTCCTTTATCGTCTCCTTCAGGACACACCGGGCCTTCCTTTATCATCTCCTTTTGGACACACCAGGCCTTCCTTTATCATCTCCTTCAGGACACACCGGGCCTTCCTTTATCATCTCCTTTTGGACACACCAGGCCTTCCTTTATCGTCTCCTTCAGGACACACCGGGCCTTCCTTTATCGTCTCCTTCAGGACACACCGGGCCTTCCTTTATCGTCTCCTTTAGGACACACCGGGCCTTCCTTTATCATCTCCTTCAGGACACACCGGGCCTTCCTTTATCGTCTCCTTCAGGACACACCGGGCCTTCCTTTATCATCTCCTTCAGGACACACCGGGCCTTCCTTTATCATCTCCTTTTGGACACACCAGGCCTTCCTTTATCGTCTCCTTCAGGACACACCGGGCCTTCCTTTATCGTCTCCTTTAGGACACACCGGGCCTTCCTTTATCGTCTCCTTCAGGACACACCGGGCCTTCCTTTATCGTCTCCTTTAGGACACACCAGACCTTCCTTTATCGTGTCCTTTAGGACACACCGGGCCTTCCTTTATGAAATACGAGTGATAATCTTATCCCATAATTCATTGCAGCTGCAACCTTTAGAGTGATTGTTTTGATCCAGTCTTACTGTGTTTCATGAGGACAGCAGGGTGAGTGTGAGAGAGTGAGTATTACTCTCTTAAACTGACCAACATTGATAATAAAGTCATTATTGTTGAATTATTCTGTGTGTGTATTAATATATAAAGGACCTGTCAGTGCTTCTGGTTGGAGGTTGGGCATCTCTTCCTGAGTCCTGACACATTTCTCTGACCATCTGAATCTCAGGACTGCCCCTGAGGTTTCAGTTTAGCTGCATGTCTTTAACATGTCTCTGACTTATAAAATGAGCTCATGCTGTAATCACTTCAGCTGATCCCGGATCAGTCTGGTTTAACTTCACAGTGCAGATAAAAGAAAGAAGCAGATGAGAGGACTACCTGAGGGAGGTGACGTGTGGCGGCTGCAGCTTCCTGTCTGAACCTGCCTCAGACCCAACGACATCACTCACAGGTACGGTGATTACCTGCTGCTGTATGAGACTCAACATGTTTTCTCTGAGCAGAGGAAACCTCCTGGACTCATATCCACGTCTGAGTTTTACTCTGGGACTCCTGTCTCTTTAAGCATCCCTGCTCTCCTCTGATTGGCCATTTTCTGGAAGCCTGAAGAGAGCTGTGAGCTGTGCTTTAACTCTTCAGTGTGAAAAAAATCAACTCCAATTCAGCTTTATTTATAAAGCGCAAAATTACAACAACTGTCATCTCAGGGCACTTCAAAGATACAGTCCAATTCAAAGCCATTACCCTCCTATTCACACAGAGCCAGTTTAAACAGTAGCCAAGTTAAGGAAGCCAGCAGATTGCACTGAAACTGGTCTTTGATCCGATCCCCATCTGGGTTTGGGTTCATCTGTCTCAAACGTCTCAATAAGACCTCAGAAAACTGTGTCAAATGGTTAAAAAGATGAGAATATGTCACTTTTTAATGTATTTTCAAGATAAATTCAGATTATCATGAAATAGTAAAATATCTGTAGGTTTGGACTTTTGACCTTTCTGTGCATCAGAATCGGGTCGTCGACCCGTTTTATTTCATCATGTTCCACATCATGACGTAAAAGCACTTTCATGTCAAAGTCAGGCTCTGATTTCTAAATAATTAGATTTAAAGCTTTTCCTGGAACAGTTATTCTCCGCTCTGGGGAAACACGGCGCATATAGAAATGAAGCTGTGGGCTTTGTAAACTGACCTGATGGAATCCTGACCGACGGGTCCAGTCTCAGGTTCTGGAGGCGCTCGTTTGGGTGTGTTTGTCATCAGTTTGTGTGTCTCGCTGTGCCTGGACCTCCATCACAGGGCGAAAGGGAGTGGGAAGAAGAAGATCAACCTGACGGCGACATGTCAGAGCTGAGATAAAAACGTGAAATTAAGCAAAGCAGAACATCCAGTGCAAAACCAGTATTTTTATTGATTCTCCATCAGTGTCTTCAGACATGGAGCAGTTTCTCTGCATCACCCTGAGACAGGATGTTCCTGATTTATTATGAAGGTGAAAGAAGGCAGAAACCTGTTTTATATGTGGGTCAGAGGACAGATCCTGGTCAGAAATAACTCCAAGGTTCCTCACTGTAGGACTAGAAGCCAAGGAAATACCATCTAGAGTAACTATATAACAGGACAGTTTCTCCCTGAAGCGCTCAGGTCCAAAGAGAACAACTTCAGTTTGTCTGAATTTAGAAGCAGAAAGTTCTGAGTCATCCAGGTCTTTATGTCTTTGATCACTGATCTGAAACCAGCAGGTGGCGCTGCTGAGGCTTCATCCATCTGAGGTCCACAGGCTGAACCCTCCAACAGGAAGCCAGCTCAGGTTCAGAAATCACAGGTGAGATTCTAACAGATTGTAAAAGCAGCTGGTGCTCAGAGGTCAGGATTAAATCCTCTTCAAGGAGAATCCGAGGCATGTTTCCTCAGAATAGAATCTGTGTTTCAGTCAAACACACACATGAGCAAACAGGTTTCATCTTTATTAATCATTAAGCTCAGGTCTGCTCAGGTGTGACGGCTCCTTATCCCGGTAGAGACAGCTGTGTGTACAGTCAGTAAATGTTTGTGAACAGTCTTCAGGTTCCTCAGGTGTGTTGGAGTGTTTCTCCCTCCTCTCTCTGAAGCCACGCCCACTATCTCAAAAGCCCCGCCCACTCTTTCATATTTAAATGTGGAGCCGGCCTCCTGCAGGTAAACTCTGTCTCACCTGCACAGGCTCTGCAGACGGCAGATGAAGCTGCAGGTGTTAAACTCTTAGCTTTAAACAGAATTTATTACATTTGCAGGACGAGAACCGGCAGGTTTGACTTTATTTGGATCATTTTTAAGAGTTTATTTCAATAAAGACTGAAGCTGGTTCCATTCTTACCAGGACCGCTTCAGTCCAGCAGGACTCCTGAGAAATAACCTGAAACCAGCAGCTCTGCCTCATGTGTGGGTCGATAGACTGATCCAGGACCAGAACCGGACCCACCTCAGCACACGGATCATCTGAACAGGTTCGTTTGACTAAAATGTGTTTTACATCCAACTTAATTCACTTCAAAACTCTGAACTGAGGCAGAAGTTTGATTGTTCTGGTTTCAGTTGTGGTCCAAAGTTGTTAGAACACACACACATACATGTATTATATATATACATATATGTGTGTGTGTATTTAAATATATATTTATACATAAATGCAACATTTTTAAAGTCTTGTGTCCTGTTTTTCAGTGAAGAATAAAAACACCAAAAATGAAACAACAGGACAAATTTAAAGTCAGTTTCAGTCGAACGGAGAAGAATCAGATTTTTAAATTAAACTAGAAACATTTCAGTGTTTATAACTGTTGGAAAATATATTTATGGATCATGAGAAATCAAATGTCATCAGGACTGAACAATTATTCTGCTAATTTATTATTCCTTCAGTTAATCGCATAAAAATACTTTTGGAATAATAACTGTTTAAAAGAGAAATAAAATTATAAACTATCTTTTAGCCTCAGTTATTCCTCTGTGATATGAACTAAAAACACATTTATCTCCAAACATCTCCTCCTGATCACAGGACTACAGAACAGCAGCTATTAGCTTTCCAGCTAACATCCAGCTGTGCTAACATCTGTTAGCTTCTCTCCTGCTGTCTCTGCTTTCATAAACTGTGTTTTAATGCAGCTGAAATCCTAATAAAGCCTTATTTCTGTTGTCAGACGACACAGTGATGCAGAATAACAGCAGTTAACACCTTTACCAGCAGCCTCTGATGCTACAGATGCAACACGGCTGATAAAATGAGCTGTTTTTACTCTGGTTGGACTCAGAATATCAGCTCATATTAACAGGCTGAAGCTGCTCTGATGCACATTCAGGACAATCTGATGGTCGTTCTGGTGACATTTCAACAGAAGTTAGATACTATTTGCCCAACACAATAAACACAAGTTGCTTTTTGGAAGAAATACGGGACAGAAGTGTAAAAGTGTGAACGTCTGTCTGCTCCAACACAGACGAGCTCGACATAAATGAACTGAGTCGTACTTCGCTGAGGAGCCTGAACCAGATATGAAGATATTTACACTCTGAGACATGTTCAGAGTCCACTCAGAGTGGCTTCAGGTGATTTCACATACATCTTCACAGACGTCACTACGAGTATCAGAGCAAGTAACTGAAAAACCAGACAGGACCCAGCAGTGAACCCTGTGGCACTCCCTTTAAAATGATCATACAGCATGATAAACGAAATTCTTCAGCTAAATCTGTGCAGACGTCCAGATTTATAACCACAGTCACTGAAACCTTTATGAATCATTTTCTCTTTCAAAGTCAGGTTATCTTTTTAATTCCACAAACTCAAACTAACACGTAGGAAGAATTATTGACCCAGTTCTTGATAAACTGCAGGAAAAAAGACCCGATGTTATAAAACTGGATTCAAATATTCTCCAGATTTCAGTAATTGTTGTCTGATTGATACTTTTACACATCAGTGATTAGATGACTGGAAGAGACGGTAAACCAGCTGTTTACAGAGTTCAGATTAACTCAAAGTGTCCACTGTTTATGAATCCAGTTCTACGTCAAATACCTGGGATTATCTGTGCTATCCAGCATTTAGTCTGTACCTTTGATTGGCACCGATCTGCTTCTGACTGTGTGAAATATCCTGAGATTTACAGCAAACAGCAGCTAATTTTGGAGTAAAATCTCCCGGAAATAAGCCGGTTTAACAAAAATGTGTGTCTAAGACAGTAATAACTGTTTTCTATCAAGAGATTAACATTTACAAGCTGAGACATTTTTAAGTTTGCAGGGAGTAGTTTTAATTTAAGGGACTTTTCCTCTGACAAACCAACATGTTTCCTCTCCTTCAGAGTCCCTTCTGAGGAGGAGGAGGGTCAGATGCTGTCCTGACACACCTTCATCATCACAGAAACATTATGCTGTGTGAGAAATAAAGCAGGAATCAAACCCACAGAGTTCACTGTCCACAGGCGGGATGTTGGCATGCCGCCCCCTGCTGCTCACCTGGGTGCTGCTCGCCACCACAGTCCCCAGCCACACCTGGAGACCCTGCACAGGTGCGGATGTTCTTAGCATAATTATCTTATCTGACTCTTAGTGTCTCCTGAACAATCAGATGACACATCCAGATGTGTTAGCGAAGCTTAGCACATGTCTGGAAGAACAGGGAAGCTGTTGGCTTTGCTGTATTTTGATGTGTGATAATACAGGTTTGTACAAGATGTTTGATTTAACACCAAATGTTCTATAGAAGTTTGAAGTTTACTTTTAAATTGTTGGCTAACAAAGCAGAAAAAGACGGGAGAGTCTTTCCACACTGATAACCCCGAGGAATAAAGAGATAAACTGAATTCTCGTGAGATTTACAGTCATCAAAGAATCCATCGTGATGGATTCTGACTCGTCTGTTGGTCCACTCACTGATGATCGTTGACCCTGGACATTGCTCTGACTCGTCTGTTGGTCCACTCACTGATGATCGTTGAAGCTGGACATTGCTCTGACTCGTCTGTTGGTCCACTCACTGATGATCGTTGACCCTGGACATTGCTCTGACTCGTCTGTTGGTTCAGTCAATGATGATCGTTGACCCTGGACATTGCTGTGACTCGTCTGTTGGTCCACTCACTGATGATCGTTGACCCTGGACATTGCTCTGACTCGTCTGTTGGTCCACTCACTGATGATCGTTGAAGCTGGACATTGCTCTGACTCGTCTGTTGGTTCAGTCACTGATGATCGTTGACCCTGGACATTGCTCTGACTCGTCTGTTGGTCCACTCACTGATGATCGTTGACCCTGGACATTGCTCTGACTCGTCTGTTGGTCCACTCACTGATGACCGTTGAAGCTGGACATTGCTGTGACTCGTCTGTTGGTCCACTCACTGATGACCGTTGACCCTGGACATTGCTCTGACTCGTCTGTTGGTTCAGACACTGATGATCGTTGACCCTGGACATTGCTCTGACTCGTCTGTTGGTCCACTCACTGATGATCGTTGACCCTGAACATTGCTCTGACTCGTCTGTTGGTCCACTCACTGATGATCGTTGACCCTGGACATTGCTCTGACTCGTCTGTTGGTCCACTCACTGATGATCGTTGACCCTGGACATTGCTCTGACTCGTCTGTTGGTCCACTCACTGATGATCGTTGACCCTGGACATTGCTGTGACTCGTATGTTGGTCCACTCACTGATGATCGTTGACCCTGGACATTGCTCTGACTCGTCTGTTGGTCCAGACACTGATGACCGTTGACCCTGGACATTGCTCTGACTCGTCTGTTGGTCCAGTCACTGATGATCGTTGACCCTGGACATTGCTCTGACTCGTCTGTTGGTCCACTCACTGATGATCGTTGACCCTGGACATTGCTCTGACTCGTCTGTTGGTCCAGTCACTGATGATCGTTGACCCTGGTCATTGCTCTGACTCGTCTGTTGGTCCACTCACTGATGACCGTTGAAGCTGGACATTGCTGTGACTCGTCTGTTGGTCCACTCACTGATGACCGTTGACCCTGGACATTGCTCTGACTCGTCTGTTGGTTCAGACACTGATGATCGTTGACCCTGGACATTGCTGTGACTCGTATGTTGGTCCACTCACTGATGATCGTTGACCCTGGACATTGCTCTGACTCGTCTGTTGGTCCAGACACTGATGACCGTTGACCCTGGACATTGCTCTGACTCGTCTGTTGGTCCAGTCACTGATGATCGTTGACCCTGGACATTGCTCTGACTCGTCTGTTGGTCCACTCACTGATGATCGTTGACCCTGGACATTGCTCTGACTCGTCTGTTGGTCCAGTCACTGATGATCGTTGACCCTGGACATTGCTCTGACTCGTCTGTTGGTCCAGTCACTGATGATCGTTGACCCTGGACATTGCTCTGACTCGTCTGTTGGTCCACTCACTGATGATCGTTGACCCTGGACATTGCTCTGACTCGTCTGTTGGTCCAGACACTGATGACCGTTGACCCTGGACATTGCTCTGACTCGTCTGTTGGTCCACTCACTGATGATCGTTGACCCTGGACATTGCTCTGACTCGTCTGTTGGTCCACTCACTGATGATCGTTGAAGCTGGACATTGCTCTGACTCGTCTGTTGGTCCACTCACTGATGACCGTTGACCCTGGACATTGCTCTGACTCGTCTGTTGGTTCACTCACTGATGACCGTTGACCCTGGACATTGCTCTGAATCGTCTGTTGGTCCACTCACTGATGATCGTTGACCCTGGACATTGCTCTGACTCGTCTGTTGGTCCACTCACTGATGATCGTTGACCCTGGACATTGCTCTGAATCGTCTGTTGGTCCAGTCACTGATGATCGTTGACCCTGGACATTGCTCTGACTCGTCTGTTGGTCCACTCACTGATGATCGTTGACCCTGGACATTGCTCTGACTCGTCTGTTGGTCCAGTCACTGATGATCGTTGACCCTGGACATTGCTCTGACTCGTCTGTTGGTCCACTCACTGATGATCGTTGACCCTGGACATTGCTCTGACTCGTCTGTTGGTCCACTCACTGATGATCGTTGACCCTGGACATTGCTCTGACTCGTCTGTTGGTCCACTCACTGATGATCGTTGACCCTGGACATTGCTCTGACTCGTCTGTTGGTTCAGTCACTGATGATCGTTGACCCTGGACATTGCTCTGACTCGTCTGTTGGTTCAGTCACTGATGACCGTTGACCCTGGACATTGCTCTGACTCGTCTGTTGGTCCAGGCACTGATGATCGTTGACCCTGGATATTGCTCTGACTCGTCTGTTGGTCCACTCACTGATGATCGTTGACCCTGGACATTGCTCTGACTCGTCTGTTGGTCCACTCACTGATGACCGTTGACCCTGGACATTGCTCTGACTCGTCTGTTGGTTCAGACACTGATGACCGTTGACCCTGGACATTGCTGTGACTCGTCTGTTGGTCCACTCACTGATGATCGTTGACCCTGGACATTGCTCTGACTCGTCTGTTGGTCCACTCACTGATGATTGTTGAAGCTGGACATTGCTCTGACTCGTCTGTTGGTTCAGTCACTGATGATCGTTGACCCTGGACATTGCTCTGACTCGTCTGTTGGTTCAGTCACTGATGACCGTTGACCCTGGACATTGCTCTGACTCGTCTGTTGGTCCAGTCACTGATGATCGTTGACCCTGGATATTGCTCTGACTCGTCTGTTGGTCCACTCACTGATGATCGTTGACCCTGGACATTGCTCTGACTCGTCTGTTGGTCCACTCACTGATGATTGTTGAACCTGGACATTGCTCTGACTCGTCTGTTGGTTCAGTCACTGATGATCGTTGACCCTGGACATTGCTCTGACTCGTCTGTTGGTCCACTCACTGATGATCGTTGAAGCTGGATATTGCTCTGACTCGTCTGTTGGTCCACTCACTGATGATCGTTGAAGCTGGACATTGCTCTGACTCGTCTGTTGGTCCACTCACTGATGATCGTTGACCCTGGACATTGCTGTGACTCGTCTGTTGGTCCACTCACTGATGATCGTTGACCCTGGACATTGCTCTGACTCGTCTGTTGGTCCACTCACTGATGATTGTTGAAGCTGGACATTGCTCTGACTCGTCTGTTGGTTCAGTCACTGATGATCGTTGACCCTGGACATTGCTCTGACTCGTCTGTTGGTCCACTCACTGATGATCGTTGAAGCTGGACATTGCTCTGACTCGTCTGTTGGTCCACTCACTGATGATCGTTGACCCTGGACATTGCTCTGACTCGTCTGTTGGTTCAGTCACTGATGACCGTTGACCCTGGACATTGCTCTGACTCGTCTGTTGGTCCACTCACTGATGATCGTTGACCCTGGACATTGCTCTGACTCGTCTGTTGGTCCACTCACTGATGATCGTTGACCCTGAACATTGCTCTGACTCGTCTGTTGGTTCAGTCACTGATGACCGTTGACCCTGGACATTGCTCTGACTCGTCTGTTGGTTCAGTCACTGATGATCGTTGACCCTGGACATTGCTCTGACTCGTCTGTTGGTCCACTCACTGATGATTGTTGAAGCTGGACATTGCTCTGACTCGTCTGTTGGTCCACTCACTGATGATCGTTGAAGCTGGACATTGCTCTGACTCGTCTGTTGGTCCACTCACTGATGATTGTTGAAGCTGGACATTGCTCTGACTCGTCTGTTGGTCCACTCACTGATGATCGTTGACCCTGGACATTGCTCTGACTCGTCTGTTGGTTCAGTCACTGATGACCGTTGACCCTGGACATTGCTCTGACTCGTCTGTTGGTCCACTCACTGATGATCGTTGACCCTGGACATTGCTTTGACTCGTCTGTTGGTTCAGTCACTGATGACCGTTGACCCTGGACATTGCTCTGACTCGTCTGTTGGTTCAGTCACTGATGATCGTTGACCCTGGACATTGCTCTGACTCGTCTGTTGGTTCAGTCACTGATGACCGTTGACCCTGGACATTGCTCTGACTCGTCTGTTGGTTCAGTCACTGATGATCGTTGACCCTGGACATTGCTCTGACTCGTATGTTGGTTCAGTCACTGATGATTGTTGACCCTGAACATTGCTCTGACTCGTCTGTTGGTCCACTCACTGATGATCGTAAACTCAAACCTGCTATCAGTGTTTAGCAGAATCAGAATAACGGTTTGTTTCCTCATCACAGCATCGCCCTGAGGGCATCAGAACAGATTCTCTGACAGAACTGGGCCAGCTTAACTAATAATTCTTGGAATCTTCCAAAGTGAACACGGCTCCTGTAACTGGACTCTGACTGTCCTGTTTAACTATTTCAGCCCATTAAAGCAGCACAGAGATGAATTTAAATGAAAACCTGATAAAAATTACATGAAATGTTTCTTAAGACAGCAAAAGACCAAATCATTTGGTGTCTTCTGTTTAAAATCAACTCTGCATCAAACCTCAGCCGGAAGTCAAACCGAGTATGATGCTGATTATTACCCTGACTAACCAGCTCCGGCTACCTCTGAACGATGGAGTTTTGGCTTAGAGAATGTTTTAAACGTTCAGTTGAAGCCGATGTCTACCTGGAAGACATTCTGGTGCCAGCCTATAAAAAGATGCAGATCATATTTATGTGATGCAGTTTCATCAGAGACATGCTATCAATGTTAAAACTTTATATCCAACCCGCTTTAATCCCAAACTTAACGCACTTCTCAGCATTATAGATGAAGGATTTTGCGATCAGTCAGAACATGAAGTCCATAATTTACTGTTGAAGACAGGAAGTGAAGACCCTGATGAGTCCAACATCTGAACACCTTCTCTGTTCTGCTGTGAATCAAACCGACAGTGAGCTCTCCTCCTTACTGTACCAGACTGCATCGTCCTCCTTTGACGAGCTGACAGTGACTTCTCAGGGTGTTTCATGTGCTTCAGACGTCTTTGCTGCTTTGTACTTTACTGTTTTGAGTCTTTGAAATCTGAGAACTGTTTCTGAACATGTCGTCCCCTCCCTCCATTCATCCTCCATTGATCTACTTCTGCAACAAAACACACAAATGGCCTCAGAGGAGCTTAAAGGGGAATTCCAGCTAAAACTAACATTGAACTGATGCTACCGGTTAAGAAACAAAGACCTAAACTCAGTCACCCTCCCTGCTTGCATCTACTTTAACCTCTCTTCCAGTCATTGAAGCTGAGCAATCTGCTGTCGTCCTGCAGCTCCTCAGTCGGGAATACAGAACATTTTGCCATGTTTTAACTTAAGTTTAATAACCAACATCGACTTCACAAAATTCAATATAAAGTCTATCAGTGAACACACCTTCTCCCCAGTTTAATCTCACAGAAATACATTAAATTACATCTCTGACACCATGATACCTGCTGGTGGCACATAATGTAGTGAAGGTGCTTTGACATTCAGTGTCAAACTGAGTTCACATTCAGAGGCGTGAGACCCTGATTAGATTCACAGCTGTGAGCTATCCAAAATGATTGGTTAGATTCAGTGTTTGTGTAGCCCGGCTCATGAGAGGACCTGTTAAATCACTCTTTACTCCTTGTGTCACTCTGTGTGCCACATGGTACGACAGTCCGTTCGTTACTCCATGATAGTGTATGTCATTACTCCGTGCATCACTCCGTGTGTCACTCCGTGTGTCACTCCGTGCGTCACTCCGTGCGTCACTCCGTGCGTCACTCCGTGCGTCACTCCGTGCGTCACTCCGTGCGTCACTCCGTGCGTCACTCCGTGCGTCACTCCGTGCGTCACTCCGTGTGTCACTCCGTGCGTCACTCCGTGTGTCACTCCGTGCGTCACTCCGTGCGTCACTCCGTATGTCACTCCGTATGTCACTCCGTGCGTCACTCCGTATGTCACTCCGTGCGTCACTCCGTGTGTCACTCACTCCGTGCGTCACTCCGTATGTCACTCCGTATGTCACTCCGTATGTCACTCCGTGCGTCACTCCGTGCGTCACTCCGTATGTCACTCCGTATGTCACTCCGTGCGTCACTCCGTATGTCACTCCGTGCGTCACTCCGTGCGTCACTCCGTGCGTCACTCCGTGTGTCACTCCGTGCGTCACTCCGTGCGTCACTCCGTGCGTCACTCCGTGCGTCACTCCGTGCGTCACTCCGTGCGTCACTCCGTGCGTCACTCCGTGCGTCACTCCGTATGTCACTCCGTATGTCACTCCGTGCGTCACTCCGTATGTCACTCCGTGCGTCACTCCGTGTGTCACTCACTCCGTGCGTCACTCCGTATGTCACTCCGTATGTCACTCCGTATGTCACTCCGTGCGTCACTCCGTGCGTCACTCCGTATGTCACTCCGTATGTCACTCCGTGCGTCACTCCGTATGTCACTCCGTGCGTCACTCCGTGTGTCACTCACTCCGTGCGTCACTCCGTATATCACTCCGTATGTCACTCCGTATGTCACTCCGTATGTCACTCCGTATGTCACTCCGTGCGTCACTCCGTGTGTCACTCCGTGCGTCACTCCGTATGTCACTCCGTATGTCACTCCGTATGTCACTCCGTATGTCACTCCGTGCGTCACTCCGTATGTCACTCCGTGCGTCACTCCGTATGTCACTCCGTGCGTCACTCCGTGCGTCACTCCGTATGTCACTCACTCCGTGCGTCACTCCGTATGTCACTCACTCCGTATGTCACTCACTCCGTATGTCACTCACTCCGTATGTCACTCACTCCGTATGTCACTCCGTATGTCACTCCGTATGTCACTCACTCCGTATGTCACTCACTCCGTATGTCACTCCGTGCGTCAGTCCGTATGTCACTCACTCCGTATGTCACTCACTCCGTATGTCACTCACTCCGTGTGTCACTCACTCCGTATGTCACTCACTCCGTATGTCACTCACTCCGTATGTCACTCCGTGCGTCACTCCGTATGTCACTCACTCCGTATGTCACTCACTCCGTATGTCACTCACTCCATATGTCACTCACTCCGTATGTCACTCCGTGCGTCACTCACTCCGTATGTCACTCCGTGCGTCACTCACTCCGTGTGTCACTCCGTGCGTCACTCACTCCGTGTGTCACTCCGTGTGTCACTCACTCCGTATGTCACTCCGTATGTCACTCACTCCGTGCGTCACTCACTCCGTGTGTCACTCCGTATGTCACTCACTCCGTGCGTCACTCCGTATGTCACTCACTCCGTATGTCACTCACTCCGTGTGTCACTCACTCCGTGTGTCACTCCGTGTGTCACTCCGTGTGTCACTCCGTGTGTCACTCCGTGCGTCACTCCATGACTTTGTAAGTTACACATGATACTACTCATTGTACTCATAACTCAGTTACTTGATGGCATCGTACATGTTTTTGCACCCTATAAGTTGCTCAGACATTAATTTCTGACTCTGTTGAACGCTCCATAAAACACTGACACTGCACACCGAGCAGGTGTTGCTCAGGTAGTAGGACAATCATCTCTGAACTGGAAGGTCAGTGGTTTGATTCCCTGGTCCTCCACCAGTTACGGCCCCGCTGAGCTGTATGTATGAATGTATGTTAGAGGGGAAGCTTTATATGAACATGTGTGTGTATGAGTTATCTATGTTACTATATTACTTGTTTATTACATCATACCTTCCTCTGTATTGATTTAAAACTCTATACATCACTCTTAATGTTAGTCTTACACGTTCCATAATGTTGCTTACAGTGATTACAACTTTATCCATCAGTACTCCTCTCTGTGTAACATTTTACTTTATTCACATATAACTCTGTGTTACTAAAAGTAAACGTTGGTTCGATGCCTGAGAGGCTAAACTTCTGTCCTGTTTAGTGTCGCGGCAGCAGGACATGTTGTGTTTCTGATGATGAATCTCTGTGTCGCTTTGGTTTATCATTAGATTATGACTGAAGCCACAGATGGAGGAACACATCTACCTGTGAGGTGATAACGTGATGAATAAAACAGATCTTAGAACAGATCATTTACCGCTGAGAGCTGATACAGATCAATGTGACAGACTCTCCACACACTCATCAATCACAGTAAAATGAAGAGAGATCTACATCTTTTACTTCCCTCCAGCTGCTGGTTTCACTTCACTTCTATGAAAATCAGCTTTCAGGGATCTGATATTAGAATCTGTTCTTTATTTTTAGCTGTTACAGCTATATTGCAAATTTCCATCTACACAGTAACCTGGAAACAAGCTGCTGACTGTCAGAAGCTTTAAAGCTTTTAGTGGTGCTGTGAAGGTAAAAAGCCATTTCATTATATTATTATTGTCCGATGAACCACAGTCGACTTTAAAGATGTGTTTGCAACCAGGTGCCTGAAGGGAACTGTTTTAAAACCCTCCAGAAATGTCTCGTCTCATTAGTTTAAACTTTATGAAACAGTATCTAGGAGTTGAATGAACTCTAGTTCATGGTGAAGCAGAATGAATTGGTAGGTGTAGCAGTGGGGAGTAACGCTGTGTATCCTCCTCAGACCTGCTGCCCCTCGACCTGCTCTCCAGGGCCCTGCCCCGCCCAGGTCAAGCCCCGCCCACACAGGTAGGACAGGATGGTGGTGTTAAAAACCCAGGTGGCTGTAGATAGGCTGACGATCAATACTCTTCGTGACCAGGTTCAGATGGTTCAGTCCAGAGGGTCCAAAGGTCTCAGACTGACCGGCGCTGCAGCTCTGAGTTTTCCCGCCTCCCAAATCTTCACCAACTGTGACTATTTTCCTGCCGAGTTCTCATTGGTTGCCACTGTGAAGATACCGAGACTGAGTCAGAAGGTGAGCATCGGAACCAAATGGACCCTGGTTCAGTCTGATCCAGTCTAACCTGCTCATTCTCTCTCTGTTTCCAGACAAACGAATACATCCTCTCTGTGGTGAAGGAAGAATCTAATTTGCTGTTGCTAGGTTTCCGGGTCTCTAAGGACCGCCTCCATCTTATGACCTCCGCTGGTTCTGGTGGACGCAGCCGAATCGTTTTCAAGGATGTTGCATTGGACGACAACCGATGGCACACTATCGTGCTGGCTGTCACCGGACAATACGCCATGCTGACCATCGACTGTGGACTTCCTCTGGAGCTGTGAGTTAAAACAGTTTGGACTGGATCAGAACCGTTCAAACCAGCTCAGACCGGTTCATTCTGGCATTCAGAGCAGTTTGTTTCATTTCAGTCTTCGTTACATTGATCCTGGTTCAGCTCAGTTCCTGTTAACTTGGATCAGGCTTTTGTCTGGTTCTGTTTTCTCCTGTTTCAGTCTGATCCACTTTAGTTTAACCCATTAGGCCCAGTTTATCTTAAGTTAGCCTGGTCAACTTTAGCTCAGACCAACCTGGTTCAGTCTGGTTTAGATCAGTTCTGTTGGAAAACAATCAGAACCAGCAGAGCCAGTTCAAACTGGTTTTTGGTGGTCTGGGATCAGGAGATCAGACTCTAACTGGTTTCCTCTCTCCCAGTAAACAGGTCCAGTCCTTCCCCAGCACTCTGGGTACCAGAGGGTCCAGGTTCTTCCTCGGCAGCAGGGGCCAGTGGAGGGGACGCTTCTCTGTGAGTCTGTGATCTGGATCAGAATCGGATCCAGAACTCTCCCGCCTTCCTGCTGGTTTATACTGGTCTCTCTGTGTTTAGGGTCTACTGCGCCAACTGGTTCTGCTTCCGGGCTCAGACGCTGGGCCCAGATTATGTCCGAACTCTGAACCCAGTCTGGCCGAGCTGTCCATCCCACGGGTCCTGAAGTCCATTCCCCTCCAGCCGGACCAGCAGGGCCCAGTTTACCCGTACGGTGAGTCCAGCAGCTCGGAACAGCTGGTGATGTTTGAGGAGCTCTGAGTGTTTGGACTGTAAACGCTGTGCTGTGATGGTATCAGCGGTTCAGTAACCTGAGCTGCAGACTAACCCACAGCATGATGTCTGCTGATGACTGACAGGCCTCTGTGTGCCGGTTTCTGTCACCTTCTGCTTTATAAACACCGATCTTATCAGGACCAGGACTAACCCTGATGTCCGAGTCTTGGTTCCAGTGAGCCTGGGCGCCATTTTTGGGCTTCTGGTTCTGGTTAGGTGTGCTCAGGTGAGGATCAGGGCCTTTATTATGGCTGTGTGTGCTACCAGCAATTTGACTGACACCAAGGGTTTGTTCTCCCGTTTGATGTGTGTTTCCATGACAACAGTGTGAGGTCAGACAGGTGCTGACTCGTACAGGTGTGTCAGTCAGGACGTCTGCTGTGAGTTTAAAGGAGCAGTCTGACATTTTACAGTCGTCCAGTCAGGGATTTCTGCTGTTTATCGCTGAAATTCATTCTTTTATTCCTTTTGCTGAGGAAAATAAGACCTTTGGCTACATCAGCCGCAGACTTCGGTTCTGGTTCAGGACGCATCAGGGTTTAAAAAGGGTTTTTCACCTGATTTTAATGTTGATACAACTGCTTCACGTCATGTGGATCAACAAAACATTGCTGACAGAGCGAGGCAGCTCTCTGCACACATGGGTTAAATGTTGGGTGTTATTTAGCCTCCTTTCCTCCGTTTATCTGCCAGTGTTCTGGGGGTTGGACAGTCCAGTGTGCTGTTTGTTCCAGTAATTTGCTTCATTCTTCATTCATTTGATGTTTTGGTTCAGGTTGCAAAGGTCGGCGGTCGGTAGTGGCAGCGACCTTTCAGAGTGCAGAGGCTGGCCGCCTCCTTCAGGTCGTTGGAGAGGTTTAAGGATGGGGTCGAACAAATGCAGCCGCAAAGGTTTTTGGCTCCTAAGCAAACTGTGGACCTGATGGTTATGGCTGATTTATCGAGTTCCTTTTTTATTAGGTTTGTAGTAAGATTTCATTTGTTTTTAGAGATGCTTCGTGTACTTTCTTTGGTATTAGTGAATATAAATTATTAATCCTAATTGTTAAGCTTTTTAAATCACTGATGAGTGACTTCAGGGGGATATAAGGGAGTAAATCTGTGTCTGTCAGGCTGTTAGCAACAGAAGACATGAGGCTGTTTTTGGCCACATTCACGCAAATGTTGGTCTGTAATTTTGAGATTCATGGTTAAAGGACTGAAAGTTTGGACCTAAAAGTTCCTAAAAGGGAGGTTTGTTTAACTGACAGAAGGAAAGTGCTGCAGAAAACTAAGAAATACTGAATAAAGTCCAAAAATCAGAACGAGAAGGCAGAACCCGACTGATGAGGTCAGCACTAAGGGTCGGGGTCACAGATTGGACTGTGCATGTCAAGCTTTTGGTCTCGTTCTGTTCTGTGGACTCTCTCAGGGTTAGAGTCGACACCTTTTTCCAGCCTTTCGTCACGGCCTCATGCTCTGAAGAGGAATGCTAGCTTCTGTCTGACTGTCTCAGTCGTTGCTTCTCTGCCTCTTTAAAGCAGCTTTGTAATGATGACAGAGTTCATTAAGTTGGGCTGATTTAGAGCTTATCCCTTCAGTCAGACTTCACTCTTTATGACTCAGTTTATATGAAGCAGTCTGAGGTGAGTTTGATTTATGTACCTGTCGCCAGCTGACGGCTCCAAACAAATACCAGTTGCCCAAACCTGACCTCAGCTTCAGCTCATTTGGGTTTTTCTGCTTCACAGATCAAAAGAGAACCTCACTGAGATCACATTTTTACGAGGTTTTTTTTATCTTTGAAGAACTTTTGATTTTTATCCACACGCCTACAGCCATAAATCAGAAAGTGTTGTGATGGAAAATGGATTTACATTTACTTTTATTCCACTGCAGATTTCATCTTCTATCTCCTCAACTTTGTTAATATACTGCACATATATTTATTAACATATATCCATTTTTACATTTAAGACCTGAAACACATGCCAGAAAAAAGGGACGATTTAAGGAACACTTTCAGGATTTCCACATTCAGCAAAATGCATTTAATTACCAAAATGTGTTGTTACTTCCACTCTCTGATGGGCACATGGTGGCTGTGATGATGGCAGCTGCTGCTGGCGGGACGAGAGGGCGTAAGTCAGGGAGGTAAGGCCCCCCGGACCAGCCTCAACGGACTGTTCAGGAATCCAGACTTTACCTGCTGATAGTTGAAACTATCGGAGGTAAAGTGGACACTGCAGAGACGAGTGGTGGTGATTATTAACTTTCCACAGTAGCTCCTAACAAAATCGATCCACCATTTCTTGATGCCGTTGTCAGTTGGAAATTTAAATAAAGTTATGGAGCCACTACCTGGACACTGTGGCATCCAGGGAAGATGCACAAACGAGGAGGAGACACGAGGAGTTAGTTACAGTTGTTAGTTAGTTAGCTAGCTAGCTGCAAACTGCCGTGCTATGCTATCCGAGGCTAATGCACCGAATGTATTTATTCTGCTGCAGCAGCAGGGCGGGTTTATGCTGATTTCAGACCCGCCCATTAAATCCTGACACAGAAATGTTGAAACACAGTTTGTGAGCTACCGTGCTATACTATCCGAGCCGAGCGGGAAAACCACAGAGCCTAATGCGCTGAATGTATTTATATGAGCTAGCTAGCTCACAAACTGGTTGAAATGCTTTTTACACATAGTTGAGAAATACATTTATGACCTATTTAATGTGTTTAGAAGAAAATGACTGACTTCACTTGGTCTTTAACCTCATCCAGAGGCGGCGTCCACTTCTCTCGGTGTGTCTAATTAAAAAAAGTGTTTTTGTGTTTCAGAGGCCGAGGCCAGAGTGACTGCAGGGACTCGTCCTCCATGTCTGGGACCAGAACAGGGCCAGCTGTGGTTCAATGCTCAGAGGAGGAGCCTGTTCATCTGCGACGGGCTGAGGTGGAGGACACTGCTGCAGAGTGAGTCTGAACCTCATCAGGAGGTCACAGGAGGAAGTCAAACCTAAACCTGCACTGGGTTACATCTACATCTCACAGCCTCAGAGCCATGAAGAAGATGGTGATGCACTTCAGTCAGTCTGAACAGTCTCAGTAACAACTTTCTCCATCAGTTCATGTATTATGATGGATGTGCAGCTCCTAAAAACACTGAACTGAACCTGCTGGACTCAAAAATATTAAAACTGGAGAAACATGATCTCTGCTGTTAGATCTCAGCAGAACTCTGGCTGCAGCATTTTGGATCAGCTGGAGGCTTTTCAGAGAATCTGTGGGACAGAACAATAATAAGGAATTACAGTAGTTCAGTCCTGAAGGAACAGATGCATGAAGCAGTTTCTCTGCATCACCCTGAGACAGGATGGTCCTGATTTTAATGATATTATGAAGGTGAAAGAAGGCAGAAACCTGTTTTATATGTGAATCAGAGGACAGATCCTGGTCAGAAGTAACTCCAAGGTTCCTCTCTATAGGACCAGAAACCAAGGAAATACCATCTAGAGTAACTATATAACAGACAGTTTCTCCCTGAAGCGCTCAGGTCCAAAGAGAACAACTTCAGTTTTGTCTGAATTTAAAAGCAGACAGTTCTGAGTCATCCAGGTCTTTATGTCTTTAAGACAGGCTTGTAGTCTAACCAACGTATTGGTTTCATCTGGTTTCATAGATAAGTACAGCTGAGTATCATCAGCATAGAAATGGTTAATTAAAGATTATCTAAAAAACAAACCGTTAGCTGCTGCAGTTCATCCTCTGCTGTTCTTTCATGGAACACATTATGATACCAAAGGCTCAAAAGTGTCAACAAATATTATGAAAAGACACTTTGACTAAATTTGACTTCATATTATAAAACGTCAGGATAAACCTTCGGTGAGATTTTATGTCAAGCGTCCAAGAAACGTAGCTTTACTCCCTGCTGGTTCACACCTCCTCCTCTTCCTCTGACTCTGCAGATAAGGATCGTCTGGACTACCTGGAGGACTACCAGGACCTGTACACCCGCTCAGAAACCTTTGACATCGAGGTCTTCTCCATCCCGTCTGAAGGCCTGTTCATGGCTGCAGCCAACAGGTACTGAAACACCCTGCAGGAGGTCTTGAAGGGCTCATCCTGAGTCCTCTCTGATAACCCTCATGTCTCCCACGGTAGGGACTCCCGGCTCGGCTCAGGTATCTACAGATGGAGAAATGGCTCGTTCCAGTTGTACCAGAACATCAGCACCCAGGAGGCCCGGGCCTGGAAACACTTCACCATCGATGACAAGGTGAGACAAAGTGGTAAGAACTACCAGTGACAGCCAGGATGACGTCAGAGCCTTCAAAACCAGTCAGAAGCACAGGTGTTTGAACTTATGGACACTTTGAAACTTCGTAAACACACCACAGCTCTGCACAGCAGCATGACAGTGTGTTCTCTTCACCCACGTACTGCTGAAGCCTTGTTGGCTGAACCTCTCTCCTGGACTCCAGTTCAAACTGACATGATTCCACAGTTCTGTCAGAGAGTTGTTTTCTGTTAGGAAACTTTCTTCATGCTGCTCGATGGGATTAGCTGAGTAGCATTAGCTGAGTAGCATTAGCTGAGTGGCGTTAGCTGAGTAGCATTAGCTGAGTAGCGTTAGCTGAGTGGCGTTAGCTGAGTAGCGTTAGCTGAGTAGCATTAGCTGAGTAGCGTTAGCTGAGTAGCATTAGCTGAGTGGCGTTAGCTGAGTGGCGTTAGCTGAGTGGCGTTAGCTGAGTAGCGTTAGCTGAGTAGCGTTAGCTGAGTGGCTTTCACTCAGCCACGTGGGAGCGGGACAGAGCCACTGTACTTAAACCAACAGGTATTTTTACCAAAGTCCGTCTCAATAAGAGCGCAGAAAACTGTGTAAAATTGTTAAAAAGGGCAGAATATGTCACTGTAATACTGCCAGCTGGTCACTTTAATGTTCCTCTGTCAAAGTCAAACGTCAAAGTAAAATTTATTTGGAGCACATTTCATGTAGAAAACAATTCAAAGTGCTTTACATAAAATAAAAGCGTTGCAGCAGGCAGCGGAAAAAGCATTAAAAATATGTAAAAGAATATAAATAGAAAGAAATAAAATAATTAAGATTAATAAAAACAAGCAACAGTCTGGATAAGTTAAAAGATATTCTGCAGATTTCATGCATAGAACATGAGAAAAGAAATGTTTTAAACCTGGATTTAAAAATGTTTACATTTCCTGACAGTTTAATCTCTGGGTTAGGGTTAATCTAACCTAACCCTAACCCTATCTCTGGCAGTTTGTTCCACTTGTTTGCAGCATAGCAGCTAAATGCTGCTTCTCCAGGTTCAGTCTGGACTCTGGACTGGACCAGCTGACCTGAGTCCTTGGATCTAAGAGCTCTGCTGGGTTTATATTCTCTGAACATATCACAGATTCTGGGATTTATAAACCATCAGCAGGCTTTTAAAATCTATTCTGTGACTGACTGGAAGCCAGAGTGAAGACTTTAAAGCTGGTGTGATGTGTTCAGATCTCTGAGTTCTGGTTAAAACTCCAGCAGCAGCGTTCTGGATGAGCTGCAGATGTTTAATGAAGTCCAGTTTACAGATCATTACAGTAATGGAGTCTACTGGAGATGAATGCATGGATGAGTTTCTCCTGGTCTTTTTGGAAGAGAAAAACTTTAATTCTGTTGATGTTTCTGAGTTGGTAAAAAGCTGCCTTGGTGACAGCTTTGATGTGGCTGAAAGTCAGATCTGAGTCTATCAACGCTCCAAGGTTACCAACTTAGTCAGTGATTGTAAGGGCCCGAGTCTCAAGATATTTACCAATGCTGACCCTCTTCTCTTTGCTGCCAAACAGAATGATCTCAGTTTTATCTTCATTTAATTGTAGAAATTCTCTCTCATCCAGGAGTTTATTTCCTCCAGATACTGCCACAGTACATCTGCTGGGCTGCAGTCGTCTGGTGACAGAGACAAATAAAGTTGTGTATCATCTGCATAACTGTGATAATTGATGTTAAAGTTCTGCAATATCTGACCCAAAGGAAGCATGTACAAGTTAAACAGAAGAGGTCCAAGAATTGACCCCTGGGGGACTCCACAAGTCATGGCCACTCGCTCAGATTCATAGCTGTAAAATGGTTAAAATCAATCGAGATATCAGACAATAATTCAGAAAATTCATCAATAAAACTCTCACAGTATCCTGTCATTTATAAATGCAGAGCAGTGTTCACAAACAGACATAAACACAGTTTGGTTCTGCTCAAACTCTGTGGAGATGAACCGTCTCTGTGGTCCTCCACTGGGAGTCCTCTGGGAGCCCCCTGGGAGTATCCTGGGAGCCCCCTGGGAGTATCCTGGGAGCCCCCTGGGAATCCCCTGGGTGTCCCCTGGGAGCTCCTTGACTCCAATTCAAACTTTTATTAGAAAATGGTGTGCATTGTTATAAAGGGTACAACATGTCACTTTAAACCAGACCTCATTCACTAGAAGAAATCCTGAAAAAACATAATTAGTCTTTTGATCTGCTTCTGTTAATGCTGGGATTGACCTGTGGTCATGTGACCTCAGAGGGTGTGTCTGGGTGTCCACATGCTCAGGATGAAGCCCAGAGGAGGAGTCTAACAGGCTTTTCATGGAGGGGGATCGTCAGCAGCTGTTTGAAGCGTTGTGTTCACATTGTATTGGTTTTGTTTGCATAGTGTGTGACACACACAGATTCACACAGGTGTGAACACAAAGCTCTGCAGGTATTCAGAGACGTTGTGTAGGAGCAGAGAGGTATGACCCAGACATTTGAAATGATTGAAAGACCCCCTGATGAACAGAAGGTCTGTTCTGACCTCCTGGTTTTGGCTCTTTTTTTGGAACCAGTCTGACTCCTGCGACTCCCTCAGATCCTCAGGTTCATCTTTCTTTGGAAATCTCTCCCAAACAGAACGTTATGGGTCAGCTTTCTCTTTCTGGCAGCTTGTTTTCTGCATCTGGAATCTGAAAGATTGGCAGCTGTGAGTCAGACTGAACAAACTAAGAGTTGGACTCATGATGACTGTCCATCTTTTACTAAAACAGGTCCCATAGTTCTGTCCCGTGTTCTTCTTCTGCAACTCGACTCGACTGCACTGTGAGGACGTCTGGGAACACTTAGAGACTCCATTAATCCTTTAAAACCAAGAACTCATTCACTATCAGAGCAAATCTCAGGTTCCATATCTGGTTTGTTCTTCAGTGACTGTAGTTCTCAGATTTTTACTCGTGCAAACAGGTGATTTGTGTTTCTCTCCGTCAGATTTTCCTGGTGGTGGCGAATGTCCAGGAGGCGGAGCCCGAGCTGTCGGTCATCTATCGATGGAATCAGCGGCGGCGGCGTTTCCACCGTCATCAGACTCTGGAGACTCACTCTGCTCAGGACTGGGAGGCCTTTCAGATCCACAACCACAGCTTCCTGGTGGTGGCGAATCACAGACGAGGTAAACCTGTTGGAGCGCGAATGTGACCAACAAATGTGGAACAGGTCAGTTTTTCTCTCAACTCTGATGGTAAACATCATGAGGAAACTTAAAGAATGATAAAGTTTGGGGCTGTGAGTCGTCCCAGGTGAAACTACAAGGATCCAGAGGTGATTCTGAACCTTCTCATCAGCTGGTTTAATAAGTCCAGGGAAAATATCACATCATTACTGATGGTGTGATATCAGAAAATGAATGTGGTTCTGAAGTGAAAGAAGGTGGAGCGCTGCCTCCGGGTCGGGTTTCCCTCCGGGTCGGGTTTCCCTCCGGGTCGGGTTGTCTCCTGGGAGTCCTCTGGGAGTGTCCTGGGAGTCCTCTGGGAGTCCTCTGGGAGTATCCTGGGAGTCTTCTGGGAGCCCCCTGGGAGTATCCTGGGACTCCTCTGGGGTTTCCCTCCGGGTCGGGATGAGTCTCTGCCTCAGCTGGAGCAGTTTCAACATCTCTGGACCTGGTTCTCAGTGATGGTGAGTTGGATCAGAGATGGACAGACGGATCGGGGCTTAGTCGAGTGAGCGGGAGGCAGCTTTCTCCACAATAAACATAATTAAAACTAATCCTTCCTTAGTTCCGTTTGAGTTTTTGGTTTATTCCCTCGGCAGCACCTTTGATTTCTTTTTCAAAAGGCAGCCACTTACCGTCACCCTAGTCCTGTGTTTGGGTCCTAACTTCCACTTGAAGGTGAATCCTGACAGAAACGGCTCTCCAGGAAGTGATGATGTGATGAAGTGAAGATGTGTCAGAAAAAACCTTCACGGCTCTTTGTTCTGTCAGAAGTGAGTTAGAGTGAATCCACTGCAGTTTGTCCAGATCATTTGCTCACATCGTCTTCATGGACTTCAGCTCAGTGTTTAACACCAGCATCCAAGATGCAGCTGGAATATTCTGAGATGTTTTTATCGAGGTCTGCTGGTGATTTTATGCCCACAGAGAGGATCCACATCTTCAGACTGTGAAAAACAAGCCGCTGTGTGATCAGGTTAATTATCCCTGTTAGCTGATTGTTTCCTGGTGGGTTTGTTCGTTAAAAGCTTTAAAATCAAACTGTTTGATGTCAGAGATTCGTGGTTTTCAGCAGATAAAATGAGCTTTGAAGGGCAGAGAGCATCTCCTGCTGCAGCTCGACCAGAACACTTCAAACACACCTCCACCTGTGCTGCGTTTCCTGTGGAGATAAAAACACTCACTGATCCAAGAAGATTGTTTATGATCTGAGAGCAAAGCATGCAGGTGTACTCTGATCACATCACATACCTGCTTACAGCGAGCTGCTTCAGATTCTGCTGTAAAACTGAGCAGCTGACTTTTGTACTTTAATGGGAACTTTATCCAAAACACAACTGAGGAACAGCACCGAAGCTCAGGGACGTCTCTGAGGGGGTGGGGCCTCAGCCCTCAGGAGATGACAGTGGGTGAGGAATTCATGTCCTGTGTGGGGAACGTTACCGTGACAACGCACCAAACCTGATTCCACTTTCTATGAGACAGTTGCAGGTCAATCCATCTATTCCCACCTTCCTCTGAGTTAACCCTAACCCAAGATGAACCTGTATCAGAGGACTGTCATAATACTACAGGGTGCTAATATGTCTTTAACCATTTTCAAACTTCAGCCTTTTGACTTTTTGTCAAAATGGAAAAATCTGGAGCTTAAAGTGTTGAGACGTATCCTTGGCAACGATAAAAACCACGATGACAGAAGGGGGCGGGGCCAGCCACCAGGGCTCTTTGATCCTGCTGTTGAGACGTCTCTTTGTGTCCTCAGGTACACACCACAACATCCACAGTGTGATCTACAGGTGGAACCCCGCTACAAAGGTGACGCTCGCCGTCCTGTCTGCTGTGGATATGAGGTCCAGCGACCTGTCCTCTCCTGTCCTGGTCTCAGTTTGTCCTGTTCTTTCAGGTCCGCCCTGTCCTCACCTGTCCTGGTCTCAGTTTGTCCCGTTCTTTCAGGTCCGCCCTGTCCTCTCCTGTCCTGGTCTCAGTTTGTCCCGTTCTTTCAGGTCCGCCCTGTCCTCTCCTGTCCTGGTCTCAGTTTGTCCCGTTCTTTCAGGTCCGCCCTGTCCTCTCCTGTCCTGGTCTCTCCTCTCCTGGTCTCGGTTTGTCCCGTTCTTTCAGGTCCGCCCTGTCCTCTCCTGTCCTGGTCTCAGTTTGTCCCGTTCTGTCAGGTCCGCCCTGTCCTCTCCTGTCCTGTCCTGGTCTCAGTTTGTCCCGTTCTTTCAGGTCCGCCCTGTCCTCTCCTCTCCTGTCCTGGTCTCAGTTTGTCCCGTTCTTTCAGGTCCGCCCTGTCCTCTCCTGTCCTGGTCTCAGTTTGTCCCGTTCTTTCAGGTCCGCCCTGTCCTCTCCTGTCCTGGTCTCAGTTTGTCCCGTTCTTTCAGGTCCGCCCTGTCCTCTCCTGTCCTGGTCTCAGTTTGTCCCGTTCTTTCAGGTCCACCCTGTCCTCTCCTGTCCTGTCCTGGTCTCAGTTTGTCCCATTCTTTCAGGTCCACCCTGTCCTCTCCTGTCCTGGTCTCTCCTCTCCTGGTCTCGGTTTGTCCCGTTCTTTCAGGTCCGCCCTGTCCTCTCCTGTCCTGTCCTGGTCTCAGTTTGTCCCATTCTTTCAGGTCCGCCCTGTCCTCTCCTGTCCTGGTCTCTCCTCTCCTGGTCTCAGTTTGTCCCGTTCTTTCAGGTCCACCCTGTCCTCTCCTGTCCTGGTCTCAGTTTGTCCCATTCTTTCAGGTCCGCCCTGTCCTCACCTGTCCTGGTCTCAGTTTGTCCCGTTCTTTCAGGTCCGCCCTGTCCTCTCCTGTCCTGGTCTCTCCTCTCCTGGTCTCGGTTTGTCCCGTTCTTTCAGGTCCGCCCTGTCCTCTCCTGTCCTGGTCTCAGTTTGTCCCGTTCTTTCAGGTCCACCCTGTCCTCTCCTGTCCTGTCCTGGTCTCAGTTTGTCCCATTCTTTCAGGTCCGCCCTGTCCTCTCCTGTCCTGGTCTCTCCTCTCCTGGTCTCGGTTTGTCCCGTTCTTTCAGGTCCGCCCTGTCCTCTCCTGTCCTGGTCTCAGTTTGTCCCGTTCTTTCAGGTCCACCCTGTCCTCTCCTGTCCTGTCCTGGTCTCAGTTTGTCCCATTCTTTCAGGTCCGCCCTGTCCTCTCCTCTCCTGGTCTCGGTTTGTCCCGTTCTGTCAGGTCCGCCCTGTCCTCTCCTGTCCTGTCCTGGTCTCAGTTTGTCCCGTTCTTTCAGGTCCGCCCTGTCCTCTCCTGTCCTGGTCTCAGTTTGTCCCATTCTTTCAGGTCCGCCCTGTCCTCTCCTGTCCTGGTCTCAGTTTGTCCCGTTCTTTCAGGTCCGCCCTGTCCTCTCCTCTCCTGGTCTCGGTTTGTCCCGTTCTTTCAGGTCCACCCTGTCCTCTCCTGTCCTGGTCTCTCCTCTCCTGGTCTCGGTTTGTCCCGTTCTTTCAGGTCCGCCCTGTCCTCTCCTGTCCTGGTCTCAGTTTGTCCCGTTCTTTCAGGTCCACCCTGTCCTCTCCTGTCCTGTCCTGGTCTCAGTTTGTCCCATTCTTTCAGGTCCGCCCTGTCCTCTCCTCTCCTGGTCTCGGTTTGTCCCGTTCTGTCAGGTCCGCCCTGTCCTCTCCTGTCCTGTCCTGGTCTCAGTTTGTCCCGTTCTTTCAGGTCCGCCCTGTCCTCTCCTGTCCTGGTCTCAGTTTGTCCCATTCTTTCAGGTCCGCCCTGTCCTCTCCTCTCCTGGTCTCGGTTTGTCCCGTTCTTTCAGGTCCACCCTGTCCTCTCCTGTCCTGGTCTCAGTTTGTCCCGTTCTTTCAGGTCCACCCTGTCCTCTCCTGTCCTGGTCTCAGTTTGTCCCGTTCTTTCAGGTCCACCCTGTCCTCTCCTGTCCTGGTCTCTCCTCTCCTGGTCTCGGTTTGTCCCGTTCTTTCAGGTCCGCCCTGTCCTCTCCTGTCCTGGTCTCAGTTTGTCCCGTTCTTTCAGGTCCACCCTGTCCTCTCCTGTCCTGTCCTGGTCTCAGTTTGTCCCATTCTTTCAGGTCCGCCCTGTCCTCTCCTCTCCTGGTCTCGGTTTGTCCCGTTCTGTCAGGTCCGCCCTGTCCTCTCCTGTCCTGTCCTGGTCTCAGTTTGTCCCGTTCTTTCAGGTCCGCCCTGTCCTCTCCTGTCCTGGTCTCAGTTTGTCCCGTTCTTTCAGGTCCGCCCTGTCCTCTCCTCTCCTGGTCTCGGTTTGTCCCGTTCTGTCAGGTCCGCCCTGTCCTCTCCTGTCCTGTCCTGGTCTCAGTTTGTCCCGTTCTTTCAGGTCCGCCCTGTCCTCTCCTGTCCTGGTCTCAGTTTGTCCCGTTCTTTCAGGTCCGCCCTGTCCTCTCCTGTCCTGGTCTCAGTTTGTCCCATTCTTTCAGGTCCGCCCTGTCCTCTCCTCTCCTGGTCTCAGTTTGTCCCGTTCTTTCAGGTCCGCCCTGTCCTCTCCTGTCCTGGTCTCAGATTGTCCCGTTCTTTCAGGTCCGCCCTGTCCTCTCCTGTCCTGTCCTGGTCTCAGTTTGTCCCATTCTTTCAGGTCCGCCCTGTCCTCTCCTCTCCTGGTCTCAGTTTGTCCCGTTCTTTCAGGTCCGCCCTGTCCTCTCCTCTCCTGGTCTCGGTTTGTCCCGTTCTTTCAGGTCCACCCTGTCCTCTCCTGTCCTGTCCTGGTCTCAGTTTGTCCCATTCTTTCAGGTCCGCCCTGTCCTCTCCTGTCCTGGTCTCTCCTCTCCTGGTCTCGGTTTGTCCCGTTCTTTCAGGTCCGCCCTGTCCTCTCCTGTCCTGGTCTCAGTTTGTCCCATTCTTTCAGGTCCGCCCTGTCCTCTCCTGTCCTGGTCTCAGTTTGTCCCGTTCTTTCAGGTCCGCCCTGTCCTCTCCTGTCCTGGTCTCAGTTTGTCCCGTTCTTTCAGGTCCGCCCTGTCCTCTCCTCTCCTGGTCTCAGTTTGTCCCGTTCTTTCAGGTCCGCCCTGTCCTCTCCTGTCCTGGTCTCAGTTTGTCCCGTTCTTTCAGGTCCGCCCTGTCCTCTCCTCTCCTGGTCTCAGTTTGTCCCGTTCTTTCAGGTCCGCCCTGTCCTGTCCTCTCCTGTCCTGGTCTCAGTTTGTCCCGTTCTTTCAGGTCCGCCCTGTCCTCTCCTGTCCTGGTCTCAGTTTGTCCCGTTCTTTCAGGTCCGCCCTGTCCTCTCCTGTCCTGGTCTCAGTTTGTCCCATTCTTTCAGGTCCGCCCTGTCCTCTCCTGTCCTGGTCTCAGTTTGTCCCGTTCTTTCAGGTCCGCCCTGTCCTCTCCTCTCCTGGTCTCAGTTTGTCCCGTTCTTTCAGGTCCGCTCTGTCCTCTCCTGTCCTGGTCTCTCCTCTCCTGGTCTCAGTTTGTCCCATTCTTTCAGGTCCGCCCTGTCCTCTCCTCTCCTGGTCTCAGTTTGTCCCGTTCTTTCAGGTCCGCCCTGTCCTCTCCTCTCCTGGTCTCGGTTTGTCCCGTTCTTTCAGGTCACCCTGTCCTCTCCTGTCCTGTCCTGGTCTCAGTTTGTCCCGTTCTTTCAGGTCCGCCCTGTCCTCTCCTCTCCTGGTCTCGGTTTGTCCCGTTCTTTCAGGTCCGCCCTGTCCTCTCCTGTCCTGGTCTCAGTTTGTCCCGTTCTTTCAGGTCCGCCCTGTCCTCTCCTGTCCTGGTCTCAGTTTGTCCCGTTCTTTCAGGTCCGCCCTGTCCTCTCCTCTCCTGGTCTCAGTTTGTCCCGTTCTTTCAGGTCCGCCCTGTCCTCTCCTGTCCTGTCCTGGTCTCAGTTTGTCCCGTTCTTTCAGGTCCGCCCTGTCCTCTCCTGTCCTGGTCTCAGTTTGTCCCGTTCTTTCAGGTCCGCCCTGTCCTCTCCTGTCCTGGTCTCAGTTTGTCCCATTCTTTCAGGTCCGCCCTTTCCTCTCCTGTCCTGGTCTCGGTTTGTCCCGTTCTTTCAGGTCCGCCCTGTCCTCTCCTGTCCTGGTCTCAGTTTGTCCCGTTCTGTCAGGTCCGCCCTGTCCTCTCCTCTCCTGGTCTCAGTTTGTCCCGTTCTTTCAGGTCCGCCCTGTCCTCTCCTGTCCTGTCCTGGTCTCAGTTTGTCCCGTTCTTTCAGGTCCGCCCTGTCCTCTCCTCTCCTGGTCTCAGTTTGTCCCGTTCTTTCAGGTCCGCCCTGTCCTCTCCTGTCCTGGTCTCAGTTTGTCCCGTTCTTTCAGGTCCGCCCTGTCCTCTCCTGTCCTGGTCTCAGTTTGTCCCGTTCTTTCAGGTCCGCTCTGTTCTCTCCTGTCCTGGTCATATCCTAGTTGTCTCGCTGTCCTCTCATGTTCTGTCCCGGCTTGCCTTCTCCCAGCTGTTTGAGGTGAACCAGACTCTGCCCTCCTCTGGAGCGTACGACTGGGAGTTCTTTACCATCCAACATTACCACTTCCTGGTGGTGGCCAACACCTTCAACGATCAGACCACCACTATCAGCTCCACCATCTACATCTGGCAGGATGGATGCTTCCGGACCTTCCAGAACATCACGGTCAGTGTCTCTTGTCTCTTGGGTCAGACCAGGTTTGGTTCCAGGAGTTAGTTTGTAACTTCCTGACGGTGACAACAGGATGCTGTAAATTATCCAACTTTGCTGACCTCTGGTGGTGTTTTAAAAAGCAGCAGCAGTTAGATTGATGTAGTTTTAATAATCAGTAATCAATCAGAATATATCCAGTAACTTACTGGGTCATTATAGGACACGAAGACTTGACCTTTACTGTCAGTATGGAATATCTTCTGTATAAATGGGACTGATTACGTCATATTTTAGAGTTAATAACTTCTAAGGAGTTACTGCTGTTCCTTTCTGAAAGATGAACATTATTGTTCCCACATTACTTTGTTAGCTGAAGCTAACGCTAACAGCTTAGCTAATGAAGATGACGTACACCAACTTCTAAGGAGTTACTGCTGTTCCTTCCTGAAAGATGAACATTATTGTTCCCACATTACTTTGTTAGCTGAAGCTAACGCTAACAGCTTAGCTAATGAAGATGACGTACACCAACTTCTAAGGAGTTACTGCTGCTCCTTTCTGAAAGATGAACATTATTGTTCCCACATTACTTTGTTAGCTGAAGCTTGAAAATGTTCTGCAGCTGCTGCTCTTCCTTCAGCTCGGCTGAGATAAATCGGGTCAAACAGCAGAAACTTTAATGTGACGACATGAAAGCAGCTTCACATGCACTGAAACATGTTTTTACACTGCTGCTCATGATAAAAAGGAAACTAAAGCACAGGAAATCAGCAGAGTGTAATTAGTGTTTGTGTGCGTGCATGTGAGTGCATGTGTGAGGGGGTTTCCAGCTGAAGGATAAAGAGAGACTTTTACAGCATTTTAAAACCACAAAAACATGTTAAATCTTCACAAAAACCTTTAATTCCACCTCTGAGGACACGTTAACCTCCTGAAACATCAGTTTGTCACATTAATCCTCACAAATCAGCAGTTTTACAGCAGAAATAAAAGGTTCACAGACTTTTTAAAAGCAATACGGTTTCATGAATTATCAAACTAACCACATTTTGAACATTTTCCTTCACAAAGACTGAATGAAAGAGAAGAACATTTATCTAAATGTGTCAAACTAAGCTCATATTTTGGAATAATGAATCCTAAAGACACACAACAATGACTGATTGAAGGTAAAGATCTCTTGTTCATCTCATGATGAAACTCAACCAGACCCTCGAGCCGCTGTCTGATCTGAGCCTGAAACCTGGTGATGTTCTGTGAGGATGATGAAGATAACGCTGTGTTCTTTAGCTGATCCTGACACTGCGTTTGGAGGTTTCCAGAAAGCTGCTGCTGCCCCCTGCTGGCAGGAAACATCAGATCAGATTTTTGAATCGTAACTTCTGTGTGACTCTCGACTGACGTTGGTCACAGTTCTGCACAAACATGAAGGATGAGACCAGCTTCATGTTCCTGCCAGTCGGTTCAGGATGGTGATGGTGAGGGTCCAAGCTTCCCTCTTCCTCATTCCTCAGCCTTTCAGGATCCTCTGCAGCTGCTCTCACCTCCTCCTCTTCGACCAGGCGCCCTTTCTTCTGCCTGGAGGTGTATGTTAGGGGACTTGGAAAGGATCTGAGCCCAACTCAACCTCTCTGATGCAGTCTCTGCTTCCTGAACCGGATCCACTGGATCTCTTTAGTCTGTACTGCAGTACTTCCTGGTTTTTGTAACTTTGAATTCTTCCTCCAAGGACTTAAAGGGCAACTGTCCTCCACAGGGAGCGATGCTTCTCAGGTTTTTCGGCAGCTGCCACCATTTGCTGAGATGGTTGCTAACCAGGAGAAGTGAGATGGGTCAACAGTTGATGATCGATGCAGCAAATCAGCATATTTTGCTGCTATTGAGAGTGAACATTTGATCTTAACGACTGAAAAAGCTGTTTGCTGAACAGCTGAATAAAACTTCTTTAATTTAAAACCAACATTATTGTCAGAATGTGGTAAATATCCTTCCAGAAAATAAATAAATGTAAATAAAACCAGTAAAGTAAGGATATTCACTGAACTCGTGTCCTTCTTCCTCTGCAGGTCATGAGCAGTGCTTTACAGTTAAAACAGTGATTTTTTCCAGCCCTCGCCTCAGTAGCGCCTGGACATGTGGCGCCAGGTGTGTTTTACCTGCTGTGGTTTTGAGCTGCATCTCAGTGTCGTTAACTGTCTGCAGACGGTTGGGGCGACGGACTGGGAGGCGTTCCAGATCAACGGCAGGTTCTTCCTCGCTGTGGCCAACAGTCAGAAGGTTTCCAGCCAGGGTCCGATCCTCTACAGCATCAACTCCACCGTCTATGAGCTCAACATGCTGACCCAGACCTTCATCCGCTTCCAGGACGTCCTCACTCACAGGTGACCGACCCGTTTCTGCAGCCGCAACCCGAAGCACATTCCTCTGAACTTTTACACTAACATGAAGGATTTTTATTGGTTGAAATCTTAGTGTGTGTCAAACTGACCAAACGGCATTCGATGATGTCTGAATATTCAGGTTCATACCCGCTTCATCTTAGAACATCTTCTAACTCACATCAGAGGACAACTAAAACCCTTTTCAGAACATTTTAGTGCTTTCTCACAATAATCCACCGACAGCTCATTCGGTTCATAAAATAATCACATCTGCTCCAATGAGCCCCTCCCCCTGATGATGGAGCCCCTCCCCCTGATGATGGAGCCCCTCCCCCAGATGATGGAGCTCCTCCCCCTGACGATGGAGCCCCTCCCACCCGATGATGGAGCTCCTCCCCCTGATGGTGGAGCTCCTCCCCTCGATGATGGAGCTCCTCCCCCTGATGGTGGAGCTCCTCCCCCCGATGATGGAGCTCCTCCCCCTGATGGTGGAACTCCTCCCCCTGATGATGGAGCCCCTCCCACCCGACGGTGGAGCTCCTCCCCCAGATGGTGGAGCTCCTCCCTCCGGATGGTGGAGCTCCTCCCCCTGATGATGGAGCCCCTCCCACCCGACGGTGGAGCTCCTCCCCCAGATGGTGGAGCTCCTCCCTCCGGATGGTGGAGCTCCTCCCCCTGATGATGGAGCCCCTCCCCCTGATGATGGAGCTCCTCCCCCTATCTCTAAGGCTGAGCCTGAACTGAAGGTCACGGCCTGAAGACGCCAACAGAACCACATCATCGGTCAAGGTTTCAGATGCTGACCAATCAGAAACAATCAGATTCCTGGAGGCTGTTTTCACTGATCAGGTTTTAGAATAATTGATTGTTTTAGAGGTTAAAAATCTGCTGGTAATTAACTGTGAAGAAAAGACTGGAGCTGCCCTTTAAAGAGCCCGTTATGTTGTTTATGTTTTAGCGCTCTGGACTGGGAGTTCTTCACCATCGGAGACGAGAAGTTCTTGGTCGTGGCGAACTCTCATGATGGCAACTCGTACTCTCTGAACAGCATGGTCTACAGGTGCGTTCTGTTCCTCCGACACATGCAGGTGTTGCCTTTTCTTCAGATCATGTGACCAGTGCTGTGTTTTCAGGTGGCAGGGCTACGAGGGCTTTGTCGCGGTGCACAGCCTGCCCACATTTGGCTGCAGAGACTGGGAACACTTCAGCACCGATGAAGGCTCCTTCCTGGTGTACTCCAGCGCCACCTCCAGGCTCAGCAAGGTGTTCAGACTCAGGACGTACTGAAGCGGACCGGACAGCCGGTGGTGGACCTGCTGAGCTCCATCCTGTTGGTCTCAGAGGAAGAAACTTTATTTACACGCAGCACTTTTGTTCCAGAAGCTGATTCACGTTAAGCTAAAGGCTGAAATATTTATTTTCCTTCGGAAACAGTTCAGAAATTTGCTGATTCTTTGTTTGTGGATTTTTGGTTTGTTTAGTTTCAACCTGTGTGACTTTGTCATGTTGTCCACAAACACTTCCTGCAGCTCTCAGAAACACCTTTGTTCTGACGCCGACTCTCTGTTTCAGCTGTGAAACTCAAGCTGAGCCTGAAGAAAGTTTCCCAACAGAAAGTGACAGAACTGTGGAATTACATCAGTTTGAACCAAAGTCAAAGAGCTCCCAGAGGTTCAACCAACAAGGCCTCAACAGGACGTCGGTGAAGGGTCAGTTTAGGCTGAGGACACGCTGTCATGCTGCTGGGGAGAGTTCAGGTGTGTTTCTGGGTTAGCGTCACCTGTCATCCACACCTTTACAGTCACCTGTCATCAACACCTGGACAGCTGCTGTGATTTAATGCAGAAACACAGACAGAATGAAGCTGTTCCTCCAGTCAGAAACACTCCAGCTCTATAGATACAGATAGTTACTGTATGGATCCCAGAGGGAAACAGGTTAGCAGTTAGCTGTGAGTTAGCAGTTAGCTGTGAGTTAGCAGTTAGCTGTAAGTTGGCAGTTAGCTGTAAGTTGGCAGTTAGCTGTAAGTTGGCAGTTAGCTGTAAGTTAGCAGTTAGCTGTGAGTTAGCAGTTAGCTGTGAGTTAGCAGTTAGCTGGAAGTTAGCAGCTAGCTGGAAGTTAGCAGCTAGCTGTAAGTTAGCAGTTAGCTGTGAGTTAGCAGCAGATGCTAGCAAACAATGCTTTCTCATCAACAGTAATGGACCAAGCCGGAGATGTGCACAGCGTAACTCGTAGTAATGCATGTGTTCCGTTAATTACTGCGTTTAAACATTTTTGATATATTAACCTCATTAAACGGTTGCACCTGGAGACCTCCATCTTTATCAGAAACATGCCGATAATGTAACGTTAGCACACCGAGAGGGAGGAGAGGACCGGTGTTGTGTTGGAAACACACCTTAAACACAGCTGCAGGTTGTCTGAGTTACAGAACGGAACCGTTCAGCTAGAAAGCTTCAGCTAACAAAGTAATGTGGGAACAATAATGTTCATCTTTCAGAAAGGAACAGCAGTAACTCCTTAGAAGTTGGTGTACGTCATCTTCATTAGCTAAGCTGTTAGCGTTAGCTGCTGCTATAGGAAGAAATAAATCAGCAAATAAACCATGAGGAGTTATTTCTCAGATGCTTCCATTTCCCTGCTCTGAAGTTCAGGCTCTGAGAGTTGGAACTGATCCTCTTTGTGGCTCAGTTCCTTCAGTCCAGCGTTGAACTGGACCAAGTTGTTAAAACAGTGGGATGAAAAGTGTCTGCTGCACATTCACAGTCTTTAGCTAACTCTGCTGGAACATTAGCCTCAGATATAGTTTATCCACTGGGCTCTTATATCCTCTGAGGCTGCTGCTGGATGGAAGATGCATGCTCCTCAGTGCAGCTGACAGCAGAACATTTCCACCAGAAGCTGGCTTCATCCGTCCAGCAGGGTGGATGTGAGTGGGCGGGGCTTAGCAGAGGAGGCGGAGTCAATTTAAGGAGGACTACAAACTCAGTGGGTTTACATGATGGGATTAGCTGGATTACAGCTACAGTTGGGTTCTGCTCCTTATCTGAGGGTAATTATCCTTGGATATATGGCGGTGAATGAATGGAATCACTGGCACAAAGCAGGTCATACCCCGGTACCATAGGTGGCGCTGTCCCCATTTCAGCTATCGCTAATAGAGCCACTTCCTGTTGACGTCTTCACCACCAACAACAACAAACTCAGGCATTCAGAAAGATGGCGAACGCAGAGCGAGATGAAGCTGCGTCCCTCTCCATCTGTGATGAGCTGGTTATGGAACAGAGATGCACAACGTTCTCCATCGCCTTGTTTCTTTCTTTCTGACGACAGGAATATCGTCTCCTTCCTTCCGGGTGACGATCGCGGGAAAAAATCTGGAGCAGAACCCTCGATCCGATCCGCTGTCGTCTACGTGCACGTTCAGTGCACGTTTGGATCGAGTTATCTCGGGTCTTAATTCGATCCGATCTGATTTCTTGTCGGATTAAGCTTGTTACATGAGCTGAATAACTCAGTTTATCGTAATTTAGCCATGAATCCGATCCGATGTCAGTCATGTAACTGAGTCTGAAAGGTGCTTTAGGATGGATCAGACTGTTGGAGGCAGTGCTCCTGCACATTCAAACTTCTATTATTATTATTATTATTCATAATAAACTAATATTATTGTTGGAAGCTGAATATATGTTATTATTAGACTGATGTGTTTTAATCTGTGATTCTTCCCGTTCCTTCTGGATTCACTGATTTATTTCTGACTGTCTGCAGCTTCCTGTTTTTGCTGCTGGACAGTAAACTGATGCTGATCTGAGGTCAGATTATCTGAGTTGATTGAATGTTCAGCTTTAATGTTTTCACGTTTTTCAGTTTCCTCCTCAGGTCATAGATGGACAACTAAACCTATTTAACTCTTTTTAATATTTTCATTGTGCCTCTTTTTGTATTTTTAAACTTGAATATAAATATTTTTCTTACGTATTCCTAAATAATAATCCACAAAAATAATATTTTTTAATGATCTCTGTAACTTATTAGAACACCGAGTCAGAAGCAAAAGCTTTTCTTACATAATATCATCTATTCTTCATGTAAAATATATTTAATTTGATATGATTTTTACTTTCTTTCCTTTCTTTAAACTAAACTTTTTAAGTCATTAAAACTAAATCTGTTTATTGATTAATTCATTGATTTTTTTTCTGAATAAACCTACAAAGTCCATATAAATGCATTTGATTTATTTTCTAATATTATTTTATTTGAAGTAATCTTTATATTTTCAGCTTTTATTTATTGATTATTTTTATAAATGAACTCAGTGATATTTAAATTTATGTCAACTTTTACTTATAATTTAGTCATTTTGAATAAAATTATATTTCACATGATGTTATTGAGCTTCTTCTCCTTTAACCAACACATTTACAGTCTTAATGAACCTTTGTGTTTACTTCTAACTATTCATTTATAGAATTTTATTTGAAAAAGTGACTCAAAAAGTGTTCAATCAGCTTTCATCTAATTTACAGCGGCAGCCCCACAAGACAGACATTAAATGAATAGATATTATTGATCTTGATATAGATATCCAGAGTTCTGAGTATCTTTCAGTGTTTTCGGGTAGAAAAAGCTGCACAAAGTTAGTGTGACAGAAGGCTCTGGAACAGTCTCCAGATGAAGAAAGTCTTGTGTTTGTGTGAATTCCTCTGAGTGAAAGTTAATAAAGTGACATGTGGAGGAGGAGCTGAGCTGTTCAGCCACATATATTCAGCCTTTTCTCTCGTGAGGTCAACAACAGAAGAGAATTCCTCGTATGCTGCCATGTGTTTCTATGCTGTTCCTGTGAATAAGATGCTGCGAAGGTGAGTCTGACTACTTTGGTCTTTTCCCAACAACAAACCCTCAAAGATCATAAAAATAAGACAGTTTTTAAAATAATGTTTTATATCCTCAAAGCTCAGGAGATGCTTCTCCAGAGTCTTACAGTGGTTTGATGACTGTTTCTCCAGCTTGTCCCCAGCATGTTATATAATCTGACATAGAGTCATAACCCTAAAGATTCATCATTAACTGACATACAGGCCTCCACAAACTGTTAATAAATGCATACACCTTTATAATTATATAACATTTTACTTTACTTGAACATTACTTTTCCATTTCCATCATTTTTCATATTTTTTCCATTTTTATAATTTTTCAATTTTCATTATTTTTCATGTTTTTTCAGTGTTAAAAAAAATTGTATTATGCTTCAAAGATGTGATTATCACTATTACCAAGCTCTCAGAGCAGTCTTTGTAGCTTTTTCAGTATGTCATATGCACTCCTTGCTTACTGTTTAGTGTAATTTTAGTTCAAATAATGAACTTTTATAGGGTAATTATTACTTTTTACACTAGTGGATCAACTGAGTCACGACACTAAAGATTATTAAGCAGCTGGGCAGATCTTTACACTCACAGCCGAACTGAACCAGATAACCAGGCTCGAGTTTAACAATGTGATGAGCCTTAATGAGAAATACTACTCTTAGTTATTCTCTAATAACACTTTTTCATCCAAAACAGATCTATCATTTCCTCCTTTTATAACACAGTACCCTGTGGAACACCTACCAGACTAAACACTGTTAACTTTAACACACTCTCACCTACAGAGAGATATGAAGAAATCCATTCCACTGCTTGAGAGGAAGAATTTAATTTAGAAATCTTTTATACCAGAGCATTGTGGTTAACAATATCCAATGCCTCATATTTAAAACTAGAAGCTAAGATTCATGGTTAGCAAACAATCTTTGGTTTACGCTTATCAGAAGAAGATGCAATCCTTCTGAAATAAATGAGACATTCAGACTGTGACTATTATTTTCCTCATTTTTAAAAAAAAATGACAAAACTAGTTTAATCGCTAAGCCCACCAGTATTCCTGATGTTTTCAAAGCAGCTTCACATTTGTTGGCTCCTTCTTTATTCCAGTCATCAGAAAATAAAGGTTTTGGCTCGTTTTATGTTGTAGTAACATGTTTATTTTATGACAAACAATCACATTTCGATAAATGATTTGAGTTAGTTTATTACTTTTGAGTTTTTCGTTACATTTAATCATCGTGTTCATGTGTAAAGTTGAATTCAGTTGTTTTTGTTGACCGTTGATCAGAGAAGCGTTTCATGACACTTCCGGTTTGTAGGCGTCGCTGTTTTGGCAGTTCTTTTTCGATGGTGTCACGTGACAGTCGGTTTCCGGGTGGAAGGTGAGGCTCCCGGTTTGAATGTGCTGACACCAGCAGCGGATTTTTCCCGTTAAACTGTTTAAAAGTCTCACGGTGCCGGTTTTGTCGGAGGAGCGCACGCTGCTGCCGCAGGTACGGCTTGTGTTGTCCGTGTTTCCGCCGTTAGCATGCTAACCGGCTAATTTTAGCCTTTAACTGGACAATCGGAACCGTTAATCCGGGTTCGATCCCAGGTTACAGACCTGTTTTTAATGCAGTTGGACATTCAAATGGGAACGTTTGATCCGGTTCAGTTAAAGTTTTGGACTTGTTCTGGTCACAAAACGGTAAATTAGACCAAGTGTTGCCTCTGCAGTTTCACAGCCGGATTAAAGCGGATTATTTCCGACACTTATCCCGAACACCTGGACCGGTTAACTGTAACAGTTTCAGCTCGTGACGCTGCTGATTCTGGTTCCGGATCAAACCTGTTGATATGTGATCTGTCTCAGAGACCTGATATACGTCTGTTATGTCTGTCAGAGTGTGAAAATAAGTTTGTAGGTTTTGATTCTGAGTCCAGATCAGCTTCATTCTTTGTAATTTATATAAAAACAGGAAGCAGCTGCAGAGATTCACTGAAACATGTTAAACATGAACATAAACCCAGAATCTGAGGCAGAAACAGAGGTTTTTCTCAGTTCTCAGCAGCTTTAAAGTGAATCTCTGGTCTGAGCTCCTTTATTCTCCAACACAGCCTGAACCCTCTGAGACCAGCTTTCTGTCATTTCTTTAAGGAGTCTTCAGGAATAGTTCTCCAGGCTTCTTGAAGGACATCCCAAAGCTCTTCTTTGGATGTGGGCTGCCTTTTGTTCCGTTCTCTGTCAGATGATCCCACACTGCTTCAATAATGTTGAGGTCCGGGCTCTGGGGAGGATTCATCCCTCCATAAGACCTGTTGCCACTGATTTTCAGTCCACTTCTTGTGTCATTTGGCACAGCTCAGCCTTTTCTCCCTGTTTCCCTTCCTTAAGAACGGCTTCTTGACAGCCACCCTTCCATGGAGACCATTTCTGATGAGGCTTGGGCCAACAGTAGATGGATCAGCTGAAGGTCCAGATGCATCTCTCAGGTCCTGTCAGGTCACAGCTGGATTTTTTCCTCTTTCTTAAGGACATCACTTTCAGATCCTGTTCATCTGCTGGAGATAGTTTTTTAGGCCTGACACTTCTTCTTTTGTCCTCCACTTGTCCAGTTTCCTCAAATGTTTTAAGGACACACTGCACACCATGCTGAGATATGCCAAGTTTTCAGCTAATAGCTCTTTGGGAATCACCTTGTTGCTGCAGAAATCCTATTTTCTGTCTGTCAAACTGTGTTTTCTTTGCTGTTTTTCATAGATGCAGCTAAAGAAATGGGAACAAATGATGTGTCTTTGTGACAGGCTGCTGGTAACAAAGTGCCTAAAGATCCAGTTTAAAATGGCTTCTTTGCTAAGTTGTCTGTTCTGTGTCGACACAACACTGGTTCATCCCTTGAGTTCGGAGCCTTTTGTGTCTTTCTGCCAGCATGGAGTCTGGGCTGCTGATTGGCTGGCAGCAACAGAAGGCGGAGCTTGAACAGGAGGTGTGTCGTCTGCAGGAGGACCTGGCAGAGAGTCGAGCTGAGAAGGAGGAGCTGAAGTCCAGGAGCAAAGCTCTGAACGACAGGGTGAGGAAAGGAGGAGGAGGTCCTGTGATTATCAGGAGAAGTTAACCTCACATCTGTCTCTGTCCCAGCTGTGCCAGACGGTTTCTCCCTCGCTCGGCCTGTCTCTGCGGGAGGAGGAGGAGCAGAGGAGGTGCAGGAGGAAGCTGAGGGAGGGCAGGGAGCGGGAGGCCCGGCAGGCGCTGCTGATCCACCGCCTGCAGAACAAGGTGAGGCCACAGGAGGCGCTGTGCAAAGACCAGCCTCTGTGAGCAGAACTCTGCCTCCATCCACACTGAGCTCCATTCCTGCTTCTTCCCATCAGAACCAAACTGCTGATCCAGATGAATTCAGAGAAGAAATGTGAATAAAACCAGGATGAACAGGGGATCTGCAGCTGATCTGCAGGTGATCTGCAGCTGATCTGCAGGTGATCTGCAGGTGATCTGCAGCTGATCTGCAGGTGATCTGCAGGTGATCAGCAGCTGATCTGCAGGTGATCTGCAGGTGATCAGCAGCTGATCTGCAGCTGATCTGCAGGTGATCTGCAGGTGATCTGCAGCTGATCTGCAGCTGATCTGCAGCTGATCTGCAGGTGATCTGCAGCTGATCTGCAGCTGATCTGCAGCTGATCTGCAGCTGATCTGCTGGTGATCTCCAGGTGATCTGCAGGTGATCTGCAGGTGATCTCCAGCTGATCCGCAGCTGATCTGCAGGTGATCTACAGGTGATCTGCAGGTGATCTGCAGGTGATCTGCAGGTGATCTGCAGCTGATCTGCAGGTGATCTGCAGATGATCTGCAGGTGATCAGCAGGTGATCTGCAGGTGATCTACAGGTGATCCGCAGCTGATCTGCTGGTGATCTACAGGTGATCTGCAGGTGATCTGCAGGTGATCTGCAGCTGATCTGCAGATGATCTGCAGCTGATCTGCAGGTGATCCGCTGGTGATCTGCAGGTGATCTGCAGCTGATCTGCAGCTGATCTGCAGCTGATCTGCAGGTGATCTGCTGGTGATCTGCAGGTGATCTGCTGGTGATCTGCAGATGATCTGCAGGTGATCTGCAGGTGATCTGCAGGTGATCTACAGGTGATCCGCAGCTGATCTGCAGGTGATCTGCAGGTGATCTGCAGCTGATCTGCAGATGATCTGCAGGTGATCAGCAGCTGATCTGCAGCTGATCTGCAGGTGATCCGCTGGTGATCTGCAGGTGATCTGCAGGTGATCTGCAGCTGATCTGCAGCTGATCTGCAGCTGATCTGCAGGTGATCTGCTGGTGATCTGCAGCTGATCTGCAGGTGATCTGCTGGTGATCTGCAGATGATCTGCAGGTGATCTGCAGGTGATCTGCAGGTGATCAGCAGGTGATCAGCAGGTGATCTACAGGTGATCTACAGGTGATCTGCAGGTGATCTGCAGGTGATCTGCAGGTGATCCGCTGGTGATCTGCAGGTGATCTGCAGGTGATCTGCAGGTGATCCGCTGGTGATCCGCAGGTGATCCGCAGGTGATCTACAGGTGATCTACAGGTGATCTGCAGGTGATCTGCAGGTGATCTGCAGGTGATCCGCTGGTGATCTGCAGGTGATCTGCAGGTGATCTGCAGGTGATCCGCTGGTGATCCGCAGGTGATCTGCAGGTGATCTCCAGGTGATCTGCAGGTGATCTGCAGGTGATCTGCAGGTGTTCTGCAGGTGATCCACAAACCTATGGAGGCTGCATCCTTTTGTAGCTCCGGTTCCACCAGATGTTCTGGTTTCAGCCTCCATGTTGTTCTGTTCAGGCTTTCGGGTCCGGTTCTAACAAACATGAGTTGGTCCAGGATCATCAGAGGGGTCAGTTCTGATGGCTCTGCTGTGGTTCTGCTCTTGGTTGAGTTTGTGGTTCTGTTGGTCCTTTTAGCCTCACTCAGAATCTCCAGGATCCAGACAAACAAACAAATCTTTGTTTAAATGTTTTCCTCCAGTTTAACACAGAAGTTTACATGATTCTGATTATTTTTATTCATCATTGCAGGATGATTTTGGTGTTTTTCTGACATTTTACCTGAACTTTAACTTTCTTTTGGTCCGCAGGTGGTCGAGTACAGGGATCGATGTCAGCGTTTGGATCTGCAGCTGCAGGACGGACGCACGAAGTTGCTCATCACAGAGGTCAGTCATACCACAGCAGAACCACAGCAGAACCACAGCAGAACCACAGCAGAACCACAGCAGCAGTGCTCAGGTGTTGTCTGTTTTGCAGCAGAGGATCAGAGATGAACACAGTGACTCTCTGGAGAGCGCCCTCATCAGGCTGGAGGAGGAGCAGCAGAGGTCTGTTAACTGTTTTTATCTTAACTTTATTTAAATTTGGCTGATTTTCTGATGTCCGGACATGTTGGACCTGGCTCTGAATGCGGTGATTTATTTACTGATGACGTTTTTTCTGCAGGTCCGTCAGTCTGGCTGACACCAACACTCTCCTTCGGGAGCAGCTCAGCCAATCAGAGCAGGCCAGACACACCCTGAAGGAAGACCTCCAGAAACTGACGGGTGATTGGACGAGAGCCGTGGAGGAGGCGGAGCACAGAGAGGCTGACTGGCAGAGAGAGAAGGAGGTGTGTTTCATTTAAAGGTGGATGTTCACACCACAGCAGCACCAACTGAAATGTGTTTGTGTTCAGAGTCGGTCGGGTCATGTGGGTCAGCACCAGGCTCGGCTGCTGTCGGTTTGGAGATCTGTGGTCACCCTGAGGCAGCACTGTCACACCGTGAAAACCGCCGCCGACAGGTCAGTTCAGTCTGCTGCTCCACCAATCAGGGCACAGGACGGGAGACCAGTGAGAGCTTCACAGGAGACCAGCTGTTCAAAGCAGTTAGAATATCATACTTTATATATCATAGTTTATGTTTCTGCATTTAGCAGCTTTTATCCAAAGTGACTAACCAATGAGGATCTAACATCAAAGCTAACAGTAAGCTACATGGAAGGAAGCCACCAGTCAGCCTCTGTCAGAGGCTCTGTCAGAGGGGACAGAGAGCAGAGGGAAGCAGGGACGCCCTGTTCTGGCAGCGCTCGGCAGCTCATTCCATGAAGCACTTTACAGAACCGCGGTCTCCTGGCAGCTTATTTTGATTTTATTCAGAGGTTAAAACGTGACAAACAGCTGGGAGCTGAGAACCTTAGAACCAAGCCGTGAAGCTGTGACTGAGCTCCCCTCAGTCCCTGTTTCAGTCAGTCAGCAGCGACCTTTTAGGACGTTCCACAGGGTTCTTTTTACTGTCCTGGAAGCTGAAACCTCAACCAACTGCACAAAGACGATGGGAAACGGGCGCTGAGTCCTTTTCTGTTCAGATTAACTGTGAAGTGAAGCACTTTGACTCCAAGACAAATTTCCCCAAGAGGACAATAATGTGGATCTTGAACTAGTTTACTCAGCGGTGACTAACCTGGGACTAGTTAGCTAATCTGTGTGTTTCTGCAGGGATCTGTGGCAGCTGCGAGCCGAGTTTTCTCGCCTCTCCTCGTCTCTCCTCTCCAGCTGTGACTCCCTCACCTCCTCCCTGAGACGAACTCCTCCTCACAGCAAACCCTCCTCTGACCTCCCTCCTCCTCTTTCCTCCACGCTGATCCTCCCTCCTCCTGACTCCTCGGCCTCTATCTCTCCTCTCACCTCTACCTCTACTCTGAGAATCTTCTCTATTGGAGGGCAAGAGCTGGAAGAGGAGGAGCAGAGGGAGGAGCAGAGGGAGGAGCAGAGGGAGGAGCAGGAGCGACAGATGTCAGAGCTGAAGCTCCTCCATGAGTCTGAGGTGTTGCAGCTGCAGCAGAGGTAAAGTAGGTCCTGATCATGTGGCTTCAGGCTCTGCACCTCCTTCACCTGATCCTCCTCTTCCTCTCTCTCTGGCAGGCTGGAGGAGCTCGGTTGCTCCCTCCAGGTTGTGGAGGATCATCGGGAGGAGCTGCAGCAGGAGGTGGAGCGACATAAAGAAACAGAGAGGAGGCTGCAGTCCGTCAGTCAGGCTGTGATCAGACTGGTGAGTCTCTGAGCTGTCGAGCCTCCGTCAGGTGGAGCTTCTGCAGGTGGAGCTGCTGCAGGTGCAGCTGCTGCAGGTGGAGCTGCTGCAGGTGTAGCTGCTGCAGGTGTAGCTGCTGCAGGTGTAGCTGCTGCAGGTGTAGCTGCTGCATGTGGAGCTGCTGCAGGTGGAGCTGCTGCAGGTGCAGCTGCTGCAGGTGTAGCTGCTGCAGGTGTAGCTGCTGCAGGTGTAGCAGGTGTAGCTCAGTGTGTGCTGTGTGTTCAGTCCAGAGTCCTCGGCTGCAGTCGGGCCCCCAGCGGCGCCTCAGACGGCGTCCTCGCCCTGGACCTGTGCTCTCTGCTGTCGGTTCTGTCTCAGGCTGAGAGCGCCCTGCAGAGGAGGTGCGAGGAGCTGCAGGTCAGTGACGCCCCCACAGTCCCTGCTGCAGGTCAGAGGTCACAGAGGGCTGACTGCATCTGTGTGTGTGTGTCAGGGGGCGGAGCTTAACCGGCGGCGGCTTGGTGAAGAGAACACAGCCCTCCAGCTGCGACTGAAACAGCTGGAAGACGACAACCAGCAGCTGCACGTGCGCACACAGCACACCCAGCAGGAGCTCACGTGCACTGTGGCCATCCTGAGCAGGTACGCACACACCGTTACCCTCTGGGAGGCCACGCCCCCTGCTCACGTGCACTGTGGCCATCCTGAGCAGGTACGCACACACCGTTACCCTCTGGGAGGCCACGCCCCCTGCTGGATGGACGCCACTGTTCCAGTGTGTTTAGGTGTGACTCGGCACAAAGATCCAGCGGTGAAACCAGGCGCCGCTCTGTCGTTTGGTCACAAAAACACCATGAAACCAATGAACCAAGAAGGGAGATTTATTACTGTGAAAAAGTGGAAAACAAGATGGTGGCGCCGGTCAGTGTCTGTGCTCCACCTCACAGTGAAAAACAATCTTTACTCTGTGGTGGTGACTTTAAAATGGAGATGAATGGTAATCTGGACACGACAAACAAGAATAAACATGTTACGGGAATGAATTTGGGATAGTTGATCCTAAAAGGGACGACCCCCTAACAGCTGTGCCAGAATCCATTCCTTCTTTATCAATAAGAATGATTTAAACAGGGTGAAGAAGTGTGAAAGTAAAGCAGATGCATCTGATCACTGTGCGGTTCATCTCAAAGCTTTGTGTCATGTTTATGCATTTAGCATCTGTAAGTCTAAAGAATCTATCCAACAACCCAATTAAGCAAAAAAACAGCCTCATGTTGGTGTAAATTTCCTCATTTAATAGTATCTGTTATTTTCCCTCGGGATGATTGTCCAAAGTTTGTCATTTCTGTTTGAAACCTGCCGACAGCCTCAGTCTCACCTCCACATCTGCTCATTTCCAGATTTATGTAAAACAGGCTAAACCTGACATCTCAGGACCTAATGACCCAGAACTTTAATCCAGAACAAGAAAGATTTAATTCAGAGACACACTTTAAACCATCATATACACACTAAACTGACTTTAATCCAGATCAAAGCACTTTAGCAGAATATATTCCTCCTGGTTTTAGAGGCTTCAGTCTCTGCAGCCATCAAAGTCCTCCTGTGTTTTTCTACTTCCACACTTCGTAGCCGTGGTGCACGCTTCGTAGCCGTGGTGCACGCTTCGTAGCCGTGGTGCACGCTTCGTAGCCGTGGTGCACGCTTCGTAGCCGTGGTGCACGCTTCGTAGCCGTGGTGCACGCTTCGTAGCCGTCGTGCACGCTTCGAGGTCAAAGGGTCCCGCAGCTGTGCTACAAGAGAAGAAGAACTGTGACTCAGACTGAGGGTCTTTGTTCGTAGTTCAGTAGATGGTTTATTGTGTGTCTGTGTGGCAGAGAGAAGGAGGTGTCGTCCTCCCTGCGTCTGCAGGTGGAGGAGGTGCAGAGGAGGGAGGAGGAGGTGAAGAGGGAGAACGACAGACTGAGGAGAGACAGAGACAGACAGGAGGAGAAGAACCGACAGCTGGAGACAGAATCGCACCGACGGTACTTACTTTGCTCTGCTGCTGAGGGCCACAGGGGGCTCTGCTGTGGTTTAGCTTCAGCTGTCTGGGTTTGTTTCAGGGTGGAGACGGAGCTGCTGGAGAACGTCCAGCTGACGGAGAAAGAAGCTCTGCACCGGGTAGAGATCCACAGTCTGAAGGTGAAAACCAGAATCTGATGCAGTTTCCTCTGAGAGCTGAGAGCGGCTCAGGGAGTTACACAGCTCGGCTGAGGGGTGTCTTCAAGAGATGTTTCTGAATGCTCCTTCTGTGTTACTGTCCTCCTCCTGCAGGGGGCGCTGGATCGAGAGCAGCTGGACAGGCAGAGAGCAGAAGAAGAGGTCGCTGACGCCAGAGACGCCCTGCAGAAGGTTCTGATCTTCATGTTAAGAAGGAAATCTTTAAACCTGAAGGTGAATCCTGCAGCTCAACTCCTGCTTTTATAACAACTCTCCTCCTGTTTGTCTCTTCCTGTTTGTCTCTTCCTGTTTGTCTCTTCCTGTTTGTCTTTCCTGTTTGTCTCTTCCTGTTTGTCTCTTCCTTCTTGTCTCTTCCTGTTTGTCTCTTCCTGCTTGTCTCTTCCTGTTTGTCTCTTCCTGCTTGTCTCTTCCTGCTTGTCTCTTCCTGTTTGTCTTTCCTGTTTGTCTCTTCCTGTTTGTCTCTTCCTGTTTGTCTCTTCCTGTTTGTCTCTTCCTTCTTGTCTCTTCCTGTTTGTCTCTTCCTGCTTGTCTCTTCCTTCTTGTCTCTTCCTGTTTGTCTCTTCCTGTTTGTCTCTTCCTGTTTGTCTCTTCCTGTTTGTCTCTTCCTGTTTGTCTCTTCCTTCTTGTCTTTTCCTTCTTGTCTCCTCCTGTTTGTCTCTTCCTGTTTCTCTTCCTGTTTGTCTCTTCCTGTTTGTCTCCTCCTGTTTGTCTCCTCCTGTTTGTCTCTTCCTGTTTCTCTTCCTGTTTGTCTCTTCCTGTTTGTCTCTTCCTGTTTGTCTCTTCCTGTTTGTCTCTTCCTGTTTGTCTCTTCCTGTTTGTCTCTTCCTTCTTGTCTTTTCCTTCTTGTCTCCTCCTGTTTGTCTCCTCCTGTTTGTCTCTTCCTGTTTCTCTTCCTGTTTGTCTCCTCCTGTTTGTCTCCTCCTGTTTGTCTCTTCCTGTTTCTCTTCCTGTTTGTCTCTTCCTGTTTGTCACTTCCTGTTTGTCTCTTCCTGTTTCTCTTCCTGTTTGTCTCCTCCTGTTTGTCTCCTCCTGTTTGTCTCTTCCTGTTTCTCTTCCTGTTTGTCTCTTCCTGTTTGTCACTTCCTGTTTGTCTCTTCCTGTTTCTCTTCCTGTTTGTCTCCTCCTGTTTGTCTCCTCCTGTTTGTCTCCTCCTGTTTGTCTCCTCCTGTTTGTCTCTTCCTGTTTCTCTTCCTGTTTGTCTCTTCCTGTTTGTCACTTCCTGTTTGTCTCCTCCTTCTTGTCTCCTCCTGCTTGTCTCTTCCTGTTTGTCTCTTCCTGCTTGTCTCCTCCTGCTTGTCTCCTCCTGTTTGTCTCCTCCTGTTTGTCTCCTCCTGTTTGTCTCTTCCTGTTTGTCACTTCCTGTTTGTCACTTCCTGTTTGTCTCTTCCTGCTTGTCTCCTCCTGCTTGTCTCCTCCTGTTTGTCACTTCCTGTTTGCCTCTTCCTGTTTGTCTCTTCCTGTTTGTCTCTTCCTGCTTGTCTCTTCCTGCTTGTCTCTTCCTGTTTGTCTCCTCCTTCTTGTCTCTTCCTTCTTGTCTCCTCCTGCTTGTCTCCTCCTTCTTGTCTCCTCCTTCTTGTCTCCTCCTGCTTGTCTCCTCCTTCTTGTCTCCTCCTTCTTGTCTCTTCCTGTTTGTCTCTTCCTGTTTGTCTCCTCCTTCTTGTCTCCTCCTTCTTGTCTCTTCCTGCTTGTCTCCTCCTTCTTGTCTCCTCCTGTTTGTCTCTTCCTGTTTGTCTCCTCCTTCTTGTCTCTTCCTGTTTGTCTCTTCCTGTTTGTCTCCTCCTTCTTGTCTCCTCCTTCTTGTCTCCTCCTTCTTGTCTCTTCCTGCTTGTCTCCTCCTTCTTGTCTCCTCCTTCTTGTCTCTTCCTGTTTGTCTCTTCCTGTTTGTCTCTTCCTGCTTGTCTCCTCCTTCTTGTCTCCTCCTGTTTGTCTCTTCCTGTTTGTCTCCTCCTTCTTGTCTCCTCCTTCTTGTCTCCTCCTTCTTGTCTCCTCCTTCTTGTCTCCTCCTGTTTGTCTCTTCCTGTTTGTCTCCTCCTTCTTGTCTCCTCCTTCTTGTCTCTTCCTGCTTGTCTCCTCCTTCTTGTCTCCTCCTGTTTGTCTCTTCCTGTTTGTCTCCTCCTTCTTGTCTCTTCCTGTTTGTCTCTTCCTGTTTGTCTCCTCCTTCTTGTCTCCTCCTTCTTGTCTCTTCCTGCTTGTCTCCTCCTTCTTGTCTCCTCCTTCTTGTCTCTTCCTGTTTGTCTCTTCCTGTTTGTCTCCTCCTTTTTGTCTCCTCCTTCTTGTCTCTTCCTGCTTGTCTCCTCCTTCTTGTCTCCTCCTGTTTGTCTCTTCCTGTTTGTCTCCTCCTTCTTGTCTCCTCCTTCTTGTCTCCTCCTTCTTGTCTCCTCCTTCTTGTCTCCTCCTGTTTGTCTCTTCCTGCTTGTCTCCTCCTGTTTGTCTCCTCCTTCTTGTCTCCTCCTTCTTGTCTCCTCCTCAGTCCAGGGATAGCGTGTTACACCTCTTGAGCTCGGAGAGTGTCCTCAGGAGGGAGGTGGAGGAGGGACGGGATGCTCTGGAGAAGATGGCCGCCCTGAACGCTGCTCTGGCCTCAGATAAGAGAGATCTGAGCAATCAGCTGCTGCAGGTAAGACTTCCTTGTAACCATTGGACGGTGCCTGGCTCAAAGGCTCCTCAGCAGCTCACTGTGGATCACATAATTTTTCCAGGTGGAGTCTGAGATGTCAGACAGCCAATCACAGCTGCAGGCTCTGAGGTCAGAGGTCAGCGCTCTGCAGAGAGACATCAAAACTCTGAACAGCGACAGCAGCCTGCTCAGGTGGGTTTAACCCGAACCCTTCAGACCCGATTCCTGCCATGAGAAACATTTAAACGTTAAACGTTTCAATCCAGAGCTCAGCTGGAGGCGGAGGCCGGCGTCATCGGGCAGCTGAGAGCCCGACAGATGGAGCTGGAGAGGAATCTGGAGGAGAAGGAGAGCCAGCTGGTCTCCCTGGAGGAGGAGAAACAGATGGAGGGACGGCAGCTGGAGGGGGTAAAGAGGAGGTGACAGTCATGTGACCTGCTCCATGTGCGCCTGCCTCATGTCTGAGGAGTGTGTGTGTGTTCCCCAGCTGTCCTCCCGGCATGCCTCGGTGTGTGAGGAGCTGAAGGAGGTGCAGGAGCAGCTGCAGCAGCTGGAGGAGGAGGTGAGGAGGAGGGACAGGCAGCAGGAGGAGCAGCAGAGGGAGAGCAGGAGGCTGCAGGAAGAGCAGGGGAGCCTGCAGAGACTCAGGGTGGAGCTGGAGGAGGAGCTGCAGGAGCTGAGGTACCTGAAACACCTGAAACATCTGGCTCCCCTGAGCCCCAGCTGTGCCCTTACTCCCTGTTCCTCTGCCCGGCTGCAGGTCGCTGACGGTGTCTCTGCAGCTGCAGCTCAGCCAGCAGCAGAAGCAGCTGTCGCAGGCGGAGGTGGAGAAATGTCAGCTGAGCAGCCACATCCAGGCGCTGCAGCAGGCCAAAGTCACCTTGCAAGGTGTGACATCACCACGGTTTCCTCTCAGGTTCACCTGAGCGCTGGGACCTCAGAAAGGGGGACAAACTCAGTGTGACCATCACTGCCACCTGGTGGTCGTAGTGGAGATTACACTCACCTGTTTCCTGCCTCCTGATTTCTCTCCTCTTCTGTTTTTCTCTCTGAAGCCGACAGTTGTTGCGTTACGTAATCAGTGTGATTCTCTCAGGTGATTCTCTCAGGTGATTCTCTCAGGTGTTTCTCTCAGGTGTTTCTCTCAGGTGTTTCTCTCAGGTGTTTCTCCCAAGCTTCAAACCAAGTTTTCCACCTGCTGGTGACCTCAGACGCCCTGATATCTGCTCCCAGGAGCAGGAAGAAGGAGTTTTACTCAGCTTCACTTCCGCTTTAAACTTTAAACATTCACTTCAATTCAGATTCATTAAAGTCCAAATTAGTTTAAAACTGGAGCCTGAAACCGATTCCACTGAAACTTCCCTCTGGTCCAATCTCTGCCTTTAACTGGACGAAACCTCCATCAGAACCAGAACCAGAACCAGTGGTCTCTGGTGCTGATGAAGTTAGTTTCTTCCTGATGCTTCAGAGTGAGGGTTCACATACTTTCTGTTCCGGGTTTGGACCTCCAGGTGTTGGAGGCTTCAGGTGACAGCACTTGCTCGTGCACGTGCACGTGCACGTGCGCACGGTTTAATGTTTGTTCCTCTGTTTGTCTGAAGGAGAGATCGAGTGTCTGAGAGGAGAACTGCAGCGAGAGGAGGCCAGGAGAGGACGCGAGAGGCAGAGGAGGGAGAGGAGCGAGGAGGAGACGCAGGCGCTGCAGAAAGACGTGCTCAGGCTGACGGAGGAGGTGGAGGACCTGAAGAGATGGAGGTCACAGGACCAGGAGGAGCGGACGGAGGAGAAGGAGGCCTGGCAGAAAGAAAGAGGAGCTCTGAGTGAGGAGCTCGGGACAAAGGATGGAGAGCTCGAGGTGCTGAGGAGGCGCATCGAAGGACTGACGGAGGAGGTGGAGGAGAGTCTGAGGGAGGTGGGGAGGCTGAGGGAGGAGGTGATGGAGAAAGAGACTGACGTAGGCCTCCTGATGGAGAGAGTCCAGGGAGCGCAGGCAGAGAAGGAGAAAGTGGAGGGGGAGGCGAAGAAGACAGAGGTCAGGCTGCGAGAGGAGGAGCTCCAGAGGGAAGGAGAGACGGAGGCGCTCTGTGACCGGATAGAGACTCTGGAGCAGGAGGTGCACCGTCTGAAAAGCCAAGCAGAGGAGGAGGAGGAGAGCCGCAGCACGAAGGAGCAGGAGGTGCAGGAGGAGATTAACAGACTGAGAAAGGAAATCAGCACGTCAGAGGAGGGCAGGAAGGAAGAGAGGAGCAGGAGAGAAAAACTGCAGGAAGAAAAGGAGGAGGCGCTGGAGAGGCTGAAGGAGACGGTGGGGGCGGTGGAGCTGCTGAGGGTGAGGCTGAACGTTGCCCAGGAGGAGGGGGAGGAGCTGAAAGAGGAGGTGCAGCGAAGGGAGCACAGCCTTGAGCGACAGATGAGCGCCGTGAGGGAGAGGGAGGAGGAGGTGGAGCTGCTGAAGGAGCACCTGAGGCTGCTGGAGAGGCGGGAGGACGAAGGAGAGAAAGAGCGTTTCAACATGTATGAAAAGCTGAAGCTGAAGGAGGCGAGGGAGGAGCAGCTGGAGGCGCTGCTGCGAGAAACCCGGGAGCTCCTGGAGGTGGAGAGGAGAGAGGGAGGAGAAAAGAAAGGCAGGATCTCCTCCCTGAGCAAAGAGCTGCAGGAGGCACAGGCCGAGAGGGAGGAGGCCAGGAGGAGAGCCAGAGAGAGGCAGGAGGCCCACGGCAGGCTGGAGGAGAAGCTGGAGGAGTGGCAGGAGAAGGCTGAACAGAATGTTCAGGAGGTGGCAAAGCTCTGCCACCTCCTGAAGGAGCGGCAGGAGGAGGTGCAGCAGCTGAGCACCATGCTGGAGGAGAGGGAGGAGGAGAGCAGAGCTGAGGAGGAGAGGAGGAAAAGACTGGACAGCAAGCTGCTGGAGGTGGAGAAGGAGAAGATGAGACTGCAGGAGGAAGTGAGGGAGGTGGTGGCGGAGCAGGAGAAGGAGAAGGAGATGCTGGGGAGGGCCGAGGAGAACAGACTGGAGTTAGAGAACAGACAGGAAGAACTGGAGAAGGAGGTAAAGGAGCAAAGGGAGGAGCTGAGGAAGACCCTGAAGGGGAAGAGAGAGGTGGAGAAGATATTAAAGGAGGTGCAGGAGGAGCTGAAAGGAGAGAGAGAAGAGCTGCATAGAGTCAGGGAGGAGAAAAGGAGGCAAGGGGAAAAGATGACTGAGAAGGAGAAAAAAATGGAGGAACACAGGGAGGTGCTAAGAGCTAAAGAGGAGGAAAAGAAAAGACTGCAGGATGAACTGAGGGAGGTGAAAGAGGAGCAGAGGAGGGTGGTGGAAGCTGAGAGAGAGAAAGGGAGGTCCAGAGTGACCGAACTGGAGGAGGAGAAGGAGGAGCTGTCAGAAAAACTGAAGAAGAGCGAGAAGGAGGTGACTGCTCTCAGAGAGGAGGTGCTGAGGGAAAGGGAGAAGGTTCAAGAGCAGCTCATGAGAAAGGAGGAGGAGGTCTCTGTTCTCAGAGAGGAGGTCCTGAGGGAACAAAAGGAGAAGGAGGAGAAGCTGACGAGGTCTGAGAAGGAGGTGACGGCTCTCAGAGAGGAGGTCCTGAGGGAACAAAAGGAGAAGGAAGAGAAGCTGACGAGGTCTGAGAAGGAGGTGACGGCTCTCAGAGAGGAGGTGCTGAGGGAACAAAAGGAGAAGGAGGAGAAGCTGACGAGGTCTGAGAAGGAGGTGACTGCTCTCAGAGAGGAGGTGCAGAGGGAAAGGGAGATGGCTCAAGAGCAGCTCATGAGAAAGGAGGAGGAGGTCTCTGTTCTCAGAGAGGAGGTGCAGAGGGAACAAAAGGAGAAGGAGGAGAAGCTGACGAGGTTTGAGAAGGAGGTGACGGCTCTCAGAGAGGAGGTGCAGAAGGAAAGGGAGATGGCTCAAGAGCAGCTCATGAGAAAGGAGGAGGAGATCTCTGTTCTCAGAGAGGAGGTCCTGAGGGAACAAAAGGAGAAGGAGGAGAAGCTGACGAGGTCTGAGAAGGAGGTGACGGCTCTCAGAGAGGAGGTGCAGAGGGAAAGGGAGATGGCTCAAGAGCAGCTCATGAGAAAGGAGGAGGAGGTCTCTGTTCTCAGAGAGGAGGTCCTGAGGGAACAAAAGGAGAAGGAGGAGAAGCTGACGAGGTCTGAGAAGGAGGTGACGGCTCTCAGAGAGGAGGTCCTGAGGGAACAAAAGGAGAAGGAGGAGAAGGAGGAGAAGCTGACGAGGTCTGAGAAGGAGGTGACGGCTCTCAGAGAGGAGGTGCTGAGGGAAAGGGAGATGGTTCAAGAGCAGCTCATGAGAAAGGAGGAGGTGGTCTCTGTTCTCAGAGAGGAGGTCCTGAGGGAACAAAAGGAGAAGGAGGAGAAGCTGACGAGGTCTGAGAAGGAGGTGACGGCTCTCAGAGAGGAGGTCCTGAGGGAACAAAAGGAGAAGGAGGAGAAGCTGACGAGGTCTGAGAAGGAGGTGACGGCTCTCAGAGAGGAGGTCCTGAGGGAACAAAAGGAGAAGGAGGAGAAGCTGACGAGGTCTGAGAAGGAGGTGACGGCTCTCAGAGAGGAGGTGCTGAGGGAACAAAAGGAGAAGGAGGAGAAGCTGACGAGGTCTGAGAAGGAGGTGACGGCTCTCAGAGAGGAGGTCCTGAGGGAACAAAAGGAGAAGGAGGAGAAGCTGACGAGGTCTGAGAAGGAGGTGACGGCTCTCAGAGAGGAGGTGCTGAGAGAACAAAAGGAGAAGGAGGAGAAGCTGACGAGGTTTGAGAAGGAGGTGACTGCCCTCAGAGAGGAGGTGCTGAGGGAAAGGGAGATGGTTCAAGAGCAGCTCATGAGAAAGGAGGAGGAGGTCTCTGTTCTCAGAGAGGAGGTGCAGAGGGAACAAAAGGAGAAGGAGGAGAAGCTGACGAGGTCTGAGAAGGAGGTGACGGCTCTCGGAGAGGAGGTGAAAAGAAAGCAAAGAGAGAAGGAGGAGATGCACAAAGAGATGATTGTTTTCAAGGAGTTGCAGCAGGATAGTAGAAGGAGGGAGGAGGTGTGGGGAGCAGAGCTGATGAGCAGCAAGAACCAGAGGGAGGAGTTACAGGAGGAGCTGAGGAGAAGCAGGAGGGAGGTCTCAACACTTAAAGAAGAGCTTGAAAATGAACAAAGGGAGAAGGAGGAGGTGCAGGATGAGCTGTCGAAGAGGAGAGAGGAGGTTCGATCTCTCCGACAGCAGCTCCAGGGAGAGGAGGTAAAGGAGGAGCTGAGGAGGACCAAGAATGAGTTGACGGTCGCCTCAGAGGAGCTGCAGAGGGAACAGAAGGAGAAAGAGGAGAAAAAAGAAAGGTTACTGTTGGCTGAGAAGGAGGTGGCAACTCTCAGAGAGGAGGTGCAGAAGATGCTGTGGAGGAGTGAGACGGAGGTGTCGGTTCTTAAAGAGGAGGTTCAGAAAGAACAGGATGAGAAGGAGGAGTCACAGGAGCAGCTGAAGAAGAAGAGAGAAGAAGTTATTGTGCTGGAAGAGGAGGTGAAGAAGGAGCGCAGCAGGAGGGAGGAGGTGCAGGATGAGCTGAGAGGAGTGGAGCAGAGCCTGAGCTCCCTGCAGAGTCAGGTAAACAGATAATAACAAGAGTCAGGCTGCCGCAAAACATTATTTCAATAGTCTATTATTTCCTTCGATTCGTCGACTAATCGGATCTTAAGTAAACTGAATGTAAAACATGGAGCTTATCGCACCAGAAACAGCTGCTCTGAGATAACCATCACTAGCTTTCAGCTTGGACTGTTTAAGGTAGATGCCAACAAAAAAGACAATATCATAGTTCATTAACCTATTAACGACATAATCGTGACTAGTCGACTAATCGTGACGGGTCGACTAATCGTGACGGGTCGACTAATCGTGACTGGTCGACATAATCGTGGCTGGTCGACTAATCGTGACGGGTCGACTAATCGTGACTGGTCGACATAATCGTGGCTGGTCGACTAATCGTGACGGGTCGACTAATCGTGACTGGTCGACATAATCGTGACGGGTCGACATAATCGTGACGAGTCGACATAATCGTGACTGCTCGACATAATCGTGGCTAATCTGACATAATCGTGACTGCTCGACATAATCGTGGCGGGTCGACATAATTGTGGCTGGTCGACATAATCGTGACAGGTCGACTAATCGTGACGAGTCGACATAATCGTGACGGGTCGACTAATCGTGACGGGTCGACTAATCGTGACGAGTAGACTAATCGTGACGAGTCGACATAATCGTGACTGCTCGACATAATCGTGACTGCTCGACATAATCGTGACTGCTCGACATAATCGTGGCGGGTCGACATAATTGTGGCTGGTCGACATAATCGTGACAGGTCGACATAATCGTGACGAGTCGACATAATCGTGACTGCTCGACATAATCGTGGCTAATCTGACATAATCGTGACTGCTCGACATAATCGTGGCGGGTCGACATAATCGTGACTGGTCGACTAATCGTGACGAGTCGACATAATCGTGACGAGTCGACATAATCGTGACTGGTCGACATAATCGTGACGGGTCGACTAATCGTGACGAGTAGACTAATCGTGACGAGTCGACATAATCGTGACTGCTCGACATAATCGTGACTGCTCGACATAATCGTGACTGCTCGACATAATCGTGACTGGTCGACTAATCGTGACGAGTCGACATAATCGTGACTGCTCGACATAATCGTGACTGCTCGACATAATCGTGACTGCTCGACATAATCGTGGCTAATCTGACATAATCGTGACGGGTCAACATATCGTGGCTAGTCGACATAATCGTGACTGGTCGACATAATCGTGACTGCTCGACATAATCGTGGCTAGTCGACATAATCGTGACGGGTCAACATATCGTGGCTAGTCGACATAATCGTGGCGGGTCGACATAATCGTGACTGGTCGACATAATTGTGGCTGGTCGACATAATCGTGACAGGTCGACATAATCGTGACGAGTCGACATAATCGTGACTGCTCGACATAATCGTGGCTAATCTGACATAATCGTGGCTAATCTGACATAATCGTGACGGGTCAACATATCGTGGCTAGTCGACATAATCGTGACTGGTCGACATAATCGTGACTGGTCGACTAATCGTGACGGGTCGACTAATCGTGACGGGTCGACTAATCGTGACGGGTCGACTAATCGTGACGAGTAGACTAATCGTGACGAGTCGACATAATCGTGACTGCTCGACATAATCGTGACTGCTCGACATAATCGTGACTGCTCGACATAATCGTGGCGGGTCGACATAATCGTGACTGGTCGACTAATCGTGACGACTCGACATAATCGTGACTGCTCGACATAATCGTGGCTAATCTGACATAATCGTGACGGGTCAACATATCGTGGCTAGTCGACATAATCGTGACTGCTCGACATAATCGTGACTGGTCGACTAATCGTGACGGGTCGGCTAATCGTGACGGGTAGACATAATCGTGACGGGTAGACTAATCGTGACGGGTAGACTAATCGTGACGAGTCGACATAATCGTGACTGCTCGACATAATCGTGACTGCTCGACATAATCGTGGCTAATCTGACATAATCGTGACGGGTCAACATATCGTGGCTAGTCGACATAATCGTGACTGGTCGACATAATCGTGACTGCTCGACATAATCGTGGCTAGTCGACATAATCGTGACGGGTCGACATAATCGTGACGGGTCAACATATCGTGGCTAGTCGACATAATCGTGGCGGGTCGACATAATCGTGACTGGTCGACATAATTGTGGCTGGTCGACATAATCGTGACAGGTCGACATAATCGTGACGAGTCGACATAATCGTGACTGCTCGACATAATCGTGACTGCTCGACATAATCGTGGCTAATCTGACATAATCGTGGCTAATCTGACATAATCGTGACGGGTCAACATATCGTGGCTAGTCGACATAATCGTGACTGGTCGACATAATCGTGACTGGTCGACTAATCGTGACGGGTCGACTAATCGTGACGGGTCGACTAATCGTGACGGGTCGACTAATCGTGACGAGTAGACTAATCGTGACGAGTCGACATAATCGTGACTGCTCGACATAATCGTGACTGCTCGACATAATCGTGACTGCTCGACATAATCGTGGCGGGTCGACATAATCGTGACTGGTCGACTAATCGTGACGGCTCGACATAATCGTGACTGCTCGACATAATCGTGGCTAATCTGACATAATCGTGACGGGTCAACATATCGTGGCTAGTCGACATAATCGTGACTGCTCGACATAATCGTGACTGGTCGACTAATCGTGACGGGTCGGCTAATCGTGACGGGTAGACATAATCGTGACGGGTAGACTAATCGTGACGGGTAGACTAATCGTGACGAGTCGACATAATCGTGACTGCTCGACATAATCGTGACTGCTCGACATAATCGTGGCTAATCTGACATAATCGTGACGGGTCAACATATCGTGGCTAGTCGACATAATCGTGACTGGTCGACATAATCGTGACTGCTCGACATAATCGTGACTGCTCGACATAATCGTGGCTAGTCGACATAATCGTGACGGGTCGACATAATCGTGACGGGTCAACATATCGTGGCTAGTCGACATAATCGTGGCGGGTCGACATAATCGTGACTGGTCGACATAATCGTGACGGGTCGACATAATCGTGACGGGTCGACATAATCGTGACGGGTCGACTAATCGTGACGGGTCGACTAATCGTGACGAGTAGACTAATCGTGACGAGTCGACATAATCGTGACTGCTCGACATAATCGTGACTGCTCGACATAATCGTGACTGCTCGACATAATCGTGACTGCTCGACATAATCGTGGCGGGTCGACATAATCGTGACTGGTCGACTAATCGTGACGAGTCGACATAATCGTGACGGGTAGGCTAATCGTGACGGGTAGACATAATCGTGACGGGTAGACTAATCGTGACGGGTAGACTAATCGTGACGAGTCGACATAATCGTGACTGCTCGACATAATCGTGACGAGTCGACATAATCGTGACTGCTCGACATAATCGTGGCTAATCTGACATAATCGTGACGGGTCAACATATCGTGGCTAGTCGACATAATCGTGGCTAATCTGACATAATCGTGACTGCTCGACATAATCGTGGCTAGTCGACATAATCGTGACGGGTCGACATAATCGTGACGGGTCGACATAATCGTGACTGGTCGACTAATCGTGACGAGTCGACTAATGGTGGCAGCCCGAAGGCATAACAGATGCTGCCCCCTACAGGAGGTGAAGAAGCTACCTGTGTGTTTCAGGTGTGTGATCTACGCAGCAGCAGGGAGCGAGCAAAGCAGGAAGTGAAGAAGGAGGAGGAGAAGCAGCAGATGAAGGAGGCACTGGAGGAGATGACCAAGCTGAAGGAGCTCCTGCAGGTACAACATCTCCCGCTGTCATTAGTCTGATCTGGAGTCAGTTCAGGAGCCTCCTTATCTGACGTTTCCTCTCAGGTTAGAAGTTTGATAACTGAGGCTCCTGATGTGCAGCAAACTCATCCATCACTTCCTCTGCTTCCATCAGGAGAGCCAGGCTGAGGGGGAGCGTCTGAGGAGCACGCTGCTGGACAAGGAGGAGGAGCTGGAGAGGGTCAGAGAGGACAACCTGCAGGTGGAGGAGAAGCGAGGAGAGGTGGAGGAGCTGAGAGCCAGAGTCAAGGCCCTGGAGAGCAGGAGGAGGGAGATGGTGGAGGAGCTGGAGAAGGCAGAGGAGAGCAGGAAGGAGGCTGAGGAGGGATGGAGGAGCAGAGTGGAGGAGGCAGAGAAGGGGGGGGTTATGAAGCTGAACATTCTCCAGACGGAGATCCAGACGCTAAAGAGAAGACAGGAGGAGGTGGTGGAAGGGTGGAGGTCCAAGGTCGAGGGGACGGGGAGGGAGGTGGAGGAAAACCAGGTGACACAGGTGAGCAGAGTCAGGGCAGAGGAGGAGGAGAAGGAGGAGGTGCACGGCCAGAGGAGGGGGAGAAAAGACCAGAGAGGAAGAGGAGCGGTGAGTGTTGGATTGAAGCTCTTTGATGCTCCTGAATGAACTCCTGATCACGAGTCTGTTTTTGTTTCCCGATGAGCAGCAGGAGGAAGACGAGGAGGAGCAGCAGGAGAAGGAAGGGATGAGGAAGCTGCTCCAGCAGAGGGAGGCTCAGGTACCCATCGGATCAGCTCTGCTCCTGCAGAGGAGTCTGGGTTTTATTGGCATGTTTGCAGTCACAGAACAGGATTCAGCGTTAAAGATGGCCGCCCCTGTGTGTCACTGTCCAGGTGTACGCTCTGACCCAGAGGACGGAGGAGCTGGAGAAGGACCGGGATCGAGTCCGATTGGCCCTGGAGCAAACAGAGGCAGCTATGATTGGCTACAGGGAGAGAGCCCACCTCGGGGGCCATAGCCCGGGGGCGGGGCCTAACCAAGACGAGGTCTGTGATTGGTTGATCTGTGATTTAATTTCAGCTGGAGACAAAGAGGCTGTTCTGAACACTTTCCTGAAGCTGTGTGTATGTCACAGGGGGTCGGGGACAGACTGGTGGTTCTGCAGCGTCTGGTGGCTGAACTGGAACTGGACCAGAACCGACTGAAGAAGAAGAACTCGCATCTGGAAAACCAGAAAGACAAATTAAAGAGAGACAGAGACACCCTGAGAGAGACTCTGAGACAGGTGGAGGAGGAGCGAGGGCGGCTCAGGCAGACTAACAGCAGAGCATCTCAGGTGAGACACTCTCAGGTGTGTCGGTCTGGGATTTACTCGTCCCGTGGGGACGTTAAAGCTCTCGTCTGATTTCAGGTGTTCAGTGAGTCTGTTTGTGTGTTCAGGAATCTTCAAACACCACAGAAGAAGAACGACTGCGGAGCAGAGTGAGGGAGCTGGAGGACCAGGTGAGTTTCTTCTTTCAGGAAATGACTGAATATTTTCAGGTGGGTGCTGATGATGTCACCGTGTCTCCTACGCCCAGGTGAGTCAGCTTCGTCTTTCCTTGGCTGTGGACCAGCAGGAGAGGGCGGAGTTCATCCAGCAGTCGTCCAGAAACAGCCAATGGTTGCTCTCTCTGAGACATGACCTCACCGATTCGCTGGCTGCTGTCACACGTCACCCAGTGCCATCCGTCCTGGAGTCTGAGACGCAGCGATTGGACCACAGCCTGAGGGAGGAGGAGCTTAGGATGTCCCTCAGCCAATCATAGCAGAGATAAGAAGCAAAGCTAAAACTAAAATATTTAAACATGAAAACTGCTTCAGAGTCAGTCTGTCGTCGTCATGGAAACACGTTCCATTCCTGCCGAGGTCGTCATCCTGCCTGTGACCCGGTTAACCGGGAAACATAAACAGGAAGTGCGCAACAGGTAAGCAGAACCAAAGATGTTTCCCGTTCTCTGATTGGACGGCGTCTGTCCTCACTGATTTAACCTGAACGGGTTTATATCAAACATCCCTCGGAACCGCTGAGCGTTCCAGAGCCTGAGGCAGAAGTTCTGACCCCGGTCCTGATCCAGAACTTCACCGGACCCGGAGTCAGGTTTCTGTCCTCCACGTGGATCCAGTTACAGCAGAACTGGTACCGATCCGTTCTAATTGATGTTACACTAAACGTTTGCTGCCGTATTTATTGTGTTTTCTTTCCTTTTTCTTGTATTTATTGAGTCTGACCTTTACGGAGTGACACACTACATTTCCCATGATCCTTCAGGCTGAACTCGGAGGTCAGCTGTGTGTGTTGAATAAAGACCAAAGTTTTCAGTACAAAGTGTTTGTGTCCTGTTTTTTCCTCAGTAAGTAAACGCATCACCTTTTGTTCTTGGCCTTCACACCTGGTACCATGTGACCTAGTGGCCACGCCCCCTTGCTGTCCGACCCAGTCACCTGCAGACTGGGACTGAGCTGAGTGCTTTAGTGTTTTAGCTTTTCCTCAGAAAAAGGTTGAGATTCAACAAACAGATGTTTGATTCATTAGATTTTCTGTTTTATTAAAGCGCCAAATCACAACAAACGCCATCTCAGTCCCAATTCATCATATTTCAATTCACTCTAATCCAGTCAAGTCCAGTTCATACAGACCCTATTATAAACCAGCAGCCTGCACTGAAACTTCTCTCTGATCCTGAGCTGCATGAGGCGACTGTGGAGAGAAAAAACTCCCTTTTAACAGGAAGAAACCTCCATCAGAACCAGAACCAGGAAGAAACCTCCATCAGAACCAGAACCAGGAAGGGTCCATCTGCCTGGACCAGCTGGGGCTGAGAGGACAGGAAAGAGGGGACAACAAGCAGCGTAACACCAGGCCAGAGATACCTGCTGAGAGAGAGAAACACAAGTTAATGACAGCAATGATGTCATCTGTACATGGAGGGAGGAGAGGTGCATCATGGGAGCTCCCCCAGCAGGCTGGGCCTATAGCAGCAGAACATGGAGGGAGGAGAGGTGCATCATGGGAGCTGCCCCAGCAGGCTGGGCTTATAGCAGCAGAACTATGGGATGTTTCAGGCTCACCTGAGCCATCCCTAACTATAAGCTTTATCAGAAAGGGACACTGATGGTTCCTCTGACTGTGTGAACCTGTGGCTGAGGTCTGGGGGGTGAATCGGCTGTTTCCCAGCTGTCAGAACCGTTCTTATCGGTTTCTTTGTCCAGGTTCTGCTCAGACACGCTTTAATCTGACCTCTGTATCTCAGAGGTCGATGCTTCGGGGACAGCAGTGAGTTCTTCTGTTCGTGGCGTCGGTGCGCCTCAGTGAGTGAGGCAGAGCAGGCGATGCTTGTTTATGGAGGGCACATGTCTCTCTGTCACTCAGCTGTGTGATAATCTGACTGGAAGCTCCGTCTATTTTTACCCAGCCTCCCCCCTCAGCTGTGCTTCCTCTCACACTCGCTCAGACTCCTCAGTTGAGCGGGGAAACGTTTGGATCTTCAGCACCGGGCCTGAGGTACTGTGTTCTCTGCTTCTGGATCAGTTTGTTGTTCATGACGTGTGGAAAGTTTGTGCTGAAGCTGTTTTTATGATGGAAGCCATAAACAGCTTCTTATCCCAGCTGTAAACTGATCTCTGTGTTTATTAATGAGTATGTTAACAGCTGGATCTGCTGAATGAATTATGTCCTCAGCTGCTGTTTTAGGCTACTTATATTTACTTTATTTGATATCAGCTGAACCTGAATAAACTGATTTTACTGATGACTTTTGTTCATTAACCTTTTAAAGTTTCTGATGTTTCAAACATTTCAAACCTTCCCCAGCTCTGAGTTCAGCTGTCAGTGAAACTGTTTCAATCTGTTTCACTGACAGTTATCTTCATGAGACTGATTCACAGAGTCTAACTCAAAGTAAGTCTTCTTGCCTCTTCTCAGTCCATGTTAGACCTCTGTGCTGGAGGTAAAGAATGAGTCTGATAACTGAAGAAAAACTTGTCTGAATTAACATTCTCTGTGTTCTGCAGGAGTTTCCACAATCAGAACCAGACCTCAGATGTTAGTCTGGAGGGTTTTCACCAGGAAACTGACTCAGTTTAAATCCAGAATCTGTAAGAGGGGAATAAAAAGTATCTGAACCACTATGGAACCCTGAGAAAACTCCTCCATGCCGAGAAGATCCCTTTAAAAACTAAAGGAAGCCAAAGCAGAATAAGAAAAATGTTCCTCCATCTTTAGTCTCTCCTCATGATGACAGAAGAGGCCGAAGATGCCTGTGGACGACAGAAGCAGGTGGAAAGCAGCAGAGCAGCAGCAGGAGGAAACATCTGTCGGTCTTTCACCACACTGAGCACCATCGCCATCCAGGCAGGTCAATCCCAGATCGTCGCCTCCGTCCTCAAGGTAAGAGAAGAAATCCAGTCTGCAGCTGCTCTGCTTCTATATCAACATGTTTAGGCTGTGCTATGAGATGCAAACAGAAGGAATAAGAGGGGCTGACCTGAAGCAGCGCAGCAAAGTGTTTCTGATTATTCAGTTTTATCTCAGAAATGTAGATTGATTTATCCAGTTCAGTCTCCAGCAGGCTGGCTGGAAAAGCACAGAGAAGTTAGTCAGAAACATCCCCTGATGAGACACCAAACAATGAAGATGCTCCTAACATCTGTCTGGTATTTTATCCTCTCCTCTGGCTGTTGGACGGGACAAACCATCCAAAGTTTTATGCTTTATGTTTGCCTTTCAGTGATGTGAGTGGGATTGCAACATTTGTTTTTGATGGTAAAAGAGGATCCGCAGACAGCAGTTTGTTGGTATTATTTATGTTGATTCAGAGTTCTTAACGGCTCTGACTGGGAGGCACAGCCCCCCCCATCTGAATCAGAGGGGTGTCCTGTTGTTGGACTTCTGCGCTCGTCATGGACTGTGCACGACGAACGCCGTGTTCAGGCATAAGGGTCCATATGTGCACCAGGACACCCCCGGCCGCAGTTCGATGATAGACTTTGTGGTTGTATGACACTCAGGTGAAGAGAGGGTTAGCGCTATCAACTGATCCCCACTTGGTGGGGAGTTGGCTCTGCTGGGGGGGGGGATGCCGACCAGAACTGGCCCAAACGTATTGTGAGGGTCTGCTGGGAACGTCTGGCTGAATCCCCCGTCAGGAGGAGCTTTAACTCCCACCTCTGGCAGCGCTTCAACCGTCTCCCGGAGGAGGCGGGGGGCACTGAATCCAAATGGCCGATGTTCAGTGCCTCCACTGTTGAGGCGGCTGACCGGAGCTGTGGCTGGAAGGTGGTCGGGGCTGGCTGTGGTGGCAGCCCCTGAACCCGCTGTGGACACCTCTGCATCATCACGTGGACATCAGGGACAGATCTCTGGACTGCCACATCGGGGTGGTGGTCCCCCCTTTTTAAAGAGGTGTGTTCCAACTACAAGGGATACACTCCTCAGCCTCCCTGGTTAGGTCTATCTGGGGGTCCTGGAGAGGAGGATCCGTCGGATTCAGGAGGTGCAGTGTCATTGTCGTCCCGGCTGTGGAACAAAGGACCAACTCTACATCCTCAGCAGGGTCCTGGGAGTTCGCCCAACCGGTCTACAAGTGTTTTGTGACTTGGAGACAGCGTTCGACCGTGTCGCTCTGGGAGCCCTGTGGGGGGTGCTCCGGTACTATGGGGTGCCGTACTCCTGGATGGGGGCTGTATCCGGTGAGGGTTGGACTCCATCAGGGCTGCCCTTTGTCACCATGCTGTTCATAATTTTTATAGACAGAATGTCTGGGTGCCTTCAGGGCGTTGAGGGGCTCCGGTTTGGCGATCTTAAAAGCAGGGATCCGATTCCCTGCTTTTTGCGGATGATGTGACAATGCAGGTGTCAGCAGCTGTAGAGCGATACAGTATGGGCTGTATGAGTTTGACGAATGTGCCAGAAAGTACAGTCCTACAACATCAGGGATGCCCACTGTCAAGCTCTAATGCAATACGCCTATATGAGACCTGCTTTAGCTCTGAGTTTAGCTCGCAGGCTGTTAGCTCTGACTTTAGCTCGCAGGCTGTTAGCTGTGAGTTTATCTCTCAGGCTGTTAGCTGTGAGTTTATCTCTCAGGCTGTTAGCTCTGAGTTTAGTTCGCAGGCTGTTAGCTCTGAGTTTATCTCGCAGGCTGTTAGCTCTGAGTTTATCTCTCAGGCTGTTAGCTCTGAGTTTATCTCTCAGGCTGTTAGCTCTGAGTTTATCTCTCAGGCTGTTAGCTTTGAGTTTATCTCTCAGGCTGTTAGCTCTGAGTTTATCTCTCAGACTGTTAGCTGTGAGTTTATCTCTCAGGCTGTTAGCTCTGAGTTTATCTCTCAGGCTGTTAGCTCTGAGTTTATCTCGCAGGCTGTTAGCTTTGAGTTTATCTCGCAGGCTGTTAGCTCTGAGTTTATCTCTCAGGCTGTTAGCTCTGAGTTTATCTCTCAGGCTGTTAGCTCTGAGTTTAGCTCTCAGACTGTTAGCTCTGAGTTTATCTCTCAGGCTGTTAGCTCTGAGTTTATCTCTCAGGCTGTTAGCTCTGAGTTTAGCTCTCAGGCTGTTAGCTCTGAGTTTAGCTCGCAGGCTGTTAGCTCTGAGTTTATCTCTCAGGCTGTTAGCTCTGAGTTTAGCTCTCAGGCTGTTAGCTCTGAGTTTAGCTCTCAGGCTGTTAGCTCTGAGTTTAGCTCTCAGGCTGTTAGCTCTGAGTTTAGCTCGCAGGCTGTTAGCTCTGCGTTTAGCTCGCAGGCTGTTAGCTCTGAGTTTATCTCTCAGGCTGTTAGCTCTGAGTTTAGCTCGCTGGCTGTTAGCTCTGCGTTTAGCTCGCTGGCTGTTAGCTGTGACTGAGCACATTTGAAATGGAGTGCTTGTGGAGGTCATTCAGACCACCACTGTTGTGTCCATGTGCTGTTTCCTGTTTTAGCACCAACTATTTACTGATGCTGCTGTAAAGGGAAGTCAGCAGTGTGTGTGTCAGTGTGTTAACGTGCATTATCTTGTGTCTTTTTTTGGTCATCATGCCGGAGATACCGTATCATCCCAAGGAATGCTGCAACACAAACACACACACACACACACGTACACACACACGTACACACACACACACACACACACACACACACACACACACACACACACACACACACACACGCGTGTGCAGAGATACATGCAGGTCACTGCAGAACAAAACCAAATAAAACAAGTCAAGCCCCTTCAGTACTTCAGACTCAGACTGTCGTGCACGTCTCAGCCGCATGTCGTGCACGTCTCAGCCGCATGACGTGCATGTCTCAGCTGCATGTCGTGCACGTCTCAGCCGCATGTCGTGCACGTCTCAGCCGCATGTCGTGCACGTCTCAGCCGCATGTCGTGCACGTCTCAGCCGCATGACATCTTGAGTTTCGGCGTGCTGCCGTTCTTCACATGTGAGCGGAACATGGCAAACGTTCTCAGTAAAAATATTTGTTGGCTGCCATGTTGACCTCATATCAGCAACAATACTCCCCCCCCCACTGCAGTTTGAGCGCTTCAATGTCACAGATACTAAAAACATATTGTCATGATGATTATGTTCTTTAACTGCCTGTTATAAAGGAGGAATTTGTTGCTCAATAGCTTCATAAGTTAATCTTAAAGCAGCAGGAACATGTGTCCATGATCTTTTGTGACTCCTGAGATCATGAACTCTTCACTGCCTTCACCTCTGACCTCTGGTCTTTCTTCTTAAAATGTCACATTCAAAATGCTCGTCCATAAACCGTATTTTACTGGTGAACTAACCTGTTGAGCCGCTTTACTGTTGTGTATATGTACCCAGAGTGGCTCTCTGGTCCACGTCCAGCTGGTCCAGGTCCAACCAGGACTCTGTGAGATTGGGTCGAACCAGGAGGAAAACCATGTACTGATCCAGGAACAGCAGCAGCTGTTAGAGAAACTCAAGGTACACAAAGACTCTCTACAATCACTCAGGATTCCCTTCACCAACAGGTTGTAAAATAAAATCTGTGGATCACTTCAGTCTGAAGATCTGATTCAGTCTCTTGGTTTTCCATCAGCGAGGCTTCTTTGAAATAATAAAACTTTCTCTTTCTTTGGAAAGTTCCCAAAGAGAACTTCAGTTTTTACCGGGCAGTGAAGCAACTTTCAGACTGAATTAGTTTGATCTTGATCAGGATTTAATGAACATCTGTAGAAACACCCTGATCTCCAGTTCAAATGATAAATTAATTACATTATTGTCTCTGACTCTTTAAAGTAGCAGTTACTGCCCTCTAGTGGCCAACTTGGAGAAAGCAACCAAGTCAAGGTCCATCCACCCAACGTCAAACTGCAAATGATATATTTCTTCACCATGCATTACAAATATGACAAAATGTAGAAGTTACAGTAGGATACAACAAGATTATGTAAACTTAATAATAGCTGACAATTGGTGTGGGTTTTACGCCATTTCATCTCAACACGAGTTAATTAAATTAACTACGTGTTAATTAAGTGTTTGGTCCAAATATGACCCATGGCATCCTCCCAGGAGACATCCTCCCAGGAGGCCTCCTCCCAGGAGGCATCCTCCTCCCAGGAAGTATCCTCCCAGGAGGCAGCATCCTCCCAGGAGGCATCCTCCCTGGAGGCATCCTCCTCCCAGGAGGCATCCTCCTCCCTGGAGGCAGCATCCTCCCAGGAGGCATCCTCCTCCCAGGAGGCATCCTCCTCCCAGGAGGCAGCATCCTCCCAGGAGGCATCCTCCTCCCAGGAGGCATCCTCCTCCCAGGAGGCATCCTCCTCCCTGGAGGCATCCTCCTCCCAGGAGGCATCCTCCCTGGAGGCATCCTCCTCCCAGGAGGCATCCTCCTCCCAGGTGGCATCCTCCTCCCAGGAGGCAGCATCCTCCCAGGAGGCATCCTCCTCCCAGGAGGCATCCTCCTCCCTGGAGGCATCCTCCTCCCAGGAGGCATCCTCCTCCCAGGAGGCATCCTCCTCCCAGGAGGCATCCTCCTCCCTGGAGGCATCCTCCTCCCAGGAGGCAGCATCCTCCCAGGAGGCATCCTCCTCCCAGGAGACATCCTCCTCCCAGGAGGCATCCTCCTCCCTGGAGGCATCCTCCTCCCAGGAGGCATCCTCCCAGGAGGGAACCACCTCAGCTGACTCCTTTCTATGTGGAGGAGCAGCGGCTCTACTCCAAGCTCCCTCCAGATGGTGGAGCTCCTCCCCCATCTCTAAGGCTGAGCCCAGCCCCCCACCTGAGGCAAAGACTCATCCCTGGCCCGGAGGGAGCACTCCATCCTTTTTAAGTTCAGAACCAGGGCCTCAGATCTGGAGGAGCTGACTTTCATCCCGGCTGCTTCACACTCAGCTGTGAACTGAAGGTCACAGCATGAAGAAGCCAACAGAACCACATCATCTGCAGAAAGCAGACCCTGAGGTTCCCAAAGCAGACGCCCTCCAGATCCTGTCCATGAAAACCACAAATAGGATGATGAGGGGCAGCCCTGGTGGGGTCCGACACTTTGTACCAAAAATGTGGCCACAGCTCTAACCGGATACCTCTGGTTCCTCTGGTGCCCTGTGGCCCTGCAGCATAACGGTTGTCAGTGCCATAAGTAGCCCAGATTGGGTCCACATGCCTTCAGATGGTCACTGCTGCTGACAGCTGGACATGTCTTTCTGCTCTTTAGTTGTTTTTTTGCTCACATTAGCATCTAAATGAGGCTCAGGTCAGTTTTCTGCAGCATCTTTGTGTTGTTGAAGCTTTTTTATCCACTTTTCTTGTGACGTTACTGCAGAAGCATGAGCCTGAGGTGCTGGCTGTGGTGGAGAAGAAGGAAGCAGAGCCGAGGAGGGATGGAAGGACGACGGAGCAGAAGAAACGGGAGGAAGCGGAGCTGCACCATGCCATGAAGGCGTCTCTGAGCGAGGGATGGTCGCTGCTCCTTCACCTGCTTGAAAGACGGCTGGAAGTCCTGATGCTGACCTCAGACTTTTACTGCCGAGCTCTGGAGGTAAGAAGCCTTCAGCTACATTAAAGAGGCCGTATTATGCTTTTAGTTTCCTTCGCCGTGTTAAAGTAACAGAGCCTGAAGTCTACACCAGAGACATTTATTCTCTCCCACAAAAGATACTTCTCCTGAACGCCTCATTTTTAAGCCAGGCGGTTCTTCCTCCTCTGCATGACGTCGCCTTCAAACACACATTTTCAGCCCCGTGGCTCGTTTCTCTCAACTCAAACCAACACGAAGCATCTGTCTGAGACCAGAGAAGCATTCAGTCTGTTGTTGTGGACCAACAGTGTTCATTTCAAATGATCAGAACCAGAATCTGGACCTCCTCAGAGTCTGTCTGTGTCTGCAGTTTGCTGCCAGTATCGACAGATTTGAGGATCTCCGGATCGGACCAGGTGAAGACGGACCGACTGAAGTCCAGCTCTCATACGACTCCATGAGGAGAGGTAACCGGTGTTCATTTACAGCCCGACAGATTTAAACTGAATTGAACTTTTCCAACAGTCGGGTGAGAAGCTGCAGATGGGTTTGAACTATTTAGCTGCTGAATGTTTGGAGTTTAAACTGAATCAAACTGATTTACTGCTGAAGACGCTTGAAACTGGTTTCCTGCTTGCAGATGTTCTGGGGAAGTCGCTGCAGGTTTTAGGCAGCAGCAGCATCCTGCTGCAGAAACTCAGACAGCTGCAGAGGACCGAGGCCCTCCAGAGGAGAGGAGGAGTACTGCAGGATGAGGAAGACAAGGTGGATCAGACTGAAACACTGAACCTAACAAAGAGCAGGAGACCTTTACAGAGTTGTTACTGCTCCTCTGATCCACCTGTTAATCATCTTCTGTGTTCACCTTCTGACTCTTTGGTTCTTTAAAGTCTGTGTTTCCACCAGAAACATCTCCCACAATCCTCTCCTAACCCACCTGTTGTTAATCAGCTGTTTCCTGCTTGCCAGAGTTCCCAGAGCAGCCGGGGGGCAACGTTGAGGCTGGAGGAGCTGGTGGAGGAGCTGCAGGACCGGAGGAGGAGGGCTGACCAGGCTGTCGGCCTGCGGCTGCAGCAGCTGGAGGGAAGCATCCCGGTCCAGAAGGCCGGGGGGGAGTCCAGAGAGACCATCTCTGATGTGAGAGACCAGTTTATGTTGGAAATGTGTTTTATTTAAACATTTCTGCACAGAAATGAACCGTCACACAGAAAGATTAAAGGGTGAGTTACGATGTTGAATCTTCAGATAAAAGAACAGCAGAAGAAACTCAAGACTGAGGATATTAGAGCTGAAAATATTAGGAAAAAAAATATTAGGAAAATTTTCTCTTTGAAATAGTTTTTGTTCCAAAAAGTTTTATCTGATTAATCGGCTAATTAATGACACACAGCTTTGCATTCAAGCTCAACATCCCACAAACCTCAGTAAAAAAAAAGAAGAATACGACCAAAATGTCAAGAAAACAGAAAGACGTCAGCGAAGAGAGAAACTGATCAACAGTCCTTCAGAGATTCACCTTCGAATCACATGATACTGAGTCATACAACAGCTGAACATTCTGGCTCAATAAAACAGGCCAAAAAAGGTATATAAGATCAGCGGAAAAGTCTAAATATGTGAATGAGTTAAAGAGGAAACCAGAGAGCTGCCAGTGGGAGCAAAGGAAAGGATTATAAACTCAGCTCAGAGAGGTTAAAGATGTTGGATGTTCAGCTGGGTCTGAAAGTTAGAGGAAGAACAAAGAAAATAGGAAGGTTGGAAAAGGGAAACATTCAGGTTAAAGAGTCGGGGACAGAAAACTCAAAGCAACACGTCTGAAAGTAGAAAATGTTCAACTAAAGAAGCAGGAGTCGGTGTTTGTCTGAACTGTAAGAAAGTAGCTGCAGGAGGTGTTCAGGTGGACTCTGTTCTCCTTCCATCACTGATGATATGGGCTGATGTAAAGGACCAGAGGAGATGTTCAGGTGGACTCTGTTCTCCTTCCATCTCTGATGATATGGGCTGATGTAAAGGACCAGAGGAGGTGTTCAGGTGGACTCTGTTCTCCTTCCATCTCTGATGATATGGGCTGATGTAAAGGACCAGAGGAGGTGTTCAGGTGGACTCTGTTCTCCTTCCATCACTGATGATATGGGCTGATGTAAAGGACCAGAGGAGGTGTTCAGGTGGACTCTGTTCTCCTTCCATCTCTGATGATATGGGCTGATGTAAAGGACCAGAGGAGGTGTTCAGGTGGACTCTGTTCTCCTTCCATCTCTGATGATATGGGCTGATGTAAAGGACCAGAGGAGGTGTTCAGGTGGACTCTGTTCTCCTTCCATCTCTGATGATATGGGCTGATGTAAAGGACCAGAGGAGGTGTTCAGGTGGACTCTGTTCTCCTTCCATCTCTGATGATATGGGCTGATGTAAAGGACCAGAGGAGGTGTTCAGGTGGACTCTGTTCTCCTTCCATCTCTGATGATATGGGCTGATGTAAAGGACCAGAGGAGGTGTTCAGGTGGACTCTGACATGTTGGACCACCTTCTGTATGAGGAAGATTAAACCTGATAAATGAAGAATATTGTTGATCTGTTTTTTTAATATTCAGCTGTTTAAAAAAAGTTTTTTATTATATTTTTCTCTCTTAGAGTTAAACAGCTGAACTAAAATCCTTCAGCAGCTGATTTCACATCTTTAGCCGTGGTTGAATCATGTTCTGGTCCAGTTTCTGGTCCAGTTTCTGGTCCAGGTTCTGGTCCAGTTTGTGGTCCAGGTTCTGGTCCAGTTTGTGGTCCAGTTTGTGGTCCAGGTTCTGGTCCAGTTCCTGGTCCAGGTTCTGGTCCAGTTCCTGGTCCAGTTTGTGGTCCAGGTTCTGGTCCAGTTTCTGGTCCAGTTCCTGGTCCAGTTTCTGGTCCAGTTTCTGGTCCAGGTTCTGGTCCAGTTTGTGGTCCAGGTTCTGGTCCAGTTCCTGGTCCACCACAGCACCCCCAGCCGGTCCCGACCACAGCCAGACACGCTCAGTTTGATGTGTCAGCGTCCGTCTTATGTTCACGTGTTAAATATAAATCCTGCTGGCAGACTCCTTCTCAGCTTTAAAAATATTCTGTCTGAAGAAAGTTCTGGACGGAGAAGTTGTTTCATGGAGCCTCAGAGATTCTGATCTTTTGCTCGTGTTTTTAATTCTAAACTTCTGTTAGTAACAAACATCTGAAAAAGTTTTACACCGTTGATCAAAAATAGAAACAAGAAGCATGAAAATCAGTTTCACCTTTACTTTAACTTTGAATTTAAAGAGTTCAGCTGGTTTTATTCAGAACCTGCTGGGATAGTTTCTGCTGCTCTGCTCTGCACCTGAACCCGCTCCGGTCAGCAGGTTCCAGACCGAGTCACAATGTGAAACATTTGCATTAAGATGGATGTTCTGTCAGGTAGAACTTTTCATGTCACAAAGAATGAAATGAAACGATGAAAAGTTTGGAATAAAAGCACAAAATGATACCACAGAAAGATAAATTGGGCTCCTGTGGTTCTGATCGGGCCGCAGCTGTCTGACCATGCAAGGCTCTGAACTGGATTCTGAACCCGACCCGCCGCCCAGCAGGATTTCACACCCAGAAGCACAAATAGCCCAATCAGACCGGTTTAAACACACCGAGTCGGTCAGACCTCGGTTCTTCACAGTTTTAAATTGTTTGGTTCCTTTTATTTTCTCATGAACAATGAATTAAATTTAAATGTTTCTTTTTATCAATCTTTTTGGTTTATTCAGTGAATTTCTGTTTGCTGCCATGTTGTTCTGCACCACAGGGCTGGACTCTCCCAGAGCCAAAGATTCTGGAGCAAAACCCGCCGTCTGGATCCACTTCAGCGGACCGGCAGTCACATTCAGGATCAGAAACCAGAGCCTTGAAGCCAGGATCCGGATCAGACCGAACCAGAGATGTGGAGCCTGGATCTGGGTCTGAGGACTCCAGAAAGCTTGAGTCTGGATCCGGATCAGACAGAACCAGAGATGTGGAGCCTGGATGTGGGTCTGAAGACTCCAGAAAGCTTGAGTCTGGATCCGGATCAGACAGAACCAGAGATGTGGAGCCAGGATCTGGGTCTGAGGACTCCAGAAAGCTTGAGTCCGGATCCGGATCAGACAGAACCAGAGATGTGGAGCCTGGATGTGGGTCTGAAGACTCCAGAAAGCTTGAGTCTGGATCCGGATCAGACAGAACCAGAGATGTGGAGCCTGGATCTGGGTCTGAAGACTCCAGAAAGCTTGAGTCTGGATCCGGATCAGACAGAACCAGAGATGTGGAGCCTGGATCTGGGTCTGAGGACTCCAGAAAGCTTGAGTCTGGATCCGGATCAGACAGAACCAGAGATGTGGAGCCTGGATCTGGGTCTGAGGACTCCAGAAAGCTTGAGTCTGGATCCGGATCAGACAGAACCAGAGATGTGGAGCCTGGATGTGGGTCTGAAGATTCCAGAAAGCTTGAGTCTGGATCCGGATCAGACCTACAGACTGAGTTCAGGGCAGATCAGAAACTCTCAACCCGGTCAGACCAGACTAGAAATCCAGATCTGGAGCCTGAATCCAGTTTGGATCAAACTACAGACCTGAAGTCTGGATCCAGATCAGATGAGACCAAAAAGCAGCAGCTTGGATTCAGATATTTTGGGTCCAGAGACCTCCGTGGATCCAGCTTAGAGCTGCTGCTAGAGGAGACCAGAAACTTCAAACTGGGATCCAGATCAGACCTGAAGCCTGACTCTGTACCAGAAGAGACCAGAGATCTGACGCCCAGATTCAAATCTACTGAGACCACTAAATCCAGATCAGAGACCAAAGAATCTCCTGAATCTGGATCAGAAATGAAGTCTAGATCCAGATCAGATGAGCCCAGAGACCTGCAGCCTGACTCCACTTCAGGAGAGACTAAAGACCTGCAGCCTGGTTGTTGCCTGGACCTCCAGACACACTCTGGATCAGAGGAGACCAAAGACTCTCAGTCTGGTTTCAGTTCAGAACTGAAGAATGGATCCAGTTCAGAGGTGCAGCCAGAAACTGGATCGGCTCGGAGGTCAGACTCTGAGAGCAAGAGGCCTGGAACTGGATCAGATGAGACCAGGAAACTGCACGAGGGATCCAAACCAGTGGAGACCAGAGACTCTCAGTCTGGTTTCGGTTCTGTTCTGCAACACAGATCCAGATCAGATGTGCAAACCGGATCTGGATCTGATGTGAAGCCTGGATCCAGATCAGAGGAGACAGGAACCCTGCAGTCAGGATCCGGATCAGAGGCAAGTATTTGGCTCAGGTAATAACTGTAAGAACGTCATCAGCTGGCTCACTTTTTACTTTTAAAGTTCATTTTCTGACATTTATTTCATAAGATTTATATCGAACAACTTTTTGACCAAAAGTATCCAGAAGTCAGTGTAAGTTAGGTGTGTTCTGGAAGTTCTGGAAGGTCGAGAGGGTCCTGCTCTGAGAGCTTCATGGTTCCACCATCATGGAGCCACTGAGACCTGAGGCTGCCTTATATGCAGGGACGGCAGAACCAGACGAGGTTCCTGAGAGGACCACAGAGGTCCAGAAGGACTGAGTTTAAACAGAAGTCTGTTTAAGCAGCACGAGGAACTGGATCTGATTCAGGCAGCTGAAACGAAGCTCTGCTGAGGTTCTGTAACACTTTCAGCTGTCTGACTCTGTCCATGAATGAGTTTTAATGATAGGAAGAAGCTTCTGGAACCTGTCACTCAGCAGATTTCTGTTATAGAACCTCAGGCTTCATGCTGAAACTCTGCAGTGTGTTCCTCTCAGGTGGAGGACGTCAGTTTGTCTGCAGTGAGCAGCAAACAGGACAAACCCAAACAGAACTCAGCTGCTGGTGCTGCTGGGACCAGGTGAGAAACTGTTCATCTCTGAGCATGCTGGGAAAAGTCCAAATCACATAAAACTGTAAAACTGACAAAACACGAGAAGAAGAGCAACAGCTCAAAGAGTGAACCCACATGTAGTTCCTGTAATTACACACCAGTAAATCCATAACTTCCTGCTCACAGTTCGTGGGGTGATGGTGGTGGTCAGGTGGCAGACCTGCAAAGCATGCTGGGAAAGGACAGCCCACATGGAGAAGACCCCGCCCACCGTTTCCTTCTGACCAATCAGAGGCAGCAGCTGCTGTTGTCGTTCGAACGCCTCGAAAAAAAGGTGACGTTTTATTTCCTTTAAAACCGATTTATTCAGAGATAAAAGTACTTTAGCCTCTGCTCTGGGTTCGGTGTAAGTGTGAAGAAACTGATTAATCCGCTGTTTATTTACTGTTCTAACACAGAAGAATAAGTAATAGAACAATTCCTAATAAATTTGTTCTGATTCAAATTATTTGTTATCAGCGAGTTTGCATCAGCCACAGGTCACTCACCTGGTTTCTATCAGGATGAAACCAGCTGTTTCCAGCGACTGACCGGCGTCTTCCAGCTGTGATTCATATTCCAAATATCCCCGATATTCCCGGAGATAAAAGTAATTCCTGAAGAAGAGTTCTCTTCATTTTCCTCCTGTGGATGTCCTCCACAGTTTTTGTTTTTTCCTCCTCCAGGTTTGTTTCCTGTTAAAACCACTGCTTCTTCTACTGAATTACAGCCACTAGCAGTACTCTTTAGCGCCCCCTCTGGTGACAACATGCAGCCAAGTTGATTCACTTCAAACCATTGATGGAGACGGGTCTGATTCTGGGATTTTTGTTCAGGTTTTCTGAATAATTGCCTCAGATTGGCTTCAGTCGTGATCAAATTGTGAATTGTTTTCCAATGTGTGTGTTGCAGGTGTGCAGCGGCCTGCAGCAGATCAGCAGCGTCTTATTGAACAGCTCTGAGGCGGGACGGCAGCTTTCTGAGGCCAAACACACTCTGAACACACACCTGCAGCTGCACTCACAGGCTCAGGTAAACACACACCTCACAGGCTCAGGTAAACACTCACAGGCTCAGGTAAACACTCACAGGCTCAGGTAAACACACACAGGCTCAGGTAAACACTCACAGGCTCAGGTAAACACACACCTCACAGGCTCAGGTAAACACTCACAGGCTCAGGTAAACACTCACAGGCTCAGGTAAACACTCACAGGCTCAGGTAAACACTCACAGGCTCAGGTAAACACACACAGGCTCAGGTAAACACTCACAGGCTCAGGTAAACACTCACAGGCTCAGGTAAACACACACAGGCTCAGGTAAACACACACCTCACAGGCTCAGGTAAACACTCACAGGCTCAGGTAAACACTCACAGGCTCAGGTAAACACACACAGGCTCAGGTAAACACACACAGGCTCAGGTAAACACACACAGGCTCAGGTAAACACACACCTCACAGGCTCAGGTAAACACACACAGGCTCAGGTAAACACACACAGGCTCAGGTAAACACTCACAGGCTCAGGTAAACACACACCTCACAGGCTCAGGTAAACACACACCTCACAGGCTCAGGTAAACACTCACAGGCTCAGGTAAACACTCACAGGCTCAGGTAAACACTCACAGGCTCAGGTAAACACACACCTCACAGGCTCAGGTAAACACACACAGGCTCAGGTAAACACACACAGGCTCAGGTAAACACACACAGGCTCAGGTAAACACTCACAGGCTCAGGTAAACACACACAGGCTCAGGTAAACACTCACAGGCTCAGGTAAACACACACCTCACAGGCTCAGGTAAACACTCACAGGCTCAGGTAAACACACACAGGCTCAGGTAAACACACACAGGCTCAGGTAAACACACACCTCACAGGCTCAGGTAAACACACACAGGCTCAGGTAAACACACACAGGCTCAGGTAAACACTCACAGGCTCAGGTAAACACACACAGGCTCAGGTAAACACACACCTCACAGGCTCAGGTAAACACACACAGGCTCAGGTAAACACACACAGGCTCAGGTAAACACACACAGGCTCAGGTAAACACTCACAGGCTCAGGTAAACACTCACAGGCTCAGGTAAACACTCACAGGCTCAGGTGAACACACACCTCACAGGCTCAGGTAAACACACACAGGCTCAGGTAAACACACACCTCACAGGCTCAGGTAAACACACACAGGCTCAGGTAAACACTCACAGGCTCAGGTAAACACACACAGGCTCAGGTGAACACACACCTCACAGGCTCAGGTAAACACACACAGGCTCAGGTAAACACACACAGGCTCAGGTAAACACACACAGGCTCAGGTAAACACTCACAGGCTCAGGTAAACACACACAGGCTCAGGTAAACACTCACAGGCTCAGGTAAACACACACAGGCTCAGGTAAACACACACCTCACAGGCTCAGGTAAACACTCACAGGCTCAGGTAAACACACACAGGCTCAGGTAAACACACACAGGCTCAGGTAAACACTCACAGGCTCAGGTAAACACACACCTCACAGGCTCAGGTAAACACACACCTCACAGGCTCAGGTAAACACTCACAGGCTCAGGTAAACACACACAGGCTCAGGTAAACACACACAGGCTCAGGTAAACACTCACAGGCTCAGGTAAACACACACAGGCTCAGGTAAACACTCACAGGCTCAGGTAAACACACACCTCACAGGCTCAGGTAAACACACACAGGCTCAGGTAAACACTCACAGGCTCAGGTAAACACTCACAGGCTCAGGTAAACACTCACAGGCTCAGGTAAACACTCACAGGCTCAGGTAAACACTCACAGGCTCAGGTAAACACACACAGGCTCAGGTAAACACTCACAGGCTCAGGTAAACACACACAGGCTCAGGTAAACACTCACAGGCTCAGGTAAACACTCACAGGCTCAGGTAAACACTCACAGGCTCAGGTAAACACTCACAGGCTCAGGTAAACACTCACAGGCTCAGGTAAACACTCACAGGCTCAGGTAAACACTCACAGGCTCAGGTAAACACTCACAGGCTCAGGTAAACACTCACAGGCTCAGGTAAACACACACAGGCTCAGGTAAACACTCACAGGCTCAGGTAAACACACACCTCACAGGCTCAGGTAAACACTCACAGGCTCAGGTAAACACACACAGGCTCAGGTAAACACTCACAGGCTCAGGTAAACACACACAGGCTCAGGTAAACACTCACAGGCTCAGGTAAACACTCACAGGCTCAGGTAAACACACACAGGCTCAGGTAAACACTCACAGGCTCAGGTAAACACACACAGGCTCAGGTAAACACACACAGGCTCAGGTAAACACACACAGGCTCAGGTAAACACTCACAGGCTCAGGTAAACACTCACAGGCTCAGGTAAACACTCACAGGCTCAGGTAAACACTCACAGGCTCAGGTAAACACTCACAGGCTCAGGTAAACACTCACAGGCTCAGGTAAACACACACAGGCTCAGGTAAACACTCACAGGCTCAGGTAAACACACACAGGCTCAGGTAAACACTCACAGGCTCAGGTAAACACACACAGGCTCAGGTAAACACTCACAGGCTCAGGTAAACACTCACAGGCTCAGGTAAACACACACAGGCTCAGGTAAACACTCACAGGCTCAGGTAAACACTCACAGGCTCAGGTAAACACTCACAGGCTCAGGTAAACACTCACAGGCTCAGGTAAACACACACAGGCTCAGGTAAACACACACAGGCTCAGGTAAACACTCACAGGCTCAGGTAAACACTCACAGGCTCAGGTAAACACTCACAGGCTCAGGTAAACACACACAGGCTCAGGTAAACACTCACAGGCTCAGGTAAACACTCACAGGCTCAGATAAACACTCACAGGCTCAGGTAAACACTCACAGGCTCAGGTAAACACACACAGGCTCAGGTAAACACACACAGGCTCAGGTAAACACTCACAGGCTCAGGTAAACACTCACAGGCTCAGGTAAACACTCACAGGCTCAGGTAAACACTCACAGGCTCAGGTAAACACTCACAGGCTCAGGTAAACACACACAGGCTCAGGTAAACACACACAGGCTCAGGTAAACACTCACAGGCTCAGGTAAACACTCACAGGCTCAGGTAAACACTCACAGGCTCAGGTAAACACACACAGGCTCAGGTAAACACTCACAGGCTCAGGTAAACACACACAGGCTCAGGTAAACACTCACAGGCTCAGGTAAACACTCACAGGCTCAGGTAAACACTCACAGGCTCAGGTAAACACACACAGGCTCAGGTAAACACTCACAGGCTCAGGTAAACACTCACAGGCTCAGGTAAACACTCACAGGCTCAGGTAAACACTCACAGGCTCAGGTAAACACTCACAGGCTCAGGTAAACACACACAGGCTCAGGTAAACACACACAGGCTCAGGTAAACACACACCTCACAGGCTCAGGTAAACACTCACAGGCTCAGGTAAACACACACAGGCTCAGGTAAACACACACCTCACAGGCTCAGGTAAACACTCACAGGCTCAGGTAAACACACACAGGCTCAGGTAAACACTCACAGGCTCAGGTAAACACACACAGGCTCAGGTAAACACTCACAGGCTCAGGTAAACACACACCTCACAGGCTCAGGTAAACACACACAGGCTCAGGTAAACACTCACAGGCTCAGGTAAACACTCACAGGCTCAGGTAAACACTCACAGGCTCAGGTAAACACACACAGGCTCAGGTAAACACTCACAGGCTCAGGTAAACACTCACAGGCTCAGGTAAACACACACCTCACAGGCTCAGGTAAACACACACAGGCTCAGGTAAACACACACCTCACAGGCTCAGGTAAACACACACAGGCTCAGGTAAACACACACAGGCTCAGGTAAACACACACAGGCTCAGGTAAACACTCACAGGCTCAGGTAAACACTCACAGGCTCAGGTAAACACTCACAGGCTCAGGTAAACACTCACAGGCTCAGGTAAACACACACAGGCTCAGGTAAACACTCACAGGCTCAGGTAAACACACACAGGCTCAGGTAAACACTCACAGGCTCAGGTAAACACTCACAGGCTCAGGTAAACACTCACAGGCTCAGGTAAACACACACAGGCTCAGGTAAACACTCACAGGCTCAGGTAAACACTCACAGGCTCAGGTAAACACTCACAGGCTCAGGTAAACACTCACAGGCTCAGGTAAACACTCACAGGCTCAGGTAAACACACACAGGCTCAGGTAAACACTCACAGGCTCAGGTAAACACACACAGGCTCAGGTAAACACTCACAGGCTCAGGTAAACACACACAGGCTCAGGTAAACACACACAGGCTCAGGTAAACACACACCTCACAGGCTCAGGTAAACACTCACAGGCTCAGGTAAACACACACAGGCTCAGGTAAACACTCACAGGCTCAGGTAAACACTCACAGGCTCAGGTAAACACTCACAGGCTCAGGTAAACACTCACAGGCTCAGGTAAACACTCACAGGCTCAGGTAAACACACACAGGCTCAGGTAAACACTCACAGGCTCAGGTAAACACACACAGGCTCAGGTAAACACACACAGGCTCAGGTAAACACTCACAGGCTCAGGTAAACACACACAGGCTCAGGTAAACACACACCTCACAGGCTCAGGTAAACACACACAGGCTCAGGTAAACACACACAGGCTCAGGTAAACACTCACAGGCTCAGGTAAACACTCACAGGCTCAGGTAAACACTCACAGGCTCAGGTAAACACACACAGGCTCAGGTAAAGACTCACAGGCTCAGGTAAACACTCACAGGCTCAGGTAAACACTCACAGGCTCAGGTAAACACACACAGGCTCAGGTAAACACACACAGGCTCAGATAAACACACACAGGCTCAGGTAAACACACACCTCACAGGCTCAGGTAAACACTCACAGGCTCAGGTAAACACACACAGGCTCAGGTAAACACACACAGGCTCAGGTAAACACTCACAGGCTCAGGTAAACACTCACAGGCTCAGGTAAACACACACAGGCTCAGGTAAACACACACAGGCTCAGGTAAACACACACCTCACAGGCTCAGGTAAACACTCACAGGCTCAGGTAAACACACACAGGCTCAGGTAAACACACACAGGCTCAGGTAAACACTCACAGGCTCAGGTAAACACTCACAGGCTCAGGTAAACACTCACAGGCTCAGGTAAACACTCACAGGCTCAGGTAAACACTCACAGGCTCAGGTAAACACTCACAGGCTCAGGTAAACACACACAGGCTCAGGTAAACACTCACAGGCTCAGGTAAACACACACAGGCTCAGGTAAACACTCACAGGCTCAGGTAAACACTCACAGGCTCAGGTAAACACTCACAGGCTCAGGTAAACACTCACAGGCTCAGGTAAACACACACAGGCTCAGGTAAACACTCACAGGCTCAGGTAAACACTCACAGGCTCAGGTAAACACACACAGGCTCAGGTAAACACTCACAGGCTCAGGTAAACACTCACAGGCTCAGGTAAACACACACAGGCTCAGGTAAACACTCACAGGCTCAGGTAAACACACACAGGCTCAGGTAAACACTCACAGGCTCAGGTAAACACACACAGGCTCAGGTAAACACACACAGGCTCAGGTAAACACTCACAGGCTCAGGTAAACACACACCTCACAGGCTCAGGTAAACACACACAGGCTCAGGTAAACACACACAGGCTCAGGTAAACACACACCTCACAGGCTCAGGTAAACACTCACAGGCTCAGGTAAACACTCACAGGCTCAGGTAAACACTCACAGGCTCAGGTAAACACACACAGGCTCAGGTAAACACTCACAGGCTCAGGTAAACACACACAGGCTCAGGTAAACACTCACAGGCTCAGGTAAACACTCACAGGCTCAGGTAAACACTCACAGGCTCAGGTAAACAGCTGAGCTGCAGATGTTGACCTGCAGGAGGCGCTGCCTTACAGACTGAACTCAGGGTCAGAGGTGAAACAGCAGGAAGCCACAGCTCCCAGAATGCTTTTAGACACCAAACATCCAATCAATGAGTTAAAAATGACATCATGAGACAACCTCAGATTGTGGATCAATTCCCTCGATCATCTGAAGTATGGCAGAGATTACTGATCAATGAGGTAATTAATGAGGTCATTTCTGATCAGTGAGGAAACAGCTGAAATACGTAGCAGTTCCCACGTTTCCTGAAGGCAACGTGACAAAAGTGAAAATGTGAAATAAACTTTTTTTTATTTCTTTTTGGTTTAAAATTTCAAGTTTAAAATCCAATAATAGGTTAAAACTGGTTCTGGCTCCGTAGAATCGATCGGGTTTTTTCTTGTTTGTGTCCAGTCTGCAGTTCAGGATGTACAGAACCTGAACCGGATTCTGGATCAGCTCAGAAATCTGCAGCATCCAACCAGCAGAATCGGGCCCCCGCCCCGCAGTGACCCCAGCAGCCAGCTGTCCCCCCTGAAGGCTCTGACGGAGCAGCTGAAGAGAGGCTGCTCCGGCACCCAGACCAGAACCAGAACCGCTCGGCTCAGTCCACGTACAGATGGGTCACTGGTCCCTGAACTCACCGGCCGGGTCGATCTGGTCCTGAAGGAGCTGCAGAGTCTGAGGGCAAAGATCGAGTCCAACCTGCAGCTGCTGCAGCCGTTCGTTTCCTTCCTCAGAACCACACAGCAGGTCAGAACCGGAGCTGGGCCGTCCATACTGATTCCAATCAGCAGGTTACCTGCTGACAGGTGAGGGTGCACCAAAGGTTCAGTCCTGCAGGTGAGCTGCAGCTCCACATCAGCCCATCTGTGACCCTCCACAAGGTGGCGCTGCAACCTGCGGACATTATTCTGATAATTACCACAGGCGGGGCAGAACTGTAAAGTATCTGAGATCATTCTGTCCATTCAAAGTTAACCGGAGCCTCAGTAGATGGGTTTCACACGGTTCTGGTCGTTGCTGAGTAAAAATGTTGTGCTCTGTGGTCTCAGTTTGTGTCGCAGTATGGAAGAGGTGACGGCATCTGGGCTTTGTTCTGATGGTGCTCTGCAGGTGGAGGAGGAGATGGAGGCCCTGAGGAAGATGAACAGGAGGCTGGGAGAGGAGGAGGAAGATCAAACTAAGGTGGAGACCTGCTGTCAGGAAGCTCTGCAGAGGATCCTCGGAGCTCAGGAGCTCGGAAACAACTGCCTCCGTACCGTTACCACGGTAACCAGTGTGTTGGGAATCAGTTTTATCAGGCTGGGTCAGGTGATGTGATGTTCATGTTCGTGTTTAACAGACGATTTTACAGGTGAAGAACAGGAATGTCTCCTCAGAGAGACGGAATACACCTTTAACCCTGAAAATAAAGCACGAAATGATCCGAGCTGAGCTGAGATTTTATATTTTTATATATATTTTATATAGATGCTGTGGTGTTTATATCTATCACTGATCTGTGCTTCATGTGGACAGAACAGGGTCTGATTCTATCAGAGTGTGAGAAAGCATCATTTAAAATGATAATAAAGCCGTCTGTTAAATAAAGAGTTTAAATGATTGTAACATAAAGTGGACCATGTGACATGAAGTGAGGCGGGTTTAACACCTGAAGCCTTCCTGTGGCAGGTCTCTGGGTCGGGGCTGAACCTGCAGCCGCTGCTGCTGCAGCAGGTGATGCAGCGACTTGATAAAACCAAACAGGAAGTGGATGAGCTGCAAGCCGAGCAGCAGGTCCAGCAGCAGCAGGACATGAAGTTCTGCAGGAGATACCAGGAGAGGCTGACCAAGGTAGGAAGCTCACGCTGTGGTGCGTTCAGGGGCAGAAGCTGAGTTTAAGGGCTGTGTGTCCTCAGACCCTGCAGGACCTGAACTGTGTCTCTGAGCTGCTGGACTCCTGCACTCTGATGGATCTGGGTTCAGACCTGCAGACCTCCAAGCTGCTGGACAGCTTCAGGAGGGCCAGGCCCCATTTCAGCGTAAGTTATGTGGCTTTGAATGGTTGGGACAGGGAGGACTGTGGGAGGTACTGATGAAGGAGGTGTGAAAGGAGGCTGTAAACACTTAATGAGACTCCTTACTGTGTCCAATCGTTTCTGGATGGGATGGAATAGATCTTCAGGGCTATTAGGACTTGGAATGCTGGAAATCCTTTCCCAAAATTCAAATTCAAATATTCAAAATGGCTTTATTAATCTCTGTTATCCAATCTTAAGTAACAGAAGACTCGGACCACATGTACCTTTGCTCGTTGCTCCCTTTCTGCAGCAACTGGACAATGAGGTGGAGTACATGGGGAGGAGCTGGGAGAGTCTGAGGGGAGTCCAGGACCGATTGAAGGAGGTGGAGGGAGGAGCAGTGAGGGAGGAGGACCTGTCGGAGCTGCAGAAGCTCCATCAGACCGTGAAGCAAAAGATCCAACAGAGCGAGTCGATCCTGGAACGAACCAGCAGCTTCCACCTCACAGCCCAACAGGTGAGAATCCATAAAAGCCACCGGATCTTAGGCTCCCTCAGAGTCTTTGTCCGGCCGACAACTCCTTCATCTAATTTACCAAAGACCTCACGTTCTGTATCAGATGACTTCATAAGAGGTAAAGGGGAACTCCGGAGTTTCTAAACCTTATTTCTGGCATGAAATCCGTTCATCTGCTCACTGAGAACAGTTTGGTGAAAGTCGGCGTCCTTCGGAAGATATTTAGATAACTGGAGATCCATATAACGGAGTGAACGGGGCTTAGAGGATGCAGCCTCTAAATAAGGCATTATCTGTCTTTATTTCACCAATACTTTAAGAAGAATGAATGAATGAACGTGTGCTATAGCTCTGTTAGCTCATAGCTCTGTTAGCTCATAGCTCTGTTAGCTCATAGCTCTGTTAGCTCATAGCTCTGTTAGCTCATAGCTCCGTTAGCTCATAGCTCTGTTAGCTCATAGCTGCTGTTAGCTCATAGCTGCTGTTAGCTCATAGCTCTGTTAGCTCATAGCTCTGTTAGCTCATAGCTGCTGTTAGCTCATAGCTCTGTTAGCTCATAGCTGCTGTTAGCTCATAGCTGCTGTTAGCTCATAGCTCTGTTAGCTCATAGCTGCTGTTAGCTCATAGCTCTGTTAGCTCATAGCTGCTGTTAGCTCATAGCTGCTGTTAGCTCATAGCTCTGTTAGCTCATAGCTGCTGTTAGCTCATAGCTCTGTTAGCTCATAGCTGCTGTTAGCTCATAGCTGCTGTTAGCTCATAGCTCTGTTAGCTCATAGCTGCTGTTAGCTCATAGCTCTGTTAGCTCATAGCTGCTGTTAGCTCATAGCTCTGTTAGCTCATAGCTGCTGTTAGCTCATAGCTGCTGTTAGCTCATAGCTCTGTTAGCTCATAGCTGCTGTTAGCTCATAGCTGCTGTTAGCTCATAGCTCTGTTAGCTCATAGCTGCTGTTAGCTCATAGCTGCTGTTAGCTCATAGCTCTGTTAGCTCATAGCTGCTGTTAGCTCATAGCTGCTGTTAGCTCATAGCTGCTGTTAGCTCATAGCTCTGTTAGCTCATAGCTGCTGTTAGCTCATAGCTGCTGTTAGCTCATAGATCTGTTAGCTCATAGCTCTGTTAGCTCATAGCTCTGTTAGCTGATAGCTTTGTTAGCTCATAGCTCTGTTATGTGGCTACTTGCAGCTATAGGAGAGCTAACGGAGGGAGTTCCACACAGGCACTCTACTGGGACCACTTCATCCACACGCCCCCCTGCAGCACAGTTTATTCACGAGTTATCTTAATATCTTCCGAAGGACGCCAACTTTTGCCAAACTGTTCTCTGTGAGATAAAAGAGTTTAATGCCAGAAATAAGGTTTAAAAATACCGGAGTTCCCCTTTAAGAGGATCCGCATTAATGAACGTGAGGTTGAGGAGTAAAAGGTTTTTAAGTTATGAAAACTAACAGAAGCGAGTTAGTTTCTAAATTTTAAATCAACATTCGGTTTTACTGGGTTCTTCAGTGCTTTATCTTTATAGTGCTTATAAAATTTAGCCTGTTTTTTTGTGTAATCTTACCGACAGTCAATGATTTAATAATTTAATGAAAGTCTGTTATTTATAACGTTTACCACAACAAAACCACCTTAAACGTGTCGGTCCTGCCCACAGTGAGCAGATCGATAGTGAGCCCAACAGCAAGCCTTGTGGAACTCCTCTTGGATGAATACTCAGAACGCGATTCATTGTCCTTTTTGTTGTTTGCTTTCTGGTTCCAGCTGGAGGCGCTGCTCCAGTCAGAGCCCACCGGTCCTTCCATCGGTTCCACTGGTTCCTGTAGAGCCGATGAGGCACAGCAGCAGATCGAGAACCTGCTTCAAACCTCTTCGACACTGAAGATGGACATCTGCACCGCTGTCACTCACAGCGTATGAACGCACACTCACAGATACTGTTAAACAGTTGTTTTCCTCTGATGGCTGCTGCTGGTACTGGTGCAGCAGCTTCCTGAAGCTGCAGGAGTAACAGCAGCTTCAGGAAGCTGCAGGAGTAACAGCAGCTGCATGAAGCTGCAGGAGTAACAGCAGCTTCCTGAAGCTGCAGGAGTAACAGCAGCTGCCTGAAGCTGCAGGAGTAACAGCAGCTGCCTGAAGTTGCAGGAGTAACAGCAGCTGCCTGAAGTTGCAGGAGTAACAGCAGCTGCCTGAAGCTGCAGGAGTAACAGCAGCTTCCTGAAGCTGCAGGAGTAACAGCAGCTTCAGGAAGCTGCAGGAGTAACAGCAGCTTCCTGAAGCTGCAGGAGTAACAGCAGCTGCATGAAGCTGCAGGAGTAACAGCAGCTGCATGAAGCTGCAGGAGTAACAGCAGCTTCATGAAGCTGCAGGAGTAACAGCAGCTTCAGGCAGCTGCAGGAGTAACAGCAGCTTCATGAAGCTGCAGGAGTAACAGCAGCTTCCTGAAGCTGCAGGAGTAACAGCAGCTTCCTGAAGCTGCAGGAGTAACAGCAGCTTCATGAAGCTGCAGGAGTAACAGCAGCTGCATGAAGCTGCAGGAGTAACAGCAGCTGCCTGAAGCTGCAGGAGTAACAGCAGCTGCATGAAGCTGCAGGAGTAACAGCAGCTGCATGAAGCTGCAGGAGTAACAGCAGCTTCAGGCAGCTGCAGGAGTAACAGCAGCTTCATGAAGCTGCAGGAGTAACAGCAGCTTCAGGCAGCTGCAGGAGTAACAGCAGCTGCATGAAGCTGCAGGAGTAACAGCAGCTTCATGAAGCTGCAGGAGTAACAGCAGCTGCATGAAGCTGCAGGAGTAACAGCAGCTTCCTGAAGCTGCAGGAGTAACAGCAGCTTCCTGAAGCTGCAGGAGTAACAGCAGCTTCATGAAGCTGCAGGAGTAACAGCAGCTTCCTGAAGCTGCAGGAGTAACAGCAGCTGCATGAAGCTGCAGGAGTAACAGCAGCTGCATGAAGCTGCAGGAGTAACAGCAGCTTCATGAAGCTGCAGGAGTAACAGCAGCTGCATGAAGCTGCAGGAGTAACAGCAGCTGCATGAAGCTGCAGGAGTAACAGCAGCTGCATGAAGCTGCAGGAGTAACAGCAGCTGCATGAAGCTGCAGGAGTAACAGCAGCTGCCTGAAGCTGCAGGAGTAACAGCAGCTGCATGAAGCTGCAGGAGTAACAGCAGCTTCATGAAGCTGCAGGAGTAACAGCAGCTGCATGAAGCTGCAGGAGTAACAGCAGCTGCTCTCCCTGCTGTGTCAGGCTTGGACAGGTTTCCAGGTGGAGCAGCTGGACGCTCGTCTGCGCTCTCTGGACTCTCTCTGCGGCTCGTGGCTGAACGAAGCAGCTCGGCGTGAAGAGAAGCAGCGCAGAGAGCAGCCGACCCGCCTGCTGCACGGCGACATCAGCCAGGTGAGAGTGAGGCAGGTGCAGCTGAGCTCCTGCCCACCAAAATGCTCTTTCAGTCACAACTATGAGATCAGAAATTTGGGATAAGAAAGAATGATAAAAATGTTGATATAATGGAGGTTTTTGTCGATCTCAGATGATTTTTGAGCAGTTTTAGCTTCTTTTGGGAAACATGTTAAATGTCTTAAGTCTCCTAAAATGAATTTGATGTATTTTCATTAGTAAAATTAAAAATAAAATTAATAAAACTCCTTCTTCCTGCTCCTGGGAGCATATATCATTGTGTCCGAAGTCACCAGCAGGTGTAAAAAACCCCAAAAACACAACCCTGATATTTATTTAGTTCCCTTTGTTTGAAAGTTCCTCCTTTAACGAGCCGTTCTGATTTTAATTTCTAAAGTATGTCTCCTTAAGTTAAGCATAAAAAGGCAGAATGTGTCCTTTAAGTTAAGCATAAAAAGGCAAAATGTCTCCTTTAAGTTAAGCATAAAAAGGCAGAATGTGTCCTTTAAGTTAAGCATAAAAAGGCAGAATGTCTCCTTAAGTTAAGCATAAAAAGGCAGAATGTCTCCTTAAGTTAAGCATAAAAAGGCAGAATGTCTCCTTAAGTTAAGCATAAAAAGGCAGAATGTGTCCTTTAAGTTAAGCATAAAAAGGCAAAATGTCTCCTTTAAGTTAAGCATAAAAAGGCAGAATGTGTCCTTTAAGTTAAGCATAAAAAGGCAAAATGTCTCCTTTAAGTTAAGCATAAAAAGGCAGAATGTGTCCTTTAAGTTAAGCATAAAAAGGCAGAATGTCTCCTTAAGTTAAGCATAAAAAGGCAGAATGTCTCCTTAAGTTAAGCATAAAAAGGCAGAATGTGTCCTTTAAGTTAAGCATAAAAAGGCAAAATGTGTCCTTTAAGTTAAGCATAAAAAGGCAGAATGTGTCCTTTAAGTTAAGCATAAAAAGGCAGAATGTGTCCTTTAAGTTAAGCATAAAAAGGCAGAATGTGTCCTTTAAGTTAAGCATAAAAAGGCAGAATGTGTCCTTTAAGTTAAGCATAAAAAGGCAGAATGTGTCCTTTAAGTTGTGGTTGTTCTTCAGCACAGTGACCAGCAGGGGGAGCTGCACATGTATGTCATCATTATCACGGATTATTTAAACTTGGCTTCATTCTTTATTTAGTAATGTTTGTTTCATAATCATCTGTGAGGAGAAATTTAAACCTGAGGGAATTAATCTGCTGTTTGGAGCAAAGTTAATGAATGAAACAGTCTGAACACATTGGATTTAAAAATCTAAAACAAAACTCAGCTGCAAATTAAATGTCATTTAAAAAAAGAGTCTAATTAAAAATCTAAGAAATATGTTTTAACGTTCTGCTCAGTTTTGATATTTTTGGTATTTAACCTTTATTCAAGGTGTTTTAGAGATAAAAAACCATAATTTGGTGTAATTTCACTGCTCTGTGTTGATATTTATGAACATTTATTCAAATCATTTAAATTCACTGCATTACGTTTTAAATAGAAATAATATGTAATTACTTTAATATGATTATTAAACTGAGGAAGATGCATCATGTTATCTACAATTTTACAAGAATTTCTGTTTTATTATTATTATTTACACTTTTAATCACCTTTTTAAAGGAGTTTTAATATTATTTAAAAAGAAAGATCCACAACATGCTGATAATAATTGAAAATAAGACTTTTACTGATTCACATGTTCTGCTTCCTCTGAAGATAAATTATTATAAATACAAGTGAATCCAACTGTGAGATTAAAAAGAATCTGAAGCAGGTGGTCTTCAGTGACCTGAGAGGAAGCCTGACTCCTCCTCCTGGCTCCACTGTCAGGTTTTACAGGTGTAACATGTGACGGAGGATTCGGCCAATCACAGGCCTCCTCTCAGGTGCTTCTCAGGACAGGTGAGTTCTGGAGTCAGATCAGAGGGGTTGAAGTGAGAGAAGAGTTTGAGTATTGTTGATTGGAATCTATTTTAGGTGCTTATGAAGCACAGTCACATGCCCATATATGTGCCTGTAATGTGGGCGGGGCCTGTGGTGTGGGCGGGGCCTCGGTGCAGTGGGCGGGGCGACTTTTATCTCATAACTGTTGCTTGTTGCTCTCATAACGCTGCAGATCTGTAGAAACTTTTCCTGAAACTGACGTATGAAACATGATGAAGCTCCCCTCAGCCTCCTGATGGCCAGCAGCTGCTCGCTCAGTTTGTTCAGAGGCTAAATATAACCGAGGACGCTTTTAGATTTCACTGGAGGCCATAAAGTGTGTAGATGGCAGCAGAAACTGGAGCCGAAGCTTCGCTCCGTCACAGCGGAGCAGAGGGAGAGGCTGCTGTGTTCAGCTGAGCCTCCTCTGGACCTGAGGAGCTGACAGAGCTGCAGGTTTTACTCTGAAACACATGATGATGAGAATGTGGCCCACTGTGGCTGTCTTTGGTCTGCAGCTGGAGCTGTTTTTTAAACACAATAGAAAAGATATTTCCTTAATTAAAACAGAGCTGCAGTGTTAATAAGTCCCGATATTCCTCCTGTCCCCTTTGTCAGTGAAAGGTCTCACTGTTCAGTGTGATCATTTCCTTTGGATAAAACCAGTTTTAACCAGTTTGTCCTCGTTTTATTGGCCCTGTTGGAACAGACAGCGTCCTGGGTCTCTTAGGTCTTTCATGGTTTTACTTTCCTGAGACAGCAGGAGTTCCTCCCAGCTGTGCAGAGGGCTGAAAGAAGCTCTGTTAGAGAGATATGAGTGTAAGAAGCTCAGAGCTGAGGCTCTAATTCCTGCCCAGGACTGAATGGTGCAGGAAGATGGTGTGAATGACTTATCAGAACCAGAAGGACTGAAAGAATCACACTAAAGGACTCTTGTTGGCTCCTGTGAGCTGGACACCAAACATCAGATTGTCTGGACTCTGATGGAATAAACTGGGCAGGTCTCTGGTTTCTTGCAGGCAGCTGTCCTCTGAATCATCACAGTTTCCTGTCTGAGCTCATCCTCAAAGAGCGCTGGAGGCAGCTTCTTCTTCTCCGAAGGTCCTGCTTTACAGAGTTTAGTTTGTCCCTTCTGGGCTCCTGTAGGAATGTGGCGTTCTGAGGTGAAAACGCAGTGATTCTACACTGATGGAAACGTTTAGCTATGCTACTGAGGAGTAGCTGGTTGACCGAACACTTCAGAAATACAGGCAGCGTCAGCTGATAGGCATTTCCCATCATGCACTTGGTGCTGTGCGTCAGCAGCCAGCTGAAACCTTCACAAACAAAGTCAGACGCCACTTTTCAGCATCTCTCATGTACATTACACCAGGTGTGTGTGTCAGCACCAGGTGTGTGTGTCAGCACCAGGTGTGTATCAGCACCAGGTGTGTGTCAGCACCAGGTGTGTGTGTGTCAGCACCAGGTGTGTGTGTCAGCACCAGGTGTGTGTGTCAGCACCAGGTGTGTGTGTCAGCACCAGGTGTGTGTGTGTCTGCACCAGGTGTGTGTATCAGCACCAGGTGTGTGTGTGTCTGCACCAGGTGTGTGTGTCAGCAGCCAGCTGAAACCTTCACAAACAAAGTCAGACGCCACTTTTCAGCATCTCTCATGTACATTACACCAGGTGTGTGTGTCAGCACCAGGTGTGTGTGTCAGCACCAGGTGTGTATCAGCACCAGGTGTGTGTCAGCACCAGGTGTGTGTGTGTCAGCACCAGGTGTGTGTGTCAGCACCAGGTGTGTGTGTCAGCACCAGGTGTGTGTGTCAGCACCAGGTGTGTGTGTGTCTGCACCAGGTGTGTGTATCAGCACCAGGTGTGTGTGTGTCTGCACCAGGTGTGTGTGTCAGCACCAGGTGTGTGTGTGTCTGCACCAGGTGTGTGTGTGTCTGCACCAGGTGTGTCAGCACCAGGTGTGTGTCAGCACCAGGTGTGTGTGTCAGCACCAGGTGTGTGTGTCAGCACCAGGTGTGTGTGTCAGCACCAGGTGTGTGTGTCAGCACCAGGTGTGTGTATCAGCACCAGGTGTGTGTGTCAGCACCAGGTGTGTCAGCACCAGGTGTGTCAGCACCAGGTGTGTCACGATTGAGACAGAAAACTCAAAAGACCAAGATTAGGACAGTCCAACCCAAACCCCAAACAGTCAGGACCTTTTCCCACTTTGTGTCCTTCTGCCAACACTTAAAGACTCTGAGGAAACCAGGTGATGCAGAGTTCCAGCTGTTATTCTGTCCCATTCCTCCTTAAACAGGTGTTAAGGTGCAGCAGGGCGGGGGGGCGGTTGTTTCTCTGCTGGGGACAGGTGGAATGGATCCATCCATCTGTGGGGAAATGTTGATCAAAGCTTGATGGCACCTCAGGATCTTGCTGTGGAACTTTATTCTATTTGTTCTCTCTGAGACGCCATCATGGTTCTGAAGGGTGGCTTCACTTTGTGGTCCTCTGGGATTCTTTATGGTCCTCTGGGATTCTTTATGGTCCTCTGGGATTCTTTGTGGTCCTCTGGGATTATTTATGGTCCTCTGGCATTCTTTATGGTCCTCTGGGATTCTTTTTGGTCCTCTGGGATTCTTTGTGGTCCTCTGGGATTATTTATGGTCCTCTGGGATTCTTTATGGTCCTCTGGGATTCTTTTTGGTCCTCTGGGATTCTTTATGGTCCTCTGGGATTCTTTTTGGTCCTCTGGGATTCTTTATGGTCCTCTGGGATTCTTTATGGTCCTCTGGGATTCTTTATGGTCCTCTGGGATTCTTTATGGTCCTCTGGGATTCTTTTTGGTCCTCTGGGATTCTTTTTTCACTTTATGGTCCTCTGGGATTCTTTTTGGTCCTCTGGGATTCTTTATGGTCCTCTGGGATTCTTTATGGTCCTCTGGGATTCTTTATGGTCCTCTGGGATTCTTTATGGTCCTCTGGGATTCTTTTTTCACTTTGTGGTCCTCTGGGATTCTTTTTTCACTTTATGGTCCTCTGGAAAAGTTTTGTCTCATTTCTTTGATGTACTTTATGGTTGTTTAATGTGGGCTTCATGGTGCTTTGGAGCTCCTGATGGCCGTCTCATCAGAACCTTGAATAGTTCTGGTCTGAGCTCCTGGTGTTCCTTTGAGGTACTGCAGGTGAAGTCACTGTCCCTCATGACTCATTCTGCTGATGAATGTGACCTTTGTTATTTTAGAGCTTCTTCCTCTTACTCATCCTGGGTTTCCCCGGCCTCACCCCCTCCTCTTCCTCAGTCGGGAGACCGGTGCGACCCGCCGGGCCGCTGCTTTCAGTGTGTTCAGACGGAGGCAGCCGCCTGGCTCAGCTGCCCTCAGCTGACAGATCTGCCACCCGACACCGTCCATCCGAGGCAGAAATGTCCTGCTGCTCTAAAAATAACCATCAAAGCTCCCTCTGGGAGCAGCTGGATCAACAACAACCAGAACCCTGCTCTGATGGATCGGACCAGAACCCAGAACCCTGTTCTAATGGTTCTGACCAGAACCCAGAACCCTGTTCTAATGGTTCTGACCAGAACCCTGTTCCAATGGTTCGGACCAGAACCCAGAACCCTGTTCCAATGGTTCTGACCAGAACCCTGTTCCGATGGTTCTGACCAGAACCCTGTTCTAATGGTTCTGACCAGAACCCAGAACCCTGTTCCAATGGTTCTGACCAGAACCCAGAACCCTGTTCCAATGGTTCGGACCAGAACCCTGTTCTAATGGTTCAGACCAGAACCCTGTTCCAGTGGTTCTGACCAGAACCCAGAACCCTGTTCCAATGGTTCGGACCAGAACCCTGTTCTAATGGTTCTGACCAGAACCCAGAACCCTGTTCCAATGGTTCTGACCAGAACCCAGAACCCTGGTTCGGACCAGATATAACAGTACAAAGGCTCAGGATCAGAACCCTTCTGATGGCTGTTCCTGAGCAGCTGAACCAGACTTCCTCACAGTCGGTGGGCTTCAGCCTCTGTAAGCTTCATCCAGATGTTGCTGCTTCAGAACCATCCCGACCGCAGTGACTAATGAAGATAAACTGGGGTTTACTGTTAAATGCTCCGGAGGCAGAGCGGTGGTTTGATCCCTGTTAAAGGGGAACTCCGGTGTTTTTAACCCTTATTTCTGCATGAAATGCCTTCATCTGCTCACTGAGAACAGTTTGGTGAAAGTCCTTCAGAAGATATTTAGATAACTTCATATAACTGAACGGGGCTTAGAGCCTCTAAATAAGGAATTATCTGTCTTTATTCACAGAGATTTCAGCAGAGATCCTTTCCATGATGGCTTCAGTAAATATGGGTCTGAATAATTATACTTTTTCCCTAAATACTCTGAATCAAAGTATAAGTTAATGGAGCTGAGATTAAACAGTTTCACATTCTGTTGGTAGGACTCTTTGAGATGTTTGACTAAAGGACCGACCGCTGGGCTTAAGAAGCTCAAACTGTGAGGTCTGAACTTTCTGTCTCTTCATCTTTCAGCTTCACAGCTCTTTTAAGGAGCTGAAGAGGCGCTTCAGCAACACAAAGTTCAACTACCTGAAGCGAAACGACAGAACCAGGAACATGAAGGCCGTCCGGAACCAGCTGCAGCAGGTGGAGCTGTACGAGGAGAAGCTGCAGGTACGTCCGCCCCCCCCAGTGCTGTACGAGGAGAAGCTGCAGGTACGTCCGCCCCCCCCCAGTTCATCCCTGCAGGTCTGGTTCATCTGGATACACCTGAGGCAGTAACAGCAGCTTTACCGGGTCAGCTGACCCCTCTGGGCTCCTGTCTTTGGGTTTAAACTGGAGCGGTTCAGTTCTAATCATAACCTGGGGGGGGGTCTGTGGTCAGCTGACCCCTCTGGAGCGGTTCAGTTCTAATCATAACCTGGGGGGGGGGTCTGTGGTCAGCTGACCCCTCTGGGCTCCTGTCTTTGGGTTTAAACTGGAGCGGTTCAGTTCTAATCATAACCTGGGGGGGGTCTGTGGTCAGCTGACCCCTCTGGAGCGGTTCAGTTCTAATCATACCCTGGGGGGGTCTGTGGTCAGCTGACCCCTCTGGAGCGGTTCAGTTCTAATCATACCCTGGGGGGGGTCTGTGGTCAGCTGACCCCTCTGGGCTCCTGTCTTTGGGTTTAAACTGGAGCGGTTCAGTTCTAATCATAACCTGGGGGGGGGTCTGTGGTCAGCTGACCCCTCTGGGCTCCTGTCTTTGGGTTTAAACTGGAGCGGTTCAGTTCTAATCATAACCTGGGGGGGGTCTGTGGTCAGCTGACCCCTCTGGAGCGGTTCAGTTCTAATCATAACCTGGGGGGGGGTCTGTGGTCAGCTGACCCCTCTGGGCTCCTGTCTTTGGGTTTAAACTGGAGCGGTTCAGTTCTAATCATAACCTGGGGGGGGGTCTGTGGTCAGCTGACCCCTCTGGAGCGGTTCAGTTCTAATCATACCCTGGGGGGGGTCTGTGGTCAGCTGACCCCTCTGGAGCGGTGCAGTTCTAATCATACCCTGGGGGGGTCTGTCCTGCTGTGTGGACCCGCAGGCTCTCAGGAAGCGAGTTCACGGTGTGACGGCCCGGCTGGGCCTGGAGGTGAAGGACGGGGGCGTGGCCCGGCAGGTGGAGGACGCCGCCAACGAGCTGCACAGACAGATGGGGGAGTTTGAGCGAAGCGTCTGCGAACACCAGAAAACGCTGGACATGACCTGCAGGCTGCAGCAGGCCATGGAGGAGGTATGGCTGCCGGGATGTGGCTCTGTGTCCACCTGTCGGTCAGTGACTCACTTGTTGCTCTGCATCCACAGTATCAGTTCTGGTGCGAGGAGGCGAGCGCCACCATCGCCCGGGTCGGGACGTTTTCCCTGGAGTGTCGCAGCACGGAGGCCGTCTCCGTCCTCTACCGCCAGTTTGAGAAGTTCATGTGGCCCACGGTTCCCCAGCAGGAGGAGAGGATCAGTCAGATCACAGAGCTGGCTGTCCGGCTGCACGGTGGGCAAAAACCGGCTCCTCACCAGCGTCTCAAACTCACACCTGTTCAGCAAACCTTTGTTTTCAGTGCCGTGACACAAAGGGAACAGCAGCATGCTGGCTGCTATCCTGCAGCTCGATTCACCTCCAGCCTCTTTTTCAAGCTCAAGCTTTAACTGAGGCTGAAGTGCAGAGAAGATCTGGGTCAGTAAGGGAGGGGATAAAGAAGGGACCTCAGCCCAAAACTGGATGCATTGTCATTAGTTTGATGTAGTTTGAGCTGGAGATTGGGAGGGGTTGGGCTGCTGTTTCTGTAGCCTAGCAACAACTCAGCTGATGATGTCACACACAGCGTCAGCAGGTAACTCGGGTGAACTCTCAGCAGACAACATGGACAGAAACTCACAGCCAGCAGTTCAACATCTGGGCTGCAGAGACGCTCCAGGATTCCACCATCTGTTGTTAACCAGCTCTGTGATCCTCCTCCTTTACTGTTAGCGCTCTGTCTGCAGTCTCTGTCTGCCCGGATAGTCTTAAAGCTGAGCAGAGAGCTGTTAGAGCTGTTCCTGCAGCCAGGTCCAGGATTCCACCATCTGTTGTTAACCAGCTCTGTGATCCTCCTCCTTTACTGTTAGCGCTCTGTCTGCAGTCTCTGTCTGCCCGGATAGTCTTAAAGCTGAGCAGAGAGCTGTTAGAGTTGTTCCTGCAGCCAGGTCCAGGATTCCACCATCTGCTGTTAACCAGCTCTGTGATCCTCCTCCTTTACTGTTAGCGCTCTGTCTGCAGTCTCTGTCTGCCCGGATAGTCTTAAAGCTGAGCAGGGAGCTGTTAGAGCTGTTCCTGCAGCCAGGTCCAGGATTCCACCATCTGCTGTTAACCAGCTCTGTGATCCTCCTCCTTTACTGTTAGCGCTCTGTCTGCAGTCTCTGTCTGCCCGGATAGTCTTAAAGCTGAGCAGAGAGCTGTTAGAGCTGTTCCTGCAGCCAGGTCTCTGCCTGATATTCCTGCTGTGTCCTCATCAGGGCTCTAAGCTCGTCCATTTTATCCACCAGAGATCTCACATTTCCCCTGATGATTAAAGGAAGAAATGCTTTAAACTTTCTCCTCCTTTTCCTTTTCTCCTCTTCAACTCATTAACACTTACATTTGTTTCTCTTCTAATCTGCTTAGATTTAATTTAAGATGTTAAATGATTTAATGACAAGGAACCAAATATTAACTTTAAAGTCAATTGTTTTACTCGTTCAATCTGTCTCTCGAGGGAAATTATCAAGATTTCAAAAGTTTGCACCATAATTGTAAGATTTCCAACACAGAGTGGAAATGACTGAAAAGAGTCTGAATTAAAGAAACTGTGCTCTAGGGGTGGAGGAGGGACGGCGCTACATTGAGAAGATGGTCAGTAAACACTCGGAGATGGTGGAGTCCATCAGGCAGCTGAGCGACGGTCTGATGGAGCTGGAGGCCAAACTGAAGGTGCCTCAAACAAATTGTGCTGGAAATGTTTCTGCTTCATGCTCTGATGAGACGGGGTCAGTGTGGACCTGTTACTCCTGCTGGGTCGTTCTTTAACATCCCTGTGGTGTTTCAGCTGGAGAATCTGAAGCAGAATGACGAAGAGAAGGAGATAAAAGAGATGGAAGACAAGAAGAAGATGAAGGAAAAGAGGAAGATGAAAAAGAAGAAAGAGCAGGATAACTGCAGCACACAGGAAACAGCTGACATGGTTCAAATAAACACAGGAAACACGAATAAATCCTTTATTTGTGCTTCATATGCTCAGATGATCATCCTTGTGTTTCCAGCATGAACTGAAAGAAACGGGCCACACCCCCGAACTGACCGCCGAGTATGATGGGAAGGAGGCTCCTGTGAGGAGGCAGGCTGCAGCCAATCGGAAGCCACCGTTACGGAAGGGTTCCAGTCAGGAAACGGACAGACAGGAAGTCCAATCAGAGAGCAGGTAAGTCATGTGACGTCTCCTCTGGTTCATCTCTCAGGACGGTCTGAGTTTTTCTGGCTTCATGTCTGGATAAAAACACCAGAAACTCAAAACCTAACTCAGAAACTGCATCACAGACTGTCAGGATGATGTCTTGAACCCTTTAGTCACGGCTTCAGAGCCATCATGCGTCCCGACTCTTCATCGATATGTGGACGACACACAGATATACCTTCCACTGAGACCCCAGAGTCGGTTCCAACAATAAGTCTAAATCTAAATAATCCTGGTGAAACTCAAAGTGTCCACTTTGAGCCAGACTTCATTAAAAAGTTGTCTGAAATCAAACTGCTGCTCCCCCCCAGATTTTGAAAAGGTTGCCTACGTATTCATGTTCTCCAGCCTGGTTTATTCTCCCGTCTGGTGCAGAAAGCAGCATCTGGGCCTCTTCCTGGTTCTAACAGACGCCTCAGCCCAAACCTGAGTGCCCTGCACAGGCTTCCTGACTGTTTTAGGTTTGATTTTAACACTTTACCTTTAATGGACCTGGTGCTGAGGGATGGTTGGGGTTAACCCAAACCCAATCATCAGTAAATTATTTCAAATTGTTTCTTAAAACCCATTTTTGTAGATTTGCATGTGACCTCGTCTTTTATTTACTGATTTAGTCTCTGATATTTTACTTTTAGTCCCTGTTGTTCATTTCCTGTCTTATCTTTAAGTTGTAACTGTTTTACAGTTTTTTCTTCCTGCTCTGTCCACTTTTAAACCTTAATAAAAGGTGAATTCACTCACTATTCCTATTATTTTCACTGCTGTTATTAAGAAGCTGTTGAGATGACACCATTGTTTCTCCCTCAGGCCCAGACAGACACAAAGTGAGCTGTTCACCTCCTACTTCTCCAGCCACACCCTCAGCATCTCCTGCTCCCCCGTGGAGGCCGACCGAAAGCTCCACGCCGTTCACAGCCAATCACAGCTCGCCGCCACTGAGCCTCAGGCCAGACCCTCTCCATCGGTCATCGGTCCATCGTTCTCTGACATCCAGAAAGAGTTTCAGAAGAAGGAGATGCAAGAAAAGGCAGCTTCCGCTTCCTGTGGATCCAACATAATACCACCACAGGTTACTAAAATTACCCATAAAGCATCACTTCCTTTATTTACTACTTTAGACCACATCTTTAACAAACACAGCAGTCCTTCTCTATGCTGATGATACTCCGCTGCATGTCCTAAAGTCTCGATTCGAACCGCCTCGAAAGGATTTACAAAGAATCTTCTCCAAATTTCCCTTTGTTCACACTGCAGGCAAATCAGATATTGAGTTCTGTTTTCCCTCAGAGATCCGATGAGATTTGTGTCCAGACATGTTGTAAATAAGATGCACCTGCAGGAATCACCTTTCAACACAGCTCCAGATGTAGTGAACAACACAATCAAGCAGCCTGGTCTCTGCGTAGTTATTGCTCTGGAAGGCATTTGGCGTATTGTTACCATACTTTTTAAAAATACTTTTGTGTTATTTCACGCTATTTATTTAGAATAAATGGTGTCCTGTCCTGTACTTTTGCCCGAACACTTAACTATGTTCAGTAAGTTTGGTAATGTTGCATACAAGCAGCTCATCGGGCTAACACGCTGGTTTTTACCCAGAATGCATCAACAGAGGCGGAGTTCCAACAACAGGAGGCCATGACGGAGGACTCTCTGTCCAACGATGAATATGAGTGTGTTTCACCGGATGACATTTCCCTGCCACCGCTGGCAGAGACGCCGGAGTCCAACATGTTCCAGTCAGATGTCGAGGAGAACTTCTGTTTCAGTTCCCACAGCATCCACATCAGCCAGTACAGCCACCAGGACCAAGCCCAGGCAGAAAAGGCTGGAACTTGTGCTGCTACTGGTGCCATCCCACAGAAGCACGAGTCCACCCAGAGAGAGGGTTGTCCAACGCCTTCCATCAGTCTTCACAGAGGCACCAGGTCGGTATGAGGCAGGCAGCTCCAACACATTTTAACGTTATCCCGCCCTCCAGATGTAAGATGCTGTTTCTGTTCTGTGCTAAAGGTTCAGATCAGAATCCAGTTCCAGTCCAAGACTCTTCACCAGCACTCTGTGCACCATCCTGAGAACCACAGAGACCAACAACTTCCCCCGGGGTGCTGACCTCTCCCTAAATAACTCTGAATCAAGAAAACCTTGTGGCTCTAACCCAGTCCACCAGAGCAGCACCACAGACACCAAAGACATCCCAGAGAGCCCTTCCCTTACCCAAAATGCCCCGACTCCCCAGGCCAAAGGTCCAACCCCAGACCCCCACAGCTCCAACACCCCTGTAGCAGATGTTGAGCTCCACAAATGCACCTTCGATTACCCTCAAAGCCAAACTGTCATTTCTGAAAACATCAGTTGGACACAGTTGCTCCATCAGGACATCACCTCGATCCAAAACTTAAGAGAAGCCTCGCCTCAAAGGAACAGTTCGGGCGGTCTCTGCACTGGGCCACAGGACAGAAACCACCCGGCTCAAGAAAGCTCTTCATCCCTGAGAGGAACCAAGCCCAGGATTGATCCGGTCCCCAAGCCCAAAGAGTTTGCAGAGAGTCCCAAACTAATAGATGCCATCCTCCATAAAAACACCAGCCAAGCATGGGGAACCGATCCTTCCAAGCCCTGTACAACCATCCCCCAAACAAGTACATCTCCACAAGAAATCAAACTTCCACAATCTTCTACAAGTTCCAGGAAAGGCCTGGACCAGGATGTGCCCACCTCCAAAGCCAGGAAGGACACAGCCTCCACACCCAGAGGCAGCAGCCTTACTACAGCCACCACTCTCACCCAGCAGACTGTGTGCTGCCAGTCCTTTCCTGCAGAGGGCTCACAGCCTGGCGGGTCCTTCGAGCAGGACAGCAGAGATCCACCTGAGGGCCACTCCAACATCAGTATCAGCAGCAGATTCACAGGCCCCCAGACAGTCCAACCTCTCCCCAGATCCCTGACCTGTGCCCAGCAGCGTGTGCATGGTCCTGGCATGAGAACCGGCAGCCCTGCCCAGTCTGCTGCTCCTCCTCAGCCTGAGGCCCTGACCCAAGCCCCGGCTCAGCAGTCTAACCCGCATGTCACACCTTCCTCTTCACCTCATCTACTAACTCCAAACCAAGACCCTGACATATGTCTGCCCACGGCCATCCGTGAGGAGATCAGGCTCACGCCTCAGATCCAGGGGCCCCCCCTTCCTCCTCCTCCCCTGGCCCAGGCAGAGCCTCTTCCTCAGGGAAAACCCTCTCGACCGGGCCCCCCCTGCTTCACCAGGCCCCTGTCTCAAGCCACCGTCATGGAGGGCTCTCCAGTGACGCTAGAGGTGGAGGTGATGGGACACCCCGAGCCCAGGCTCACCTGGTGGGTAGCATACAACCAGCTTCATGGTGACACACAGGCATGAAATTAACTGCACAGGTCATTTCACAGCTGCTTTACCACATGTCTGTACTGGGATCATTTCCACACCTGCCATTAAGACTCCCTTATACTTATCTTACTCATGCTCTTCACTCCTAACATTAATCAGACCTGAACCCTGCAGGATAACAGCAGAGATTAACCTGAAAACTAACGCCTGGTTCACGCTGATCACTGTCAGTTCAGCTAGTTACAGAAACTCTTCAAACTGTTGGTCCATAATGTCAGGAAGTAGACGGATCCGGACACAGACGAGCTGATGAAAGAACATAAAGGCTCTTTGTCGTTTAGCCTGTCTTTACTGACCAACTCCCTCTCAGGTCGCCAACATGTGTTTAAACCAGACTTCTCCCACATTTCTGATCTTAGCCGCCTATATCTGTTCTTATTAAACTGAGCTTGGCTCCACAGGCCCATCAGAACTCTTCCCTGATGCTCCAAATTAAAACCACACAAAGTATTTTCTGTCAAAGTCAAACCCATATGAACTGATCTGCTGGTAGGACTTCACCACAGAAATCCCTTTCATCCCGTTTTGGGATTAACCCTGAAGGTAAATTATGCCCCTGCCGTGTTAATCATTACCAAGGATCAGCTGTTGTTACAGGTGGATAAAAGCTGAGGTGCAGCAGGGAGGAAGGTGTGGTAGAAACCTTCAGACGGCTCCATCAGTGGGTTGGGGTGAGGTTTCAGCTAATGACATCACTAAAAATGTTCAGTAGAAAATCTGAAGACTCAGTCTGTTCAGAGCTGCTGCCAGCAGGGCGGCGCTGTTCTGCAGTTAGCCTCCACTCCTGGATGCTGTTCACTCAGTAGATCCAGTCAGCTCGGTCCAAACGTGTTGTTTCATGGTTGGAGAGAATTTTAATGATAATTTAATGATAAGAAGCCACATGTGTTGTAGTTTGATATCATTCTAACTGATCAAAGGCAGCGAGTTTTAAACACCACCCACATCTGTAACCCTGCACATCTGGTCAGGTGATCAGGTGCTCAGAGCGAGGCGTCTGACCTGCTGTCATCATGGTCACTCCAGGTTAAAGGATGGAGAGGTGTCAGCCAGCACCACCTGTCTGGCACCGAGCCGCGACCAAAGGAAGAGCTTCCTGTTCCCCCCCGAGGCGGCGGACCCAGAGGGCGGTCTGAGTGACGCCTCCCGTCACGACCCGCAGCCGGCGGCGGCCAACAGCAGCAGCGGGGATAGGTGGCTGGTGGCCGAAGTGTGTGACATCATCAGTGTGGACTTTCACAGCTGGTTTGGGACTCTGTGTGTTCTGCTGTGGCTGCTCTACCTGCTGCTTCTCTGACCGCCAACGGCCCCGTGTTCTGCGATGTGAGGGAAGAGGCAGCCATGATCTGAAATAAATGCAAAAATATACAGTCAAAAGGTCAAAAATGCAACTAAAATAAGAAGAAAAACTCATTCATGCCATAATTTACCAGTAAAATGCATCTAAGTTTAAGCCTAATTATTACTTTGTTTAATTTACATATGACATAAATTAGACTAAGTAGGGAAAATAAAACAAATAGATACAAAATGGAAATATAGAAATGCTCGAGAACAATAATTAACCTGGAATTAGATGTTGAAAAAGTCAGATTTTGTACATAAATGATAACATCAGTTTATCTGATTTCAGTTGCATTTTTGACTCATTTATTGGTCTTTTTCTATATTTTTGTATTAATTCTGGCAGTTTCAGTCGTCCACAGTGTTTATGATGATAGAACTGGACCGAGCCTGATCCTGTAGAACTGGACCGAGCCTGATCCTGTAGAACTGGACCGAGCCCGATCCTGTAGAACTGGACCGAGCCCGATCCTGTTGAACTGGACCGAGCCCGATCCTGTTGAACTGGACCGAGCCTGATCCTGTAGAACTGGACCGAGCCTGATCCCGTAGAACTGGACCGAGCCTGATCCTGTTGAACTGGACCGAGCCCGATCCTGTAGAACTGGACCGAGCCTGATCCCGTTTCCATCTTTTAATCGTGATTTTTCTCTCTGACAGATACTTTAACCTGATTTAAATGTGTCTAACAAAGTTAACCCTGTTAAATCACAGCTTTGTGAGCTACTTTATTTGACTTTACCTGAATATCTTTGTGGAATAAAGTCACATTGAGTGGAAAATAATCCCTGATTCAGCTGCTGTTTATTCAAAGTGGAATTTAAATGCAGAACATGAAGCCTGAACCCTCTCAGACAAGCTTTCTGTCATTTCTTTACGGATTCTTCAGGATTACAAACTATTGTTCAGAACCACCAACTGGATCCGCTTCTTGTGACTGTTTTAGCTCAGTAAAAGTGTTCTGGAACCGTTCGGGTCATGTTTTGTTTGATAAGAATCTGGTGAAAACCGAAACGTTTCGTTGCTGTCCGAACATCTGAACACGTGTTCAACGGACAGGACACACCTGAGTCCCAAATAAAAGAACAAGAACATGTGGAAAACAGCTGGAACCCTTTTTATTGTTCGGTGGAGCCACTTTCCACTGCAGCAACCCGCAAAGACTTCAGAATAACCGTAAAACCGATTAAAATGACCGTTAAACATCACCGGAAATGACGTATGCAAGAAAACCAGCTGCGTCACCAAAGGTGTGACGATGAAGAGCTGCCGCTCCTGTGAAAGCACAGGTAAGAATCAGTTTAGAATCAGAGAGGTAACCTGAACTATTTAACAGCCCATAATCTCAGAGCCGTTTAAAGGAAAAGCGCGTTTTAATCAGGATGTGACGTAAAAGTAAAATTATAAAGAAGAAAAACTGCAAAGTCTTAAAGAGGAAATGAATGCTTCGTGTTGACAGTCTTATAGTTTTAAATAATATTTAAAGGCTTCTCATGCACTTTATTCTTGTTGTCGATATGTTACCATGATTTAGTTGAATTAAGATAGTTTATTCTTATAGTTTAATTGTTTCTATAATTTAGACCAATAATTCCACCAAAGTTTGATTTATTACATCCAGATATGGAAGCATAACCGCAGCTGAAACTGAGCCAAACACACATTTAAATATCAAAGTTTGTGTGTTCATCAATCAATAAGGCTTAAAAGTGTTGAAATATTAAATGTTCATATTCCTGCAGCTGCCTTTATTTAAAGGATAACAGTTAAACTTTTATCTGGCTGCAGGCAGCATGAAGCCGCCATGTTTCCTGCTTCCTCATCACAGAAAAGGGATTTAATTTCACTGCAGACAGATTTAACTCAACATATTCACCTTTTATCTCATCATCTCTGCTGGCAAACATCCATTTTTTCATTTAAGACCTGAAACACATTCCAGAAAAGGTTGGAATTGGTTTAATGTCCAGGAGGTGTCAATTTAAGTAACAACAAAGTAGTTTAAAACATGTGATTTTAACCCTGATCTGGTCCTAAATCAGCCTCCAGAGGAGCTCCAGTTTGAGTTTAAAACCATGTTCCTCAGAGAAAGACTGGAAGGGATCTGCATATTTCTGCCTCTGCAGAGCAGAATATCATTAAAGCATTCAGGGAACCTGGAGGAGTTTCAGTGTAAAGGAGCAGGAAGACCAGCGCCTCTGTGGACCCGGCCTGAGCAGCGCCATCAGAACTCCTGCTTCTCCAAACCGCTCAGATCGCTCTCTGCTGCAGGACTGAGTCAGAAGGAGGTGATCGATCAGTTCTTCAGCGACTAACAGAAGCAGTGGACTTTGACTTCGCTGCAGCAGCTGACGGGTTGTATAAAAGTGTCCCCATCCTCCCATGATGCCTTGCAGCGCTGCTGAGGACCCACCAATCACAGGGACCGCCCTGTGTGATGTCACAGCGGTATAAAGAGCCCTGCCGGCTGGCCTGCAGCTCTGAGCAGAGTCAGCGTTCCCGGCCTGGACGCCTCGGCTGGAGGAACTGCTGTCAGAAGGAGAAACAGAACTACACGGCACCGCCTGTAGTTTTGTTTTTGTCTGAGGGGTTCCTACGCGGCTCAGCTGGTCTCATCTGGATTTTCTGACCCGTTTTCTGGATAAAGATTTTAGATTTCCTTCAGACAGCCCTCTTCTGGGCTCACCAGGCATCCTTGTGCAGACAAGTAAGTGAAGTGTGTGAAGTTTTCCTCGGGGGGCAGGCAGAGGACTCCCCTGGTGTTTTGGGCACTTTTAGGTGAGCGGCGCCGGCTGAAGGCTTCCTGCTGAAGGTGAGAGCAGGCGTCCCAGAATAGCTGCTGAGAGCATCCTGGACCCTGATGGCTTTTTAAGGGAATCAGCAGCGGGGCTATCAGTTCTCCAGCTATGTGCCCCACATGGTGGCTGTCAATCAAACTGAGGTGTGGCGGGGTCGGGGGGCTATTTTTAGTGTCCTGTGTTAGCTAACTGCCCCCCTCCTCAGAGCTCTGGGCAGGGTGATTGACAGCAGCAGCACCTCAGTTTGGGGGGGGGCAGCTGGGTGATTATTTTTAGGGATCATCGTTTATTGGCTGCAGCTTCAACCAGAAGCTTTAACTTTTAGGAGGAAAGTTTCCTTTAAGGATGGGGGGCAGCTCAGAGCTGACAGGGTTTTTCAGACAGAACATTCAGTCCAACTCATCGTGGCGTTCAGCAGAAACTGACCCAGAAGCAGGTTCAGCCGGTCAGGTTTCTGGTTTCTGTCTCATTCAGAGTTATTCCTGCAGCAGACTACAGAAATGTTCTAACAGCGAGAATAAAACTGCTGACAAAGGTTATTTAAACTTTAGGCGTAATTTCATTGGTTTGTGATAAAAACTCTGATTTCCACCTGAGCTTCAGGACAGTGAACACAACCTCAGCCGGTACTTAAAGTTCTTCCTCCGGCCTGTTTGAAACCCGTTGCCTCGTCTCCGATCCGCTCCGACATGATGAGTGTTCGGATCAGTTGGAACCAGATCTGCTCCTGGTTCTGATCCCAGCCGAGCAGCTTCAAACACGCTGGTTCTGGTTCTGGTTCTGACCCAAACAGACCAATAAAGAGAAGTCGAGAAAAGAGTAAAACCAGCGGAGGAAAGGTCCAGGTTCTGGTTCTGGTTCTTGTGAGTCCTGATGATGATGCAGTTTGGACTTTGTTTTCACTTAGAAGTAGAAGCTGTCTGGCTGGGAACAGTTTAAGGTGGTATTACAGTTTAAGGTGGTATTACAGTTTAAGGTGGTATTACAGTTTAAGGTGGTATTAACCAGATTCTTCAGGTTTCTCTGCAAGTTGTTGTTGATCTTGAACATTTTTAAAGTTATTTGATATAAAAAGAAATCTACTTTTTCCTGTCTGGGCCCGGATCGAGACCTGGGCCTGGACCTGCTGGGCCATGGCCAGTCAGAGTGGACCGGTGCCATCTGGATCAGGCCTGTGCAGGTCCAGTCAGATCCAGGATGGGTTAAAACATCCAGAATGAACCAGTAAACGTCCAAATAAACACTCAAATCAAAGGCCGATTCCGGGCCAATCAGAGCCAGTCAGGTCAGTCCAGAACCTGCAGACACAAGCTGGGTCACTGAGAGTCAACCAGAACCAATGAGAGAACAGCTTTTAGGCCATTCTGGATGAATCCATGCCAAACTGGACCATTTCAGGACAGATTAGGCCAACTGGTGTCAGACCGGTTTAGTCTCATCAGAAAGGACCGGGTTTGGGTTACTCCAACCCAGGCCGGTCCACTCTGGGCCACATGGGTCAGGTTAATCAAACGGGTCTTTATCAGCCGCAGCGCCACCATCGGGTCACATGTTCTTTCAGATGACATCACTGGTTTCCTCAGCTGCTCCGCTGTTTGTCATTTTTATGGAGGATCCACCTGTGATGAATGCTTTCATGTGTGTCACAAAGCTGTGAGTTTTGGGTTTATTCTGGGGGGGGGCGTTTCATTGTGCCTGCAGTGCAGGGGTCCGGGCAGCAGGGGGCACCGCTGAGGTTTAATGTTCATGTAAATAAAAACAAATCCCGATCTTAAGATGTAAACCAGCTGAAACCCAAAGTCTGAAGTTAGAATCCGAATCAGAACCGAGTCCTCGGGTCTAACAGGTGCTTTAATCTGCTCTGAGCCCTGAGGCGGATCGGGTGGTGGGTTATCAGCCAGAGCCTGGAGCCCCTCCAGGGACAGAGCTCCCAAAATAACCCCAGCAGAGTGTTGCTGTCAGCAGGTCGGCTATCAGAGAGAAACATGGACCCTGCGGGACGCCCCAGGGCCCCACTGAGGGGCCTCTCTGTGGGGTCCAGACGCTGCATGTCTCAGGGTCAGAATACAGGATAAACTGTTTGTTTGTGAAGAGACGCGATGATGCTACTGGCCCCACTCACCAATGCCCCCTCAGGGCCAAATGGGGTGTCTGGTGACACTTCTTCAACAACCAATGATTCAAAACAAGACTTTTATTTAGTTAAAGACAGCATGAAGCTAAGACATTTCCTGTTTAGTCTCATTAACTTGGTTTAGTTTGGTAATATATTACCAAAGTAAGTTATTGCCAAACTCTGGTCCTGAAGCAGCCTCCATGACAGTCTGAGCAGCAAAGATGTTCAGAGGAGCTCCGGTTTGAGTTTAAAACAAAGTTCCTCAGAGAAAGACTGGAAGGGATCTGCATATTTCTGCCTCTGCAGAGCAGAATATCATTAAAGCATGAACAGGAGAAGGAAAAGATTCACTGTCTCGCAGGTGTGAAATGTAAAAAGTTTGTTAACAGATGAAATGAAGCTGATGAGACAGCAGGAAGTATGTTGAGTTCATTGAAAGTTCCTCCTCATCCCAGCTCAACATGAAGCTGCATTTCTTCTTCAGGTGAAGAACGTCCTGATCATTCTCCTCGACTCTGAAACATCAGCAATAGACCTGCTGGACCTGTTTGTTTACTCATGAACTTATTTTGAAGATGATCTTTTGAATAAATGTCAGCTTTCACCAGCTGAAGGAACAAGGAGGAACCTTCTGTCTGTTGTTGTGCCGGATTAAGAGTTTCCTGATCACCACAGCCTCTGTGGCTCTGACTGGGACCTCAGTTCAGACAGAATCAATAAACAGAGTGAACCTGCCTTTAGTAATCATAAAAGATGCTGGATCTGAGTTTGTGTTTTACAGTTTAAACTGAGTGGAGTTTGCTGGTGATTCTCATTCTTTATTGTTCACCTCCATCTTTGGATGACCTCGCTGTGTTAAAGCTGAGGCTGAATCTCTTCTTCTGTGTTTCAGGGTGCCGACCAACATGTCTACACAGGCGCCGACGTTCACGCAGCCGCTGCAGAGCGTCGTGGCACTAGAGGGTAGTGCTGCGACGTTCGAGGCTCAAGTTAGTGGTAAGAAGCTGGCCTGCTACTCTCAGACTGTGAAACAGCATCTAGAATAACTCAGTTTGTTTAACTTTAGTTAGACATTAAATGTGTGACTTTATTCTAACTTTCATCCCATTTCTTTCCCTCTTTAAACTGATTAAATTAAAACGAATTCCTCGTTAAAATCTGATTCTTTTTAAAGATTTTCTTCATGAATGTTTTGTTTTTCTTTCATATTTCTGATTTGGAGAATCAGAGTTGATCTGATGATGTGAAGTGAGTCTGGGTTCTGTTCTGATGGGACTGCATCTGGTTCTGGTTCCTCTCTCTGCAGGTTCTCCAGTTCCGGAGGTGAGCTGGTTTCGTGATGGCCAGGTTCTTTCCGCCGCCGCTCTACCCGGCGTTCAGATCTCGTTCAGCGATGGCCGCGCTGTTCTGAGTATCCCCGCCGTGACCGCCGCACACAGCGGGCGCTTTTCCATCAGAGCCACCAACGGTGCTGGACAAGCCACAAGCACCGCTGAACTCCTCGTTACAGGTAGACCTCCCACAGGTAGACCTCCCACAGGTAGACCCCCACAGGTAGACCCCCCACAGGTAGACCTCCCACAGGTAGACCTCCCATAGGTAGACCTCCCACAGGTAGACCCCCACAGGTAGACCTCCCACAGGTAGACCTCCCACAGGTAGACCCCCACAGGTAGACCCCCCACAGGTAGACCTCCCACAGGTAGACCTCCCATAGGTAGACCTCCCACAGGTAGACCCCCACAGGTAGACCTCCCACAGGTAGACCTCCCACAGGTAGACCTCCCACGGGTAGACCCCCACAGGTAGACCTCACTCAGGTAGACCTCCCACAGGTAGACCTCCCACAGGTAGACCTCCCACAGGTAGACCCCCACAGGTAGACCTCCCACAGGTAGACCTCCCACAGGTAGACCTCACTCAGGTAGACCTCCACAGGTAGACCTCCCACAGGTAGACCTCCCACAGGTAGACCCCCACAGGTAGACCTCCCACAGGTAGACCTCCACAGGTAGACCTCCCACAGGTAGACCTCCACAGGTAGACCTCACACAGGTAGACCTCCCACAGGTAGACCTCCACAGGTAGACCTCCCACGGGTAGACCTCACACAGGTAGACCCCCACAGGTAGACCTCCCACAGGTAGACCTCCCACAGGTAGACCTCCCACAGGTAGACCTCACGCAGGTAGACCTCACGCAGGTAGACCTCCCACAGGTAGACCTCCACAGGTAGACCTCCCACAGGTAGACCTCCCACAGGTAGACCTCACCCAGGTAGACCTCCCACAGGTAGACCTCACGCAGGTAGACCTCACGCAGGTAGACCTCACGCAGGTAGACCTCCACAGGTAGACCTCCCAGAGGTAGACCTCCCACAGGTAGACCTCCACAGGTAGACCTCTCACAGGTAGACCCCCACAGGTAGACCTCCCTCAGGTAGACCTCCACAGGTAGACCTCTCACAGGTAGACCCCCACAGGTAGACCTCCCACAGGTAGACCCCCACAGGTAGACCTCCCACAGGTAGACCCCCACAGGTAGACCTCTCACAGGTAGACCCCCACAGGTAGACCTCCCTCAGGTAGACCTCCACAGGTAGACCTCCACAGGTAGACCTCATTCAGGTAGACCTCCCTCAGGTAGACCTCCCTCAGGTAGACCTCCACAGGTAGACCTCATTCAGGTAGACCTCCCTCAGGTAGACCTCCCTCAGGTAGACCTCCACAGGTAGACCTCATTCAGGTAGACCTCCCTCAGGTAGACCTCAGTCAGGTAGACCTCCCACAGGTAGACCTCACTCAGGTAGACCTCATTCAGGTAGACCTCCCTCAGGTAGACCTCCCTCAGGTAGACCTCCACAGGTAGACCTCATTCAGGTAGACCTCCCTCAGGTAGACCTCAGTCAGGTAGACCTCCCACAGGTAGACCTCACTCAGGTAGACCTTCTACAGGTAGACCTCCCACAGGTAGACCTCACACAGGTAGACCTCCCACAGGTAGACCTCACACAGGTAGACCTCCCACAGGTAGACCTCCCACAGGTAGACCTCACTCAGGTAGACCTCCCACAGGTAGACCTCACTCAGGTAGACCTCCCACAGGTAGACCTCACTCAGGTAGACCTCACCCAGGTAGACCTCATTCAGGTAGACCTCCCTCAGGTAGACCTCACACAGGTAGACCTCCCACAGGTAGACCTCAGTCAGGTAGACCTCCCACAGGTAGACCTCACTCAGGTAGACCTTCTACAGGTAGACCTCACTCAGGTAGACCTCCCACAGGTAGACCTCCCACAGGTAGACCTCACACAGGTAGACCTCCCACAGGTAGACCTCAGTCAGGTAGACCTCCCACAGGTAGACCTCACTCAGGTAGACCTTCTACAGGTAGACCTCACTCAGGTAGACCTCCCACAGGTAGACCTCCCACAGGTAGACCCCCATAGGTAGACCCCCACAGGTAGACCTCCCACAGGTAGACCTCCCACAGGTAGACCTCCCACAGGTAGACCTCCCACAGGTAGACCTCCTACAGGTAGACCTCACCCAGGTAGACCTCCCACAGGTAGACCTCCCACAGGTAGACCTCACTCAGGTAGACCTCCCACAGGTAGACCTCCCACAGGTAGACCTCCCACAGGTAGACCCCCACAGGTAGACCTCACTCAGGTAGACCTCCCACAGGTAGACCTCCCACAGGTAGACGGTCACCCAGGTAGACCTCCCACAGGTAGACCTCCCACAGGTAGACCTCACACAGGTAGACCTCACTCAGGTAGACCTCCCACAGGTAGACCCCCACAGGTAGACCCCCCACAGGTAGACCTCACTCAGGAAGACCTCACCCAGGTAGACCTCACTCAGGTAGACCCCCACAGGTAGACCTCCCACAGGTAGACGGTCACCCAGGTAGACCTCCCACAGGTAGACCTCCCACAGGTAGACCTCCCACAGGTAGACCTCCCACAGGTAGACCTCACTCAGGTAGACCTCCCACAGGTAGACCTCCCACAGGTAGACCCCCATAGGTAGACCCCCACAGGTAGACCTCCCACAGGTAGACCTCCCACAGGTAGACCTCACCCAGGTAGACCTCCCACAGGTAGACCTCCCACAGGTAGACCTCCCACAGGTAGACCTCCCACAGGTAGACCTCACTCAGGTAGACCTCCCACAGGTAGACCTCCCACAGGTAGACCTCACCCAGGTAGACCTCCCACAGGTAGACCTCACCCAGGTAGACCTCACTCAGGTAGACCTCACTCAGGTAGACCTCCCACAGGTAGACCTCCCACAGGTAGACCTCCCACAGGTAGACCTCACCCAGGTAGACCTCCCACAGGTAGACCTCACCCAGGTAGACCTCACTCAGGTAGACCTCACTCAGGTAGACCTCCCACAGGTAGACCTCCCACAGGTAGACCTCCCACAGGTAGACCTCACACAGGTAGACCTCCCACAGGTAGACCTCCCACAGGTAGACCTCACACAGGTAGACCTCCCACAGGTAGACCTCACTCAGGTAGACCTCCCACAGGTAGACCCCCACAGGTAGACCCCCACAGGTAGACCTCCCACAGGTAGACCTCACTGCCCATCATTCTGAATTTGGCTCTGCTGAAATTGGAGCCGCCCATTCGTGCAGGAAAATCATCAACATTTCAGTTGTTTTTCCAAACTGTATTTTATTTTTACAGAGCAGATACGGGAGAAAAGGTGGCATCTTAGGACATTTATAGATATTTAAAGTTTAAAGTTTTAAAGGAGCACATCCTGTCCTCCATGAGTCAGATATCAGTACTTCCATGTTTGCTCTCAGCAGCTTTATTTCTGTTCCTGGTGTCAGAATAAAGTGTCGCTCAGATGATTGTAGCTCCCTCAGCTCTGGGTATATTTAACCCGGCGTCAGCTGGGCTCCGTCATTTAATCCAGTGATAAAACCGATATAGACACAGCTGCTGCTGCATAGCTTTCCTTAACGGGAACCTTCAGGTTATTTTGTGATCAACGGCTCAAACTGAAACTGGTGAGGAACACATGTCTGAATCATTATAAAACTCAGAGGTCAGAGGTCAGCAGACATCTTTACTGGTCATCCTGTGGAACTCCTCCTTTAATCCTGTTTCTGGGTTTAAAAGGACTCTGAATAAGCCTCTGCAGATGTTTTAACTGCTGTTATTTTGTGTCTGTGCAGCGGAGACGGCGCCTCCAAACTTCCTTCAGAGACTTCAGAGCTCCACCGTGAGGCAGGGCAGCCAGGTGAGGCTGGATATCAGAGTGACAGGCATCCCCACACCTGTGGTGAAGTTCTACAGAGAGGGAGCCGAGATCCAGAGCTCTGCCGACTTCAGGATCCTGCAGGACGGAGACCTGTACGGTCTGCTGATCGCTGAGGCCTTCCCAGAGGATTCTGGGACGTATTCTGCGACAGCGACCAACAGCAGCGGACGGGCCACGTCCACCGCCGAGCTGCTGGTTCAAAGTGAGGACCGCCAGCCTCTCAGCTGCGAACCTGTTCCAACGGGTGCTTAACCTCCAGCTGTGTTCTGTTGCAGGTGAAGAAGCTGTACCTACCAAGAAAACCAAGACTATCGTGTCCACATCCCAGATGGAGACCTCTCAGACAAGAGTTCAGAGGGTGAGAAACACTGTGCCTGCAGTTTAAAACCAGGACCTAAACTAACAGGAGCCGTTTTTAAAAGAAATAATCCTGATCAGAAACAAACTGTGTCATCAGTCTAATGCTGAAGGAGGAGCTGACAGGGCAGAGCAGGAGGACCGAAATCATCCGAAATAAATACCAAAATATACAGTCAGCACAAAACAGTATGAAGCCCCACCCCCTCATTTGCATAATGCAGCAGAAACACATTCAGGAATGTACAAATAAGGAAAAGGAAACATGGAAATAACAAAGATGTAAATTCATCTATAAATGTAAGAAATAGAATAAAGAAATCAATTATTTGGAGGAACTAAATAGATCAAAACAATGTAAAGAGATGAATGGAGGGAGAAATGAGGAGTTAGTCTGACTGATGACACCACTGACCTGTGGGAAACAGCATCTCAGGAGAGAGTTTGAAGGCTTTCAGCCCAACAGAAAAACAAAGTGTGTCTGATTCTAACTTAAAAACAGGCCTGAATTCTACTGAAAGTTTGATTTTTAACCTCTGGTTCCTCAGAAGGTGGAGGCCAGTTTCCAGGCTACCACCATGATGGAGATGCACACAGAAGGAGGAATGATGACTCAACAGTTAGCTCACAAAACCCCCCCGAGGGTCCCCCCAAAGCCAACGTCCAAGTCCCCACCGTCCTACTTTTCCAAAGTGGCGGCGGGTCGTCAGCAGTCTCCTTCCCCCGTCAGACACGTGAAGGGGCCCACGCCCACGCCTGTCAGGTACGCCTCCACCTGCGGACTCAGATCCGGAGCTCATGCTGTGCTGCTGAACCCTGACGCTTCATGTTGTTGTATGCAGGCCGGTGTCTCCGTCCAGCCGACTGTCCGTGTCCCCCATCAGACCCGTCAAGTCTCCTGTGATGTCCAGGAAGCAGGTGAGAACACGAGCCGGTGCAGCTGCTGTCTGAAAACTCATAACTGTGGAGGTCCGACTTATAGAACTTTTCCTTGAAAGTTTGGTAGTTTTCTAAAATGGAGCAAAAGCTTAAATCTGTTGGAGGTCCGGCGTCGTCCTGCTGGAATAACCACGGACCTCCCGGTTCTCTCAGAGCTGATATGTGGCTTCCTGCTGGTGTGATGCAGCTTCAGCTCACATTTCTGGATGAAAGCAGCTGAAACCTTCCTCTGAGAACAGCTGGATGCTCTTTCTCAGCAGTTTTTCCCAGAAGCAGCTGAAACGTGGACTCATCTGCCCACAGAACACGTGTCCACTGTCTTTCTGTCCCTCTGAGATGAGCTGGAGTCCAGAGAACTGGGCCGTGGTTCTGCTCAGAGCTGATATATGGCTTCCTCCTGGTGTGATGCAGCTTCAGCTCACATTTCTGGATGCAGCCGTGGACTGTGTTGAGTGGAAATGCTTTTCCCAGCTCCTCCTGAGCCCATGTGGCTGTATGGATCATGGTGGCCTGACGGTTTCTCCTGCAGTGCTGCCTGAGGGCTCCGAGCTCATCCAACAGGGCTTTCTGTCCTTGGCCTTTCCACACTGAGACTTCCCCAGACTCCCTGAATCTGTTCCCAATATCCTGCTCTGTAGATGCTGAAAGACCAAAGTTCTTTACAGTCTGACTCTGAGGAATATTTCCTGAACTTATTGATGATTCTCTGATGGAGTTTGGCCCAAAGCGGTGAGCCACGACCCATCCTTGTTGGAGAGGCTGAACCTTTGGTGGAAGCTGCTTTTATACCCAATCCTGACACCCTCACCTGTCAGCAGGCAACCTGCTGCTTGGAGAAGCTCCAGAAGCTGTTGCTGTAGATTCTATGAAACATCTGACCATGAAGTTCATCAGTAACTCTGAAAATAATTTCTGTTGACTCGTGCTTGTTAAAAAAAAAGGTTCAAAATCTTTACAGATTTAAGTTTTTGAACAGTTCTCTGACTCTGTTCAGATAATTGCGGCTGTCATTAGTCAGTAAAACACCATCTGTGCTCCTCATTTTTCTGTCAGTGTGAGTCATGAAATAACGGAAGTAACAGTCTGTAACCTTCCTCCTTTCTTAGGTATCTGCCTCTCCAGAGGTCTTACCGCCCTGGAAGCAAGGAGAGTACGTGACTGAAGCCAGCTACACCAGCATGTCTGGCATGGCCAGCATGACCAGTATGACCGGGATGACCAGCATGACCGGGATGGCCAGTATGACCGGGATGACCGGGATGACCAGTATGACCGGGATGACCAGTATGACAGGGATGACCAGTACAACCAGTATGAGCGGCGTCAGCAGCGCCTCTCAGCTGCACATGGAGAAGCACTGGGAGCAGCAGGTGGCCGCCACCAGAGAGGTGAGCATCAGCCTCCTCTTCTCTAGCTCTGTCTGGGTCCATCTGAGCAGCAGGTGGAGCCTCCAGCAGGTGGAGCCTCCAGCAGGTGGAGCCTCCATCGCTGACCTGTGCTTTCTCACACTTTCAGCTGCACTCATCCTCCTAGTTTTTGATGAGTTTTAAATTCAAGATGAAAGTTTCCAGAGAAGTGTGATCCACCAGGATTAAAGTTAATTTCACCCGTTAGCATCCTGCTCAGCACATTCTTCACTGGCTATCTCTAAAACTTTAGGTTTAGGTATGTGAAGCTCAGAGTCTGTGTTACTTTTACCATAAAGTGTCACCACAGACATTTTTGAAAAGAGATTATTATTATTGGTCCGAAGAAATGAAAAAACACAGTTTTCTTTGCTTTTTTTCTCAGAAGTTAAAGGTTTAAAGTTAAAGGTTTAAAGTTAAAGGTTTAAAGTTAAAGGTTTAAAGTTAAAGGGTTAAAGTTAAAGGGTTAAAGTTAAAGGTTTAAAGTTAAAGGGTTAAAGTTAAAGGGTTAAAGTTAAAGGGTTAAAGTTAAAGGGTTAAAGTTAAAGGTTTAAAGTTAAAGGGTTAAAGTTAAAGGTTTAAAGTTAAAGGTTTAAAGTTAAAGGGTTAAAGTTAAAGGTTTAAAGTTAAAGGGTTAAAGTTAAAGGGTTAAAGTTAAAGGTTTAAAGTTAAAGGGTTAAAGTTAAAGGGTTAAAGTTAAAGGTTTAAAGTTAAAGGGTTAAAGTTAAAGGTTTAAAGTTAAAGGTTTAAAGTTAAAGGGTTAAAGTTAAAGGGTTAAAGTTAAAGGGTTAAAGTTAAAGGTTTAAAGTTAGAGGTTTAAAGTTAAAGGGTTAAAGTTAAAGGGTTAAAGTTAAAGGTTTAAAGTTGAAGGTTTAAAGTTGAAGGGTTAAAGTTGAAGGGTTAAAGTTAAAGGGTTAAAGTTAAAGGGTTAAAGTTAAAGGTTTAAAGTTAAAGGGTTAAAGTTAAAGGGTTAAAGTTAAAGGGTTAAAGTTAAAGGGTTAAAGTTAAAGGTTTAAAGTTAAAGGGTTAAAGTTAAAGGTTTAAAGTTAAAGGGTTAAAGTTAAAGGGTTAAAGTTAAAGGGTTAAAGTTAAAGGGTTAAAGTTAAAGGGTTAAAGTTAAAGGTTTAAAGTTAGAGGTTTAAAGTTAAAGGGTTAAAGTTAAAGGTTTAAAGTTAAAGGTTTAAAGTTAAAGGGTTAAAGTTAAAGGGTTAAAGTTAAAGGTTTAAAGTTAAAGTTTTAAAGTTAAAGGGTTAAAGTTAAAGGGTTAAAGTTAAAGGGTTAAAGTTAAAGGGTTAAAGTTAAAGGGTTAAAGTTAAAGGGTTAAAGTTAAAGGTTTAAAGTTAAAGGTTTAAAGTTAAAGGTTTAAAGTTAAAGGGTTAAAGTTAAAGGGTTAAAGTTAAAGGGTTAAAGTTAAAGGGTTAAAACGCTCCCTCTGAAAGATCTGAGTGAAGTCTTTAGGTGTTCTGGTGCAGAGTGAAGAAACTGCTTCAGGGTTAGGAACAGAGCAGCCATCAGAGGAGGAAGTGGCTGCTGATCACAGCTTTTCTCTCAGGGTGAACCTCAAAGTTAGGAAGTTTAAGGCTACCTGACAGAAGAAGTGAATCTTAAGCTGTCCAGCGGAGGAGTTATTAGAGTCCCGGTGAACCCGCTCAGAGTTCCTCTTTAACGCTTCACGCCTCAGTGAGGGGTTTTCCATCTTTGGGCCCTTCTGCTCCGGTGTCAGCCCGCCTCAGACCTGTTGCTGCTTGTTGTGTTCAGGGTGAGGGGGAGAAAAAGGCCGAGGCGGTGGCCACAGTGGTCGCCGCCGTCGACCTCGCTCGGGTCCGTCTGCCCGTGCAGGAAGAGGCCGGCTGGACAGAAGAGGACGGGGCTGTGGATTGGACTGCCGAAGCCGGCGTGTCCTCCGAGCAGCGCAGGGTCCAGCTCACTCAGGTCCGGGGAGCTCCCTCCTGTCAGATCGTACCTGATGATGTCACAGTCTCCTCCCCGCTAACACTCTCTGTTGGTCACTTCAGATTCAGGGAACACAACTCTCCTCCCACGTGGACGCAGCTGTGGCCTCGTCCACAGTTCCTCATTTCACAGTCTCTAAAGTTTCTGTTCCCAAACACGAACCGAGCCGTGAGGTAAGAAGAGCAGCTGCGGCCCGCCTCCCAGAACCTCCATTTCACCTTTAACACCCACGCATCTTAACACACGGTCCCACGGTTGTGGTGTGGTTCACGCTGACCTCCTCTCACAGTTCACTCATCCTGAAACATCACAGCTCCTCTTCTTCTCTGATTAATCTTCACCTCTTTGTTCCCACTTTGATCTGCAGCCGTTTATCAGCCCTCAGCAGCGGCCCGTGACTCATTCTGTGGTTCTGGTACCAAACAGTTTCACAGGAACAGGTTTTTTCTGTATAAAGTCTGACATCAGAACAGTTTTAATGCAAACTGGACCTTCTAAAGTTGAATTATTAATAAAACGGAGCTGCAGGATTATCCGGTGTGATCCGTGCAGATTCTGCCTTCAGATGCACCGGATCCTCGTGTTTCTGTCGGGTCCAAAGTTTCCACCATCGGTTTAAAGCAGGTCACCTCCACCGGTCCGGTGCTGTACGCCGGGTCTGTAGTTAGTTGGAAGAACCTTCTCGGAGGAGCTGGTGATGTTTATTAGCTACGGCTGACTGTAAACTCCAGCCGGCACACGCCTTCCTCCCTAAGCCCTGCTGGTTCTGGCCGTCTGTCAGAGTTCTGCTCCATCCTTCACCCACTAATCCTCAGCAGAGCGTGGACTTCCTGTTTGTTCCTGCTGATGGTTAACGCCTCTTTCATTGGCCGGTCAGGTGTCCATCGCTGGCTCTGCCATCGCTGTCCTGCACAAAGAGCTGTCCTCCCCCACCGCTCCCAGGAAGATCATCAAGACCGTCAAGTCTCCCAGTCCGTCTCGCCGGGCGGCGGTGGAGGCACGGGTGGCGCCGGAGCCCCTCCCGCCACCGTTCAAAGACGTCAGATATCAGAGGCAGTTTGAGGGCGGGGCTTACGTAGTGAGTGAGGAGGAGTTTGAGGACTGGGAGCCTCAGGTTGGTCCTCCTTCGTGTCTCCTCTTTAACCCTGTGTGGATTCACCTCAGCCCCCCCGTAACGCAGCAGCCAATCATGAAGAGTCCTCCTCTTCCTCCTTTCACCTCCATCCTTCTGTCCTTCTGCAGGGTTTTATCTGTCCTAACCAGCTTCCTCCCTCCATCCTCACAGAGCTCCACCAGTGTTTTCTGTCTCTGACTCTTGTTGTTCTCGTCCTCAGGAGGCGGCCGCGGTGCCCACCAGAGCCCAGGAGCCCGTCCTTCCTCCCACCATCATCGCTGTGAGTACACTTCCTGTTTCCCTCCGATCCGTTTCTCCACCACTGTTTAAACGAAAGTAAGAACAAGTTACAAGGAGAAGTTAAAGTTAGACTTTAGAGAGGCTCTGACAGACTTCCTGATGCCTGAGCAGATGTTACACAGCTGTATCTGTGGCTCAGTGGAAGGCACTGATGACGCCCAGAGGACCAGTCTGAACCTCGGGGTTCTCGACAGTGAGCCTCATGCTTTGAGGGAGCTGCAGCGATCCCACCGAGACGTTAGAAAGACACGAATCAGGGTTTTATTTCAGATAAAGTCTCAGCTGGGAGGTGTAGGAAACAAACAGAGCTTTATTTTACTGAACCAAACTAAAGCTGCTGCTGAATCAGGAAGTCTAAAATCCAACAAACAGTCTGAGGCAGAGAGAAGTCCCAACAGAACCCGACCAGAACCCGAGAGTCTGGAGGTTTCTGACGGCGCCGTTTCCTTTCAGGGCCTGAAGAACCTGACGGTGACGGAGGGCGACTCGGTGACCCTGGAGTGTCAGATCAGCGGTCAGCCGGCCCCCGTCATCATGTGGTTCAGGGAGGACTACAAGATCGAAACTTCGATCGACTTCCAGATCAGCTACGAGAGCGGATTCGCCCGGCTGGTGATCCGCGAGGCGTTCGCTGAGGACAGCGGCCGCTTCACCTGCACCGCCACCAACGAGGCGGGAACCATCAGCACCTCCTGCTACCTGCTCGTCAGAGGTAACTGGGACTGATTCTGCTGGTTTAAGCTGGTCCCGTGGGCATCTGGGGCTGATGTTTGGGTTAATGCGATCTGAGCAGCGCTCACCCAGAAATTAATACTAACCAAAGATGACAGTAATTAGTGGGGAAATGATTTAGTCCTGCAGAAGAAACCAGTGTCTTGTTGATCCAAATTCAAGGATCATTTTACCTGAAAGGGTCCATGACGGCTGTCGCTCTGTTGTAGTTTCAGAGGAAATCGAGAGCAGAGAGGAGATGATGGCTGTCACAGAAGTTGGAATCACACAAGCCAAAACGTGAGTTTTAACCAGCTGACATGTGTTGGTGAAGCCCGGTGTGAGGCGCGTTTAACCAGACTGCTGCTTCCCTCCAGGGTTTCTGTCGAGGCGAGGGAGCAGATAATCACAGAGGTGAGTGCAGGAGAGGCTGCCGCTCCCTTCTTCATCAAGAAACCCACCGTCCAGAAGCTGGTGGAGGGAGGAAGTGTGATGTTCGAGTGCCAGATCGGAGGAAACCCAAGACCTCACATCATCTGGAAGAAGAGCGGCGTGCCGCTCACCACCGGATACAGGTGCTGATCCGCTGCTTCTGCAGAAATAAGAGCCGACGTTACGCAGTTACTTTGTTAGTTCTCTAATGTTTGCTCATCTTAAAACTAATTCACTGATTCATGAGCCGTCCAACAGCATAAACTGACACATGAGTCACATGTGGATGGACGCAGTAACAGAGAGCAGGTGGTGCAGCTTTCAGTGATCATAGGCTATCAGCCTGCATCTCCGTCCAACTTCTGCTTCTTTTCCATCAGATACAAAGTCGCCTACAAGAAGGAGACAGGAGAATGCAGGCTGGAGATCTCCATGACCTTCGCTGATGATGCTGGAGAATACTCCATCTTTATTAAGAACCCTCAGGGGGAAGCCTCGGCCTCGGCCACCCTGCTGGAAGAAGGTAGCAGCATCTTTCTCAGCTGTCTGAAAACCATCTGAAGCATGATGGGATCTTTGTTGAACCAGAGCCTCACAGGATGTGTGTGTTTGCAGAGGCATACGAGGCCTACATGAAGCAGCATGACGTGACGTATAAAAGTGAAGTGACTACGACGGTGGTCCAGGAGCCCTCTGTGGTCGTGAGTCAGTACGAACTGGATCAGAGGAGGACGGTGACCCCCATGAGCTTCGTCTCTGAGAAGGTGCTTTGCTTTTACAGAACCAGCTCTGTGAACTGTCCCACTCAGTGAGCCACAGGCCATATTTAACCTTCAGCTTGTTTTTTTACAGGAATTCCTCATTTCAGCCTTTGAGGAGAGGATCATCCAGGAGATTGAGCTCCGAATCATGAGAATCAGCTACAGAGAGCTGGTGACAGAGGATGGAGAGATGGTGGTGACTGTGGCAGAAGAGGAGGCGGCGCTGCCGGCATTCAACACGCCTGTCAAAAACTACAGGATCGTGGAGGGAATGGGCGTCACGTTCCACTGCAAGATGGCCGGGAACCCGCTGCCAAAGGTACAGATAAGATACCTAAAAACATCTGTAGGACCTGATGCTGTTAAATGAGATGTTTTACAATCTTTTACTGTCTCATGGCAGATTGCGTGGTTCAAAGACGGCCAACGTATAGGACCCGGTGGCCGGTACCAGATGGAGGTTCTTCAGGATGGACGGGCCAGCCTCCGTCTGCCTGTGGTGCTGCCAGAGGATGAAGGCGTGTACACCGCCTTCGCCACCAACATGCAGGGGAACGCTGTGAGCTCAGGGAAGCTCTACGTGGAGGCGTCCGGCGCCGTGACGCCTCAGAGATACACGCCGCAGCCGTCAGTGCAGAGAATCAGGTCAGAAATACGAGACACGAAAACACTGTGGCTGATGTTTTAAGACAAACTTCATGCTCATCATAGAACAAAAACGGATAAATCCAGTGTTCTCTGTGGGTTTCATGACTCTGTGTCTGTAAAACTGACAACAAATCAACACTCGATACTCACCGCGCTGCTCCCCTTCAGGTCCACATCTCCTCGTTCTGTGAGCCGCTCTCCGGGCCGTTCGTCCAGCCGCTCCCCGGGACGCTCCCCGGCCCGGCGCCTCGAAGAGACTGACGAGGCTCAGCTGGAAAGACTCTACAAACCCGTGTTCGTCATGAAGCCTTCCTCCATTAAATGCTCCGAGGGGCAGACTGCCAGATTCGACCTGAAGGTCGTTGGCAGGCCGATGCCCGAGACTTACTGGTTCCACAACGGTGAGAGAAACATCAGTCAGCAGATAAAACCTTTATCTGTTGCTTCAGAAACATAACTTTATCCTCCTTTTCCAGGGCAACAAGTGGTCAACGACTACACACACAAGATCGTGATCAAAGAGGACGGCACTCAGTCCCTGATCATCGTCCCGGCTGTGCCGCAGGACTCTGGCGAGTGGACAGTCATAGCTCAGAACAGAGCTGGACGGACATCTGTCTCCGTAACTCTGGCTGTTGAAGGTACGTTATACTTAGTTCTACTTCTACTCTACTTCTACTCATACCTCACTGGTCGGTCTTTCAAAGTATCCCGGCTTGGTCACACTTCTGCAGCGCACCACCTCGCCACAGGGGTCCCCCAAGGCTCAGTACTGGGACCTCTTCTCTTTGCCATATACACCACCTCACTGGGACAGATCATCCAATCACATGGCTTCTCATACCAATGTTATGCTGATGATATCCAGCTCTATCTGTCATTCCCACCTGACGACCACACGGTCTCAGCACGAATCTCAGACTGTCTCTCTGACATATCAACATGGATGAAAGCCCATCACCTCCAACTTAACCTCCCAAAAACTGAACTGCTGGTCTTCCCAGCCAAACCAACCGTACACCACAGCATCTGCATCCAAACTGAATCCCTATCTCTTGCTCCATCAAAGGTTGCTAGAAACTTGGATGTCATGATTGATGACCAACTAACCTCCAAAGAACACGTTACCTCAGTTGCTCGTTCAGCCGCTTTGCATTACTAAAGATAAGAAAGATCAGACCATACCTGACCCAACATGCCCCCCAGCTCCTGGTGCAGGCCATGGTCATCTCCCGCCTTGACTACTGCAATGTTCTCCTAACTGCTCTCCTAACTGGTCTCCTAACTGGTCTCCTAACTGGTTTCCTAACTGGTCTCCAGCCTGTGAAACCTCTGCAGATGGTCCAGAACGCGGCGGTGCGTCTGGTCTTGGATCAGCCTAAAAGAACACGCCCCCCCTCTGTTCATTGAGCTCCTCTGGCTGCCCTTAGCCGCCCGCATCAGATCCAAGTCCCTGATGTTAGCTACAAAGAGCTTAATGGAACGGCTCCATCTACTTGAAGGCTCTTGCAAAGGCTTCTGTCCCAACTGGGTCCCTCCGTTGGTCCCAGGATTGTCGTCTAGCAGCTCCTACACCACGCCTAAGACAATCCAAACTCTGTTCATGTGTCGTCCCACGATGGTGGAATGAGCTACCGAGCGCTACCAGAACAGGGGCGTCCCTGTCTATCTTCAAGAAGCTCCTGAAAACCCAGCTCTTCAGAGAGCATCTCCTATCCCAGCACTTACCTTGTACTTCCCTCCCCCCTCTATCTCTGCACTTTATCTTTCTGCACTTCCTTCTATGCCTGCACCCTATCTCTACTCTGTCCCCTCTGACAGAGTCGGACTCCTGGGTTCCTTCTATGGAGCTTATTGTTAGCTTTTTATAAAGCTGTTATATCTTCATTTGTAAGTCATTTTGGATGAAAGCGTCTGATAAATACAGAAACATAAACATACTTTATCTGATTGTCTTTCAGCTTTAAAATGAGTGTGTTCTGATATTTTATTTGGATCCACAGCTCGAGAGAGTCTGGCCAGACCGCAGTTTGTAGAAAAGCTGAGGAACATCACCGTGAAGCAGGGCACTCTGGTGGAGCTGGCTGTTAAAGCCATCGGAAACCCCCTGCCTGACATCGTCTGGCTGAAGAACAGCGACATCATCACCCCACAGAAGCACCCACACATCAAGTTAGCATCTCTAAGTTTGGCTCTGAAGAATTTTCTAGCTTTTTAAATCAGTTTAGTTTGGTGAATCACTCAATCAATGTTTTTATGTGGTTGCTTATTTCAGGATTGACGGCACTAAAGGAGAGGCCAAGTTTCAGATCCCGTCTACGTCAGGCTCAGACAGCGCCTGGTACACAGCTACAGCCATCAACAAGGCCGGCAGAGACACCACCCGCTGCAGAGTCAACGTTGAGGTGGACGTCTCTGCTCCTCAAACTGAGAGGAAGCTGATTATTCCTAAAGGAACGTACAAAGCCAAAGAGATCGCAGCTCCGGAGTTGGAGCCCCTCCACCTGCGATATGGTCAAGATCAGTGGGAGGAGGGCGACCTTTACGACAAAGAGAAGCAGCAGAAACCGCTGTTCAAGAAGAAGCTGACCTCCGTGCGCATGAAGCGCTTCGGTCCGGCTCATTTCGAATGCAGACTGACCCCCATCGGTGACCCCACCATGATGGTGGAGTGGCTGCATGACGGCAAACCTCTGGCTGCTGCCAACAGGCTGCGTATGGTCAATGAATTCGGCTACTGCAGCCTGGACTACGAAGTCGCTTATGCTAGAGACAGCGGCGTCATCACCTGCAGGGCCACCAACAAGTTTGGAGTCGACCAGACCTCGGCCACCCTCATCGTCAAGGATGAGAAAGGCCTAGTTGAGGAGACCCAGCTTCCCGAAGGCAGGAAGGGAGCCTTCAGAATGGATGAGATCGAGCGCATCGCTCATGAGGGAGGACCTGCTGGAGTCAGCGCTGATGAAGAATCTGAGAAGACGAAACCTGAAATCGTCCTTCTGCCTGAACCGGTCAGAGTGCTGGAAGGCGACATCGCTCGGTTCCGCTGCAGAGTGACCGGTTATCCCGCTCCAAAGGTTAACTGGTACCTCAACGGACAGCTCATCCGTAAAAGCAAGAGATACAGACTCCGTTACGATGGTATCTACTACCTGGAGATCACAGATATCAAATCCTATGATTCAGGCGAGGTCAGGATAGTTGCAGACAATCCTTTAGGCACGACCGAGCACACCGTGAAGCTGGAGATCCAACAGAGAGAGGACTTTAGAACCGTGCTACGACGTGCTCCAGAATCGAAGGCTGCAGAAGCCCCACATGAATCTGGCAGAATCGGATTCGATGTGGTGAAGGTGGACCGACCCGGTGAGACCGCGCAGGACAGGGAAGTTGTCAAACTGCGAAAGGCTCAGAGAATCGTTCACGAGAAAACCTCAGAGGAGTCGGATGAGCTGAAGAGTAAGTTCAAACGCAGAACAGAAGAGGGCTACTATGAGTCCATCACCGCTGTGGAGTTCAAATCCAAGAGGAGGGACGACTCCTATGAAGACCTGCTGAAGAAGACCAAGGAGGAGCTGCTTCATCGCATGAAAGAGAAGGAAGAAGCTGAGAGAAAGAGGTTGGAGGAAGAGGGAAAAGTCACCATCCCAACCATCAAACCAGAGCGGGTCCAGCTCTCCCCCAGCATGGAAGCCCCAAAGATCTTGGAACGCATCGTTAGCAAAACCGTCGCGCTAATGGACGAGGTTCGGTTCCGAGTCAGAGTCGTCGGCAGACCCGAACCTGAGTGCCAGTGGTTCAAGAACGGTGTTCAGCTGGAGAAGTCTGAGCGGATTTACTGGTTCTGGCCTGAGGATCACGTGTGTGAGCTGGTGATCAGAGACGTGACAGCCGAGGATTCGGCCAGCATCATGGTTAAAGCCGTGAACGTCGCCGGGGAGTCCTCCAGCCACGCCTTCCTGCTTGTTCAAGGTAAAGTCCCTTTGTTCGAAATCACTCCGGTGGCACACTTATGTCCTGATTTCCACCAGACTCACTGAATACTTTCTCTTTGCAGCCAAGGCAACAATTAGCTTTACCCAGAAACTGGAGGATGTCAGCGCCAATGAGAAGGACACAATGATGACCTTCGAGTGTGAAACCAACGAGCCTTTCGTCAAAGTCAAATGGATGAAGAGCAATTCTGAGATCTTCTCTGGAGACAAATACCGAATGCACTCTGACAGGAAGGTCCACTTCCTGTCTGTGCTGATGATCGAAATGAGGGACGATGCAGAGTACACCTGTGTGGTCATAGAGGATGAGAACATCAGGACGAGCGCCAGGCTCCACGTAGAAGGTAACTACCCTGGACCCACATCCGAAATATGGTCTTTTCTTGGGTGGATTGGAAGCTGACAGTTCTTGCTGTTCTGTACCAGGTGCTGCCCTGGAGCTCATCAAACACATGGAGAACATCGAGGTCCCGGAGAGCTACGCTGGGGAGTTTGAGGTTGAGCTGTCTCGTGAAGACGCTGAGGGCAGCTGGTTCTTCGGAGACAAGGAGCTCTCCCCCAGCAGTAAATACGTCATGTCCTCCCGCCGAGGAAGACACTCCCTGGCTGTCAAAGATGTCAGGAAAGATGACCAGGGGAAGTATACCTTCGTATGTGGAGATCTGAGGACCAGCGCCTCCCTAAAGATGAAACGTAAGCCTGGAATGTGAAGTGTGTGTTTATCCTTACAGCCCTGTGGAGTCTTTGTTCAGCAGAGTTTGCTCAGTTTCTGGTGTTATGAAGCTCAGCTTCTTCCTTTTCTCAGCCCTTAGCTGTTGGTCTGATTGGGCTCTTTGTTGCTCGTTCCTTTCTTCTGTTCTTAGCTTTTGTTTAATGTTCTGTGAGTTCTTGGTGATGAACAGTGTTTTCCCCCCTCAGTGCGTCCGGTGACCCTGATGCAGCCGCTGACCGACCTCACGGTCTGCGAGGGCGACATCGCTCAGCTGGAGGTCAGGTTCTCCCAGGAGAACGTTGAGGGAACCTGGATGAAGAACGGCCAGGCCATCTCGGCCTCGGACCGCGTCCACATCGTCATCGACAAGCTTGTTCACAAACTTCTGGTGGAGAACGTCAGCAGAGAAGATGCTGCCTCCTACTCTTTTGTGGTTCCAGCTCACGATATCTCCACTTCAGGCAAACTCAACATTCAAAGTAAGCGTCAGAACTCACACGAAATAAGCCCAACATTAAACAAGAACACTTTGACCCATTTTATCACTTCCTTCACAGCTATTGACATCGTGGTGCCACTGAAGGACTTGTTGTCCATTGAAGGCACTAAAGCTGTTCTGGAGGCCAAGATCTCCGCCCAGGACATCAGCTCCGTCAAATGGTACCACAACGACAAGCTGCTGATGCCCAGCAACCGAATCCAGATGGTGGCAAAGGGAGCCAAGCAGCGCCTGGTCTTCAGCCGGACCTACGCCTCAGATGAAGGACGCTACAAACTGGTGGTCGGCAAGGTGGACACCAGCTGCAGCCTGACTGTCGAACGTGAGATTCTCTTCCTCCTGATTCTGTTCTTGGGTTCCAGTCCCAGCATCCCGCTGAAACCATGTTGTTTTTACAGAGGTCCAAATTGTGAAGCACATGGAGGACAGAGTGTGCTCCGAGTCCCAGAACGTTAGCTTCAACGTTGAAGTTTCTCACCCTGGGATCGACCCGGTCTGGACCTTCAGGAACCAGCAGCTCAAAGCTGGGGTCAAATGTAAGATGGAGTCCAAAGGAAAGGCTCACTCCCTGACTGTCATCGACACCATGAAGGATGAGGAGGGCCAGTACATGTTCCACGCTGGTGAAAAGACCTCCAGCGCCACGCTCACTGTGTCTGGTATGTCGAAGCTCTAAGAGGTCTTTGCCGTCTTAAACTAGTGATAAGCTGAGCATTCCCTGTCCACTTCCATGAACTTATCAATAACAGTGTGGACTACAGCAGCTTTTACTGGGTCTGACTTTAGGTTTGAAGTTTGTTTCATGGTGCAGTTCCACCAGCTGTTGTTTCCCACAGTGTCTGTTTGTGGGCTCGCTTTGACGAGTTTAATTCACAAAATGATGCAAAAGCGTAGCAACATCTGTGCTGTTTTAAGGAATAAAGGAATAATTATCATGGAAAAAAGTCTAGCAGCAGTCTGAGCCGTTTCTTCGTGCTGCCACCAGGTGGAGCCATCACACGACCCCTGCAGGATGTGACGGTGGCCGAGTCTCAGACCGCTGAGTTCGAGTGTGAAGTTGCCAACGCCAACGCTGAGGGCAAGTGGCTGAAGGACGGCCAGCCCGTGGACTTCAATGAGAACGTGGTGAGCGAGGTGAAGGGGGTCGTCAGGCGCCTCGTCATCGTCATCACCAGACCGCAAGATGTCGGCGAATACACGTACCAGGTGGCCAGCTCCAAAACCAGCGCTAACCTCAGAGTGGAGGGTGAGAACCGTCGGTCCCATCGAGGGGCGCCATAATATCAGCAGGTCATGAAGGTGAAATTCACCTGGTTGTGGCTAGTTTCAGGATTATTACCTGGAGATCCAAACGTGTTACAATCGGATGATGTTCACAGATCTGTACGGGCCCTGAAAAATCTGTCAAAATTGATTTGAAAATATCGTGCAATTCTTCATTTTTCAGGAGGCAAAATGATGAATAAAGAATAAATATAACAGCAGAAAATGTAGACACAAAATGAAAATGTTCTGATCAGGCCTGCTGACAGTCTCTGAGGTCTTAGTGAAACCAGGAGACAGAGCAGCTGCTCATCCCTCTTCTTCCATTCATCTGCTGCTAATATCGTCCATATTTCACAGATGTTTGTTTCTGTAACGTCTGGAATTATAATTTCTAACTGGTAAAACAATAAAATAGCACCAGTTAGAAGTCAGATTTTCTTTCATTCCAAGTATTTCCTCTCAGCTCAGAAGCTTTATGTCCCCTTTCATGACTTGCTGATGTTTTTCATGCTCGAAACGTCGTCCTGGTGATGTTGTTCCTGACACTCCTGTTTCCACCTGTAGGCGTGAAGATCAAAAAGACTCTGAGGAACCAGACGGTGACGGAGACCCAGGAGGCCGTGTTCTCGCTGGAACTCACCCACCCAGACGTTAAAGGATCCCAGTGGATCAAGAACGGAGTGGAACTGCAGAACAGCGACAAGTACGAGATCACCTCTCAGGGCACGGTCCACACTCTGAAGGTGAAGGGCTGCAACACGCAGGACGAGACCGTTTACTCCTTCAAGCTGGGGAAACTGTCCGCCAACGCCAGGCTCAGCGTAGAGAGTGAGTATCTGCAAGGTCTGAGGCATCAGAGTCTCACATGTGCTGATTCTAACCTCCACCTGTCCGCGTTCTCGCAGCCATCAAAATTGTTAAGAAGATCAAGGATGTGACATCGCTGCTGGATGGCACCGCCTCCTTCGAGATGAGCCTGTCGCATGACAACATCCCGGTCAGGTGGATGTTTAAAGGCGTGGAGCTGAAGTCCAGCGAGAAGTGTAAGATTCTGTCTGAGAGGAAAGCTCACAAACTGGTCCTGCAGAACGTCGACAGCAGCAAAGCAGGAGAGTACACGGCCGTGGTGGGACACCTGCAGTGCAGCGCCGTGCTGACCGTGGAGGGTACGTCTCACCTGTACACCTGTACAATTACACACCTGCACACCTGAACACCTACACACCTGCACAGTTACACACCTGCACACCTGTAGACCTGCACACCTGTACACCTGCACACCTGTAGACCTGCACAGTTACACACCTGTACACCTGTACACCTGCACACCTGTAGACCTGCACACCTGCACACTTACACACCTGCACACCTGTAGACCTGCACACCTGTAGACCTGCACAGTTACACACCTGCACACCTGAACACCTGTACACCTGCACACCTGTAGACCTGCACAGTTACACACCTGCACACCTGAACACCTGTACACCTGCACACCTGTAGACCTGCACAGTTACACACCTGCACACCTGAACACCTGTACACCTGCACACCTGTAGACCTGCACAGTTACACACCTGCACACCTGAACACCTGTACACCTGCACAGTTACACACCTGTAAACCTGCACACTTACACACCTGAACACTGCACTTTCTTCTATTTAATCGTTTCTCTTCCATCGTTTATCGATGTTTGTTCATTAGTAAATGATACATTAGTTGTGACCTTTTCTCCTGCAGCTCTGCGGGTCACCAAACCCATGAAGAACGTGCAGGTGCCGGAGACTCAGGTGGCCACCTTCGAGTGCGAAGTGTCTCACTTCAACGTGCCGTCCACCTGGCTGAAGAACGGCGTCGAGATCGAGATGAGCGAGAAGTTCAGGATCGTGGTTCAGGGGAAACTCCACCAGCTGAAGATCATGAACACCAGCAGGGACGACTCGGCAGAGTACACCTTCATCTGCGGGAACGACCGAGTGTCTGCGACGCTCACCGTCAGCCGTAAGAACTCATCCAGCCTCCCTGAAAATAAATCAGTAGACCTTTGGTTTGTGTTTGGTTTCACTAAATGTGGTCGTCAGTGCTGCTGGTTCCAGTCCGAGGACAGCAAGCGGCACACAGGCGGCAGAGCGCTGTGGACTGATGGAATACCAGCGTTAGCATCTTCTTTAGGCCGGAGAGCGTCTGAGCTGCTTCACTCAGAAGATGCATGTGACCTTATTTAACTATTAACTATATAACTAACTATTCCTCTGAGCGTAAAAAACATTTCACTGATTAAACAAACGTGTCAAATACTAATCATACAAATTCACCTGTTTATTAGACAGTAATAATCTGTATTTTTAACAAATGGTTGGTGACACTTTATGGTAAAAGTATGAAATTTTAAAAAAGTAACACACAGTTTCCTTTAGTTTTAGCTTTATGTAGGTTAACTTCCACTAATCTTTGATTAAAACTGTGGTGATATGTTAAAGGGTTAACTCATGGTTACGCTTTACACAAACCCTCAGCAGCACAAGAGCGCCATCTGCTGGCGTTAAATTGCATTAAAACAATGAGAAAACCTTAGAGGTGTTGCAGTCCTTCAGCTTTATAGACGAGCCGTTTGCTCGACCCGCCGTGCAGTGGAACGTTTCCTCTGTTCGCTCAGTCAACGTCTCTGTCGCCCTGCAGCTGTCCTCATCACCTCCATGCTGAAGGACCTGAACGCTCAGGAGAGAGACACCATCACCTTCGAGGTCACCGTCAACTACGAGGGCGTCACCTACAAATGGCTGAAGAACGGCGTGGAGGTGAAGTCGTCGGACAGGTGTCAGGTCCGCAGCCGGCAGCTCACGCACTCGCTCACCATCCGAAACGTTCACTTTGGAGACGGAGGAGAATACCAGTTTGTGGCCGGCTCTGCCGCCACCGCCGCCAACCTGTTTGTTGAAGGTAACGTGGCGGTCAGGTTCTCTGCAGGTCCACGTGAAACCGGCTCATATTACGGCGTCTTTCTGATCTCTGGAACTTTTGTTTTCAGCTCGTTTGATCGAGTTCACCAAGAAGATCAAAGACATAAAGATCACAGAGAAGAAGAAGGCCATTTTTGAGTGTGAGGTGTCTGAACCGAACATCCAGGTGATGTGGATGAAGGACGGCCAGGAGCTGGACGTGTCGGAGGACAGGTGTGTCATGATGTCACCACGCTCCGCTGCCCTGACATCATCAGACGCTTTTTAGGGTGAAACTGAGCTAAAAAGGTGCTCTGTGCTGCTTCACAGGTACGTGGTGACAGCAGAGAAGTACGTTCACCGCCTCATGATCCAGACGATTCGCATGTCCGATGCTGGAGAGTATTCAGTCGTGGCCGGATCCAGCGTCTCCAAGGCCCAGCTGACCGTGGAGGGGCGGGACATCCGGATCTCTGAACCTGCTGAGCGGGAGATCACGGTGAGGCGCTTTCTGGCATTTCTGATGGCTGTTAATGTGTTCAGATGAATCAGAAGCCTAACCCTCGCACCTCCTCTCTCGCAGGTTCTGGAGAAACACAGGGCGACCTTCGAGTTCGAGGTGAACGAGGATGACGTGGAGGGTCGCTGGCTGAGGAATGGCGTGGAGATCCACTTGTCGTTGGAGGAGAGGTTCAACTATGTGGCCATCAGGAAGGTGCACCGCCTCACCATCTCTGAGACCTACAGGAGTGACGCCGGCGAGTACACCTTCATCGCTGGCAAGAACCGGAGCACCATGCACCTGCGGGTCAACAGTAAGTCCAGCAGAACCTTTTAACACAATCCTGAGGAATGAGAGGCCCATTCTTCTCTGTCCTGACCAAACCCTCTGCTTCCTGCCCCGTTCAGTCCCAGAGCCTCCTCAGATCCTCCGCCACATGGAGGCTCAGTCGGTGGAGGCCGGGAAGCCGGCACGCTTCTCGGTGCAGGTGAGCGGCGTTCCTCAGCCGCAGGTCTTCTGGTACAAGAACTCCCAGGCTCTGTCTGCGGGCTTCAAGTGCAAGTTCCTGCACGACGGCAATGAGCACACGCTGCTGCTGATTGAGGTCTTCCCCGAGGACGCCGCCATCTACAACTGCGAGGCCAAGAATGACTACGGCACGGCCACGAGCACCGCCACGCTCAATGTGGAAGGTAAGACGGGCCGTCGGTAAGACGGAGGCAGGTGTGATGGGAAGCGTTCAGGGACATGTTCAGATCCAGGTTTGTGTGTTGCAGTGTCAGAGGTGGTCTCTCCAGACTCGGCTGCTCCCGTCGCTCCTCCTGTCGTCATCTCGCCCATCGCCGACACCTCGGCCCGCGAGGGAGAACCAGCTCGCTTCCAGTGCAGAGTCCGTGGAGACGGTAAGAGGACTAATGCCCTGCCCTTAACCCTACCTACTCTTTTTAGAGGTAGGGAAGGTCACATGACCCCTAATCCCCAGAAGAAAGGGGGGCTTTATTGAATAGTGAATGAAGTCTGTTTTAATGTCAGAAAACAATCCAGATGGTGACTATTTAAAGATGCAGGTGGACCTCATTCATTCATTTATTCAAACATTTATTTCACCAGCAACAAAAATCTCTTTTTTACCCTCTGATTGGAGACAACAACTTCCTGTACTTTTCTGAAAGATGTAGTTCTGAAGGTAATTTGGGGGCAGACAGAGAACATGTTTATGAATGTTTAAAGAAGGAGGAGACTGTTTTAAGGTTTGTGATGAACCTCATCCAGAGCATGTGAATAACATCATACAGCACAGACAGAAAGGTGGTGGCAACAAGATTTGATAATGAAGAAAAAACCAGTAGCAGGATATGAGGTGTGATTGGATTCCCAGATATCTGTACTGGGATACTGACTCTTTCCTCCGCCCTGACTCGGCGTCAGAGTCCCTCGCGGTGACAGTAGACGATGACTCTTTCCTCCGCCCTGACTCGGCGTCAGAGTCCCTAGCGGTGACAGTAGACGATGACTCTTTCCTCCGCCCTGATCGGGCGTCAGAGTCCCTCGCGGTGACAGTAGATGATGACTCTTTCCTCTGCCCTGACTCGGCGTCAGAGTCCCTCGCGGTGACAGTAGACGATGACTCTTTCCTCCGCCCTGACCGGGCGTCAGAGTCCCTCGCGGTGACAGTAGACGATGACTCTTTCCTCCGCCCTGACCGGGCGTCAGAGTCCCTCGCGGTGACAGTAGACGATGACTCTTTCCTCTGCCCTGACTCGGCGTCAGAGTCCCTCGCGGTGACAGTAGACGATGACTCTTTCCTCCGCCCTGACTGGGCGTCAGAGTCCCTCGCGGTGACAGTAGATGATGACTCTTTCCTCCGCCCTGACTCGGCGTCAGAGTCCCTCGCGGTGACAGTAGACGATGACTCTTTCCTCCGCCCTGACTGGGCGTCAGAGTCCCTCGCGGTGACAGTAGACGATGACTCTTTCCTCCGCCCTGACTCGGCGTCAGAGTCCCTCGCGGTGACACTAGACGATGACTCTTTCCTCCGCCCTGACTCGGCGTCAGAGTCCCTCGCGGTGACAGTAGACGATGACTCTTTCCTCCGCCCTGACTGGGTGTCAGAGTCCCTCGCGGTGACAGTAGACGATGACTCTTTCCTCCGCCCTGACTGGGCGTCAGAGTCCCTCGCGGTGACAGTAGACGATGACTCTTTCCTCTGCCCTGACTCGGCGTCAGAGTCCCTCGCGGTGACAGTAGACGATGACTCTTTCCTCTGCCCTGACTCGGCGTCAGAGTCCCTCGCGGTGACAGTAGACGATGACTCTTTCCTCCGCCCTGACTGGGTGTCAGAGTCCCTCGCGGTGACAGTAGACGATGACTCTTTCCTCCGCCCTCTCTGCAGACGTGAAGATCAGCTGGTTCCACAAGGACAAGGAGATCAAGCAGTCGGACTTCTTCAGGATGTCTCAGTTTGACGACAGCTGTCAGCTGGAGATCTCCAGAGTTTACCCAGAGGATGAGGGCGAGTACACTTGTGTTGCCATGAACAACGCCGGGAAGGTGTCGTGCTCCGCCACGCTGAAGCTGGACGGTGAGTTTCTGAAAGGTTGGGTTTATACCACAGGAGGAGACAGCAACAGGCACATAAGCATGATTTAGGTGGAACATGAATATCTGACTGACAGCCGCGGACAGGATGTCCCTGTGGTCACTTTTTGTCTCTTTGTTGATGTCGGTGTCTGTGTGGCTGCAGCCTCTCGGTGCTGACTGGATGTGAATAAAATCGCATGAAGCCAATGAACCTGCTTCCTTTCAGGGCAAAATGTGTCAGCTGGCAGTCCCGCTGAGCCTCTGTGGCAAGTCTCCACCAGCCTACAGAAACCTTCTGTTGGCCAAAAGCCAGTTTTCATCCACCCAATCACAAGCTGCACGGTGCCACACGGGGAGGTGGCACGCTTTCACGCACGTGTGTCCGGAATGCCGAAGCCGGAGATCAGCTGGTTCCACAACCAGCAGCCGGTTCAGTCCACCAAGAACTTGGTGTTCCACTTTGATGAGGTGACCAGCACTGCCACGCTCATCATCGTGGACGCCTTCTCCGAGCACGCAGGACGCTACACCTGCAGGGCAGCCAATAGTGCCGGAGAGGCCACATGCTCGGCCACCCTCGCCTTAACCAGAGAAGAAGAAGGTAACAGCTGGATCTGTGGGCTGCTGCCAGCCTCTGAAACCTCCCGTTATTCTCCTCAAAGAGGATGTCCCGTCAGATCCATCTGCTCTGAGCATCTTTAAACAGACAAACTTTATTAAAGCAGCAGTAACAGACACAAACTGGAGGACCTGTGACTCATACTGCTCCAAGTATTCATCCAACCACACAAAGCGTCACCAATCAGATCAGAATATGAAAGCTTCAAAATCCCCTAAATATCAGTGGTACAAACCAATCTGACACTTTTTTAACTATTTGAATTCATCAGTTAGTATTTTTCCCTTCAGAGGGAACAGGAAACACGGCCGGGACATCCCTCAGTCCTCCCAAGGTCCCACTAACATCACCCCCCCACAGAGACGAACCACTTCCTTCACCAATGCACCCTTTGTTTGACTGCTGGGATTTCACCTCTTCTCTCTGCTCCACCCTCCTCATCACTCCTCCCTCCTCCATCCTCCTCTGTGCTCATCCCTCCTTCAGGGGCGCCAGCCCCTCTGTGATGACATGTATTTCCTTTTCCTTTCACTTTGCTCTCGTGTGTGTTGCAGTGTTTGATTTCTCACCTGAAATGTCTCCGTTATTCTGCTGTTCTGAAGCAGACACAAAGCGCTCCTTCTTCCTTTGGTTCTGTTGTGTTTTTGAGATATTTCAGTACTCCTCCAAACTCCCTCCATTCAGAGAGAGCAGAAGGAGTTTCCTCCTCCTGGATGCTCCTTTGGATCATGTTACCCAGAAAGGAAACTCACTTTATGACATGAGAAACCAGAAGCTGGTGGACCATCCTCAGGTGGTCCAGAGTTTATACTTTTACACAGTGCTGTGAAAAAGTGAGAATCTGAGGCAGAAGCAGAGTTTTTTCTCAGTTCTCAGCAGCTTTAAAGTGAATATCTGCTCTGAGCTCCTTTATTCTCCAACACAGCCTGAACCCATTTCTTTAAAACGGTGAAACATCCCCTGCAGCTTAAAACTGTGACTGTGAAACCGCTTCGGAAACGTCCGACTGATGTCATGCGTTTCCTTTGCAGTGACTCATGTGAGGGAGCAGATTGAAGCCACGATTGAGCAAGAAGTCAAAGGTAAGACCATGTCTCTGAACATCACCAGCAGCAGGTTTCTGTGACCCAATGAGACGCTGTGCAGGCGCAGGGAAAGGGACAGTTTGACTCCACTGGCTGTGACTGTGAAAGTAGTCTGTCAGTGGGTAGCTCTGATCCAAGCTCTGGCTCTGAAATGTTTTTCATGTGGAGAAGGTGTTGAGGTCCCGATGGGAGCAGCTGATGTGTGGGTGCATGCCGACCGGGTTGGATTACAGTTGTCCTGCACCCACAGACTACTTTTAGAGCTCATATGTTCAACTGTCCCTTTAAATAATGTCTGACTTTCTTCTGTTGCATGTCATCTTCATGTGTTCCGATAAAGATTCCTGCTGTTTGTATCATCCTTACTTTGACCCGTGGTTTCCTCCAGGAGAGCACTCGTAGAACTTGCTTGGTCGAGTCTTTGACACTTTGCATCCAGACGTTCGTTTCGTTTTGGCATGACGGTTCCTCTGATCTTTTTCCAGAAAAGGCGCAGGATGTGTATCTTTTAAAGCTCTTTTAAAGCTTTAAAATGCCCTTTAAAAGATTTGGAGGTCTACTGCATCTGGAACTGATTCCTTCCTCCTGCAAAACATTTCCTAGCCTGGCTTGCAGATAGTGGGATGTGATTCCTGTGGTTTGCTTTCTAAATAACACCAGTTAAACTATATTAGTTCGAATAAACGCCTTCTCACCCAATTTTACAGCTTCATTTTTTAAACTACTTGAACAAAAGTTCTGTATTGGAGAGCTGCATCATTGATTTCCTGTTAAGGATTAGAAAGGGCGTTTATTCTCCTGTCTGCAAGTCAGGTAAGGAACACTGTAGCACAACCTATCCAAACCCAGCGAATGTTGGCCGCCCATCTTGGAAACATGCTTTTTTTAATAAAATAATTTATGTTTTGAAGAAATTTCCACAGACGAAGGATCAAAACTTCCTGCAGGTTTCTAATAAAAAGAATCAAGTCTTGCGTTTATTCGAACAAATATGGTGAGTGAAATTATTTCTTATGGCATTGTGAGTCCCAGCATGCATTTAATATTTCCATTAATGATCATTCAAATCCTTTTCTGTGTGGTTTCCTGTGGAGGCTGTGGTGCTGACCGCTGTCTGTTTCTGTTCGCAGAGCTGTTTTACCACAGCAGGGAAGCAGCAGCGCACAGCGAGCTCACCGGCACCAGGCAGCTCCGCGGAGCCTTCTCCGACACCGAGGACTTCATCGATCACGGCCTGGTGTCGGCCAACCGCTGCTCCAGCAGGACCTCCTCCATCAGCTCGTGGACAGAAAACATCAAACCGTCTTTCACCAAAAAGCTTAAATTTCAGTCGGTGCTGGAGGGCGAGCCGGTGGAGTTAAAGTGTAAACTGGTCGCCTGTCCATCACCGACGATCCTCTGGTTTCATAATAACAGATCGATCCCCAAAGAGCGTCGGCGCAGGATCTGCACCGACAGCAAAATGCACGTGCACACCACCGGCCTGCTTATCGATAGCATCAGGGAGAAGGACTCGGGTAGCTATAAGGTAATGGCAATAAACTCGGAGGGTTCTGCCGAGTCCACAGCATCACTTCTGGTTTCGCTGAGGGAGGAGCAGTCCGCTAACTACCTGGGCTTCGCCAGGCGCTCGGCCAAAGTGCACGAGAGCGTGGACAGCCTGGCGGAGCAGCGGAAGGAGAGGAAGTTTCGGGTCGAACTCAGGTGTGTCGGGTCTCCGTTTGATAAGATGTCAAAGGTCCATCAGGGCCGATCTCGGTCTAAGAGCGCTCTGGTCCGTACCGTTTACTTCGGGTCTGGTGCTGATTCGAAAGAAAAAGAGACAGAGAAGGAATCCAAGCGTTTGGAGACCGCCTCTGAGCGCGCGCCGTCCCCTCCGCCCATGTTTGACAGGTCCGAGCGCTTCAACGACAGGTTCAGTGACATCTACTGCGACCGGCGCACCGGCGGCAGGTTCAGCGACAAGTTCAGCGACAGGTGCAGCGACAGGTACAGCGACAGGTTCAGCGACACCGAGAGCCTCCACAACGAGGTCAGAACCAAGCTGACCACGCTCCAGAAGGCGGTCAGACAGAAGAAGAGGCTCTCCATCTCCACCATGTCCTCCTCTGAGTTTGAGCTGGAGTCGGTCGCCAGCGAGTCCAGTTACGCAGAGTACGTGGACCGGCTCCGGGTCAAGCCGGCCGCTCTGCCTGACGTCCAGCACGCCGGGTTAAGGGAGACTCAGAGGGAATCTCAGGGTAAAAAGTCAGGCAGGGAACCTTCTCAGACTCGTATGAGACATTCATTTGAGCCTCAGTCCAGAACCAGAGCCATTCAGATCATGAGAGGGGAGCTGGTTGATACCAAGGTGCCTCATGGAGGGAGGACAAGGTTAGATACCAGATACTCTGAGGCTGTGGGGGAGAAAGCTGGTAGTGAGCACGACAGAGCGGTTTCTGAGCAGGAGGCAGATACTGAGCTGAGTTTCACAGACACCCGATACTCTGAAAACAGGGAATCTGCTCAGGAGGAGTCCAAGTCAGCCACTTCTGTGAGGGAGAAGTTCCTGAGCGAAGGGGTCGCTTCAGGGGTCGCAGCTGAGGAAGAGCTGTACGAGGAAGAAGGGGGCGCCGGGTCTCTGAGGGCTCATTATGAGAAGAGCCTGGAGGCTGAAAGGAAGGAGTGTGAGGACAAACTCCTCGCTCTGAGGATCAGGAAATGGCAGCAGGGGAACAGGATGTCAGAGGAGGAGCCTTTTCACCCAGACAGCGATCTGCCCCCGTCAGCTGAGTACATGGAGCCCACCGGGCTCATTTTCACCCAGCAGGGAGTGGTGGAAGCTGAGGCCCCGCCCACTTATTTCCATAAACCACCCACAACACAGACGGCTGTGGTTACTGAAGCTGCTGGGTCTAAATCACCTCAGATAAAAGCCAGAGAAGTGGAAAAATCTTCCTCCATCGTCACAGAGTCAGCCTCAGTAGAAGTCCGGTCAGAGGAGGTTCCACCGAAATCCCCCAAAAGGGCAGGAAGATCAGCAGAAGTGGGAGCAAAGTCAGAGGAAAGACCCAGACCCAGGCCGGTCAAGTTGGCCAAAGAGAGGTTCCTGAGCGACGCTGAAGCAGCTGACAGCAGAGCAGATGAGACTCTTCAGTATGAGAAGAGCCTGGAGGCTGAGAGGATGGAGTGTGAGGAGAAGCTCCTCCCTCTGAGGATCAGGAAACGGCAGCAAGGTGTGCAGATGTCAGAGGAAGAGTCATTCCACCCGGAAACTGATCTGCCCACGCCTGCTGACACACAGTCCACAGGGCCCCAGGAGCTCATCTCCACCCAGAAGGAGGTGGAGGAGAAAAGAGCAGCTGGAGAGCAGGCTGCGGTAGCAAAGTCAGCTAAAGTTCAGGGTAGAGCCGAGCAGGAGGACACTTCTGCTTCCAGGACAGAGGCTCAGACAGGAGAGCTGGGAACAGAAGCATCAGCTGCACTGGTGCCAAAATCCCCCAGAACAAAAAGTCGAGCAACGGTGGAATCATCTCCTAAAACAGCAGCCAGAGCAGAGAAGATGCTGTTCGAGAAGACCAGAGAAGAACGGGAGCTCCAGCTGTCGATGGAGAACCTCTCAGAGCTGAAGAGCGAGAGTGAGAAGTTTGAGAGTGAAGAGGAGGCTTTGACTCAGAGGATAATGAGGTGGCAGCAGGATGTTCTGATGGAGCAGGAGCAGGCTGTGCAGCTGGAGTCGGACTGGGTGGAGGCTTACCCTCAGCTCCAGGAGGAGGTGACCCCTGAGGCTGGTGGAGCTGTCACAGAAGCCTCTGTTCCACCACCAGCACCAGCAGCCAGCAGCAGGAAGATTTCTCCTGAGAAACCAGCCAAGGAGAAGGTCCTCCCGAGCGGCTCTGCTCCTGCTGGCTTCCAGGATCAGGAGGATGAGAGCCTGCAGGGGCCAATGGAGGGCCGAGAGACCCGGCTGCAGAGGGACAGCGAGTACTTTGTGAGTGAAGAAGAGGCCCTGGCTCAGCGCATCCTGAAATGGCAACAGGATGTTGTAGAGCCAGAGGAAGTGGCTGAGCTGGAGTCTGAGTGGACCGAGCTCCACCGTGGTTCATCCCCGGCAGCAGCAGCTGCAGGTGGAGGTTCTCCAGCGAAAAAACCGCCTCCACAAGCTGCAGGGGACGATATGTTTGATCTTCAGGCTTCACCTCCATGTGGGGATTTGGGCGGAGCAACAGAGAGAAGGCCGAGCAAGGAGGAGTTTTCTGGAAATAAGTCCAGGAACCAACGCTTCCAGGAAGATGTGAGGGAAAAGAGAGGCGCGGAGGAGGAGATAGGAAGGGCCAGAGAGAGCAGGGGGCAACAGAAGGGGTTAGCAGGTATGAAGAGAGAAGCTGAAGACTCAGTAAGTGTGGAAAGGCCTGAACTGGCAGCTTTAAAGGAGGAGGGAGAAGTCCACGAGAAACAAGCTCCTGAGTCTGAGCAGGTAAACAAAGGAGATGAAAGCTCTGCAGGCTCCCGCCCAGTGTTCATCAACAAGATGTCTTCACTTAGAGTCAAAATCGGTGAAATGTCAGAGTTCACCTGCCAGTTCCACGGTGACCCTCCACCCAGCGTTAGCTGGCTGAAAGATGGCCGCCCACTGGACCAGAACCCAGACTACGACATCATGAGCAAAGCGAACAAGTCAAAGCTCACCGTGTTCTATCCAACCACCGACCACGAGGGGGCGTACGACTGCGTCATCACCAATAAACACGGAAAATCCATCTGCAGCGCCACTCTGGAGATTTCTGACAAGAAGGTGTCGAGGAAGGCAGGCGTCCATCATGAAGTGGTGGTTCCAGAGCGGCCGGAAGGCGTCCATCATGAAGTGGTGGTTCCAGAGCGGCCGGCAGGCGTCCATCATGAAGTGGTGGTTCCAGAGCGGCCGGAGACCCAGGAGAGGCTGATGGAGGAGGAGCTCCAGACTTACACGGACTCAGGGAAGGCGACGCTGCAGGTGCCCCAGGCCGTGATCCACAAACGCCGCCGTTCAGATGAGGCCTTCACCTCCTCTCCTGTGGAGATCAGGATCACAGCTGCGACCCCGGTCCCTGAGATGTTTGTAGAAGGCGCCGAGGACAGGCCTCAGGTTTTCTCAGAGAAAGCCTCCGAGGCACCGAGTGATGACGGAGCTTCTCACACTTTCAAACATAAATTTACTTTCTCCTTTGATGTGGTCGCAGAGGCTCCTCGCGTGGCCACAGAGCTGGAGAACCTCACCTGCTGTGAGGGCAGCACCGTGGTGTTGGAGTGCGTAATCACAGGTGAACCTGCCCCAGAAGTCATGTGGTTTTATGAAGACGTTTGCCTGGATGTTGTAGGTGTGAAGTATAGAGCTGAGGTGGACGATAAGGTGTACCGGCTGTATATCAGCAGTTTCACACACACGGATGCTGGAGTGTATAAATGTGTTGGTAGAAATAAGCTCGGGGAGGTTTGCAGTGCCTCTGATGTGTCGGTTCAGGCTGCAGAACCTGTGCAGGGGGAGGCTTTCACTCCTGTTGGATTAACTGAAGATTTAAAGAAATTTTCCCGTTTCCACAAAGTTCAGAATTCCCAAACTTCATCAGAGGTGGTTGTAAAAGCCCCCAAATCCAGAGCTGGTGCTTCTACAGAAGCCCCGCCCATCTCAGGCTGTGGTCTGCAGGGCTCTGCTGCTGTGATTAAAGTTTCTCAGATCAAACAGGCCTTCGAGGCAGACTCAGCAGCTGCTTTAATGGCAGCTCCTGCTGAGGAGCAAAGAGAGGACACGCAGTTTCCGGTGGAGTTCATACCTGTTGTGGACGTCTCAGCTGATCAGCAGACACAGGAAGTTGCACTCAGATCTGACACAGCGGTAAATAAAACCCTTCAAACGGCTGAACCTGCCCTTTCTGAGGCCTCCCAGGCTGCCGGTGTGGAGGAAGCAGCAGTGATGGCCGGAGGCCTCGATGCAGTGAAGCAGTTTGTTGAGGAGGTGCAGGAGTCTCCAGAGCTGGTGAAGCCAAAACCACTGAAAGCTGAACAGATGGAGATGGTTGAAGCGGAGGTGGTTAAGGAGGAGGCTGTGCGTACATTTGACAGAACAGGCAGCTTCTTTCCTTTCAAGTCTGAGAAAATCCCTGCGGTGAAACGCTCCATCAGAGCTGAAGAAAACATGAAGGCTGAGGTCATCTCTGAACCCGTCAAACCTGGGAGACCGAGAGAAGCTGAAGATGTCAGTGCTGTGGAGGCAGAAGCTGAAACACACATGGATCAGCTGGTTGAAGGCTTCAAGGGAGCATCTGCTGTTGTTCCCAGGGTAGAGCCGCTGTCTGAGGAGGCTGACTTTGGTGCTAAAGAGCTGATCTCAGTGCCAGAGCCCTCCATGGACAGCGGCGTCTTCCTCAGTATGCCAGACTCCCAGCTCGATGTGACAGAAGTGTCAGTGGAAACTGAAAGAAAGGCTGATGAACCGGAGCTGGTGGTTAAGCCCAAAGCAGACGTCTCGGTCAGACCTCGAGCAGAAGCTGCTGCGCTGGGACGGCCGGCAGGAGGCGGTTTGGACCGCGCCCCGGTAGCATCCGCTGGGGGAGCAGCAGCATCCGCTGGGGGAGCAGCAGAAGCTGCTGGGGGAGCAGCATCAGCTGGGGGAGCAGCTGCATCCGCTGGGGGAGCAGCAGCATCAGCTGGGGGAGCAGCAGAAGCTGCTGGGGGAGCAGCAGCAACTGGGGGAGCATCAGTATCTGCTGGGGGAGCATCAGTATCTGCTGGGGGAGCAGCAGAAGCTGCTGGGGGAGCAGCATCAGCTGGGGGAGCAGCTGCATCCGCTGGGGGAGCAGCAGCATCAGCTGGGGGAGCAGCAGAAGCTGCTGGGGGAGCAGCAGCAACTGGGGGAGCATCAGCATCTGCTGGGGGAGCAGCAGCTGGGGGAACATCAGCATCCGCTGGGGGAGCAGCATCAGCATCTGCTGGGGGAGCATCAGCATCCGCTGGGGGAGCAGCAGCATCTGCTGGGGGAGCAGCATCTGCTGGGGGAGCAGCATCAGTTGGGGGAGCAGCTGCTGGGGGAGCAGCATCAGCATCCACTGGGGGAGCAGCAGCATCAGCTGGGGGAGCAGCAGAAGCTGCTGGGGGAGCAGCAGCATCCGCTGGGGGAGCAGCAGAAGCTGCTGGGGGAGCAGCAGCATCAGTTGGGGGAGCAGCAGCTGCTGGGGGAGCAGCAGAAGCTGCTGGGGGAGCAGCAGCATCCGCTGGGGGAGCAGCAGCATCATTCGCTGGGGGAGCATCAGCTGCTTCCATGGAGGAGGAAGAGGTCACTTTTGGGACCGTGTATGACTACTACAACCCCCCAACAGACTGGGGTCGGCCGCTGTCCCCCGAGTCTGAGATGTCCATAGAGATCGGCAGCACTGTGAGCGAGGAGATAACCGAGGTAGCTGAGAGGTTCTACACCCCCGGCTCCTCCACTGAGGTCTCACAGCCAATCGCAGAGTCCCTCCACACTCTCAAGTCTCCCTCGTCCTTCCACACTCCCAGCTCTGACACATCTGCTGGGTTCATGACCCCTGAGGAGTATCCCTTCTCCCCTCTGGAACATAAGAGACCGTCCACAGGAGGCTCCAGCGAGAGGTTCTTCTCTCCGGTTCAGTTCCTGGCCTCTCCTGCTGAGACGGGTTTTGAAACCGCTCCATCAGGAGAAAACGTGGATGAAGGCGGATTCCTCGCTCAGGGCAGAGGGTCTTTAGGCCTGGTATCCCTTCAGGAGAAAGTGCAGGGAATCCCTCCGGCCTTCCTCAAGCCGCTCGTCAAGAAAAGAGTGTTTGAGAACGACTCGCTGATGTTTTACGCCGAGGTGTTTGGTCTGCCCTCACCTGAGGTCCGGTGGTTCTGCAACAAGACCCAGCTGGTGGCAGACGGCAGAGTCACAATGGAGAGGGATGGCGATAGCATCTGTCTGACCATTCACAGCGTCACCAAAGCTGATCAGGGAGAATACATCTGTGAGGCCGTGAACTATGTTGGGGAGGCCAGAAGTGTTGCCCTTGTGGTGGTTGTGTCTCAGGAGGTGAGGTTCCTGCCGGCGCCGCCTGCTGTCACCCATCAGCACGTGATGGAGTTCGATGTGGAGGACAACGACTCTTCCCGTTCTCCATCCCCACAGGAGATCCTGCTCGAGGTGGAGTTGGATGAAAACGAGGTGAAAGAGTTTGAGAAACAGGTTAAGATCATCACCATTCCTGAGTACACGGCTGACAACAAGAGCATGGTCATATCTCTGGATGTGCTGCCGAGTATTTACGAGGAGGGCGCCGTGGACTTTGTCACCCAGGAGCACGATGATCTGAAAATAGCTTTCGAGGTCACAGAGATGCCTCCAAGGTTCATCAATCCCATCTGTGACATGGAGACACCGGAGGGCACCACCGTCATGTTTGAGTGTTCTCTGATGGGAATTCCATCTCCCATCGTGTCCTGGTTCAAAGGCGACAGAAAGATTCCCCACAATACCAAGAAATACCTGCACTCCTCTGATGGAGACAACCACTTCCTGAAGATCTGCAAGGTCGCAGCCCAGGACAGCGGCGTGTACACCTGCAGGGCGATAAACCTGGTTGGGGAGACGCTGTGCCGGGCCTCCCTGGTGGTCCTAAATGCCAAAGCTTTCTCAGGGAAGGCCAGAGGCAGGGAGCTGACCGCCGTGTCGCTCGGGAGCGCCAAAGTCCAGCCGCAGAAGTTCGACCTGATGGTTGGCAACACGTCTTTCGATGGCGAACAGGCGTCGGAAATTGAGCTTGAGTTTGAGTTTGAGCAGGAGGCCGACGAGTCCCAGCGTGCGGTGCGGCTCGTGGCCAACACCGACCACGAGACCGGCGAGCAGGGAGAGAAATACGTCAGCGTTAACTTTGATGTGTTTGCAGAGCCAGCGAAGGACGACAAGATAGAGTTCAAAGGGAAGTCGTCTGATATGTGTAGCTTCCACTTTCAGATCACTGAGACGCCCCCCAAATGCATCATCCCCCTGACTAACGTCACGGCGGCCGTCGGGACGCCCGTCATCCTCCAGTGTCTGGTTAGCGGGAAGCCGAACCCCTCGGCTGAGTGGTTCAAAGACAGCGACCCCGTCACAGACAGCAGGTGCATCATCCAGGAGAAAACTGCCGGCCACTTCAACCTGCTCATCACCAACGTGAGCCAGAGTGATGCTGGGGAGTATAGGTGCCTGATCCAAAACTCTGCCGGCTGCACGGAAACCGCCGCCCTGCTGAAGGTGTTCTGAGGGCGGAGCTTCTGCTGCTGCACAAAGATGGAGCATTTCTTTACTCTTAGTGTGATGTTTTCCAGCCTTTGGTGAGACTTCATTTGGTTTTTGTGTAGAGTCCGGGTCAGCCGCCGTCCTGCTGGTGTTCGTCGCTGTGCGTTCATTCGCTTCCCGTCAGTAGAACTTAGTTTAATTTAGATTTTTACTGGAAATGTTTGGGTTCGACTCGCTAACAAACCAAAACAGTGTGGCGTTAACACGCGTCTAACAGCTTCCATGAGAAAATGTGTGTGTAGATGAACACATACACACAGATTCATTTCATTCACTTTTTCTTCCACTTTTCTTTTTGTTAAAATCAGTTTTTATGTGAAGCTGAACGTCCAGAGCTTTGATTTCACACAAAATGTTCAGATTTCCACACCTTTGGGCCATAAAAACACATTTTTCTTTGTTTCCTCAGCGTCTTCCTGAAAGAACTTGTTAAACCAGAGTGTATTTATTAGCTTCACATCATTATTGAGGCTATCGAGCCGCCCTAATCATGTCATTTTAATCAATAATCCTGTCAGAAAATAACCCAGAAAGCGTCATGAATATATTGTATTACTCACTTGAAATGCTTTATTTGTTTTTTTGGGGTTTGAGTGTGTGTTGCAGATGAAACTAAACTGATAATTCACAGGAGAGTACACCGATCGATAACTAATTTAAAAAATGGAGAATACTGTGAAACTTTTTTAAAAAATGCTAAGTTTGGGTGTTTTGTAAATATGTGTAATTTTAGCAGCGTTTGAGTGTTTAACAAAAGAAAATCTGCTGTAGAGACAGAAATCTGTGGTTCAGTTGTACAGACGTCCCAGTTTATTTAATAAAATACCTGATGATGTACTGGAGTCTCAGCTTGACTTATTCAATGATTCTTTATTAACCACAACATGAGAGACGATTTAACTGCTTATTTAAGGTATTTCAGATTTAACAGCTGGGGAAGTTTGAGTTCAGGATGAGTGAGAAATAACTCCGACTTATTTATCCTGGTGAAAAGTTGATGTTTTCAGGGGAAACTGTGTGGAGGCAGGGCTGGAAGAAGAGAAGGAACAACTGTTTTCCTTCAGCTTTATCTCAAAGCTTAAAGAACTGGACTCAAACTGTTAATCAGAGGGTTATCAGTGACGTTCACATTACCAGACCTCAGACCTCAGACCGTTTCAGGCTGTGCTTCCAGTTCTTAAATCTGATCTCAGTTCATTTCAGATGAAAGAAGACGCTCTCATCAGATTCTTTTTGCCTACAGACACCAGCAGAGCTTTGTGGTCTTAAACCTGCAGACCGCAGCTCTGCCACTAAAACAGCAGCTTTTCTCATCCTCACCGGATGTTTGGCGTCCTTTAGAGCGGACGCCATCCACAGAGTTACAGGACCAACTGATGCCCGAGCTCAGACTGATACGGGCTGTGGGTTCACGAGTAAATCTGATGTGTATCAAATCAGAGCTGAATAATGTGGCTGCTAATGTGAAAGTGACAGCTGCTTAAACCCTTAATGAGATTAGATAGATGGACAGAATTCTTATTTCTTTATGGGTTTTTTACATTCTTCTTTCCTTAGTTTGTGATTTAAACTGATTCACCAGAAACAAAAGTGTGTTCACTTCCTGTTGGTGTCACCTGTGAAGGTGTCGACATAAGGGGTCCGGTCCAATGGTCAAATGAGCTGGAAGTATGTCTGAATCCTCCGAATTCTAAGGAAAGGAGCTCCGACGCTTCCTTAAGGATCTCCTTTAGGAAACACCGGACCGTCCTTTATGAGAGAAAGGAGCTCCGACGCTTCCTTAAGGATCTCCTTTAGGAAACACCGGACCGTCCTTCAGGAGAGAAAGGAGCTCCGACGCTTCCTTAAGGATCTCCTTTAGGAAACACCGGACCATCCTTCAGGAGAGAAAGGAGCTCCGACGCTTCCTTAAGGATCTCCTTTAGGAAACACCGGACCGTCCTTCCTGAGAGAAAGGAGCTCCGACGCTTCCTTAAGGATCTCCTTTAGGAAACACCGGACCGTCCTTTAGGAGAGAAAGGAGCTCCGACGCTTCCTTAAGGATCTCCTTTAGGAAACACCGGACCGTCCTTCATGAGAGAAAGGAGCTCCGACGCTTCCTTAAGGATCTCCTTTAGGAAACACCGGACCATCCTTCAGGAGAGAAAGGAGCTCCGACGCTTCCTTAAGGATCTCCTTTAGGAAACACCGGACCGTCCTTCATGAGAGAAAGGAGCTCCGACGCTTCCTTAAGGATCTCCTTTAGGAAACACCGGACCGTCCTTCCTGAGAGAAAGGAGCTCCGACGCTTCCTTAAGGATCTCCTTTAGGAAACACCGGACCGTCCTTCCTGAGAGAAAGGAGCTCCGACGCTTCCTTAAGGATCTCCTTTAGGAAACACCGGACCGTCCTTCCTGAGAGAAAGGAGCTCCGACGCTTCCTTAAGGATCTCCTTTAGGAAACACCGGACCGCCCTTCCTGAGAGGAAGGAGCTCCGACGCTTCCTTAAGGATCTCCTTTACGAAACACCGGACCGTCCTTCCTGAGAGAAAGGAGCTCCGACGCTTCCTTAAGGATCTCCTTTAGGAAACACCGGACTGTCCTTCATGAGAGAAAGGAGCTCCGACGCTTCCTTAAGGATCTCCTTTAGGAAACACCGGACCGTCCTTCCTGAGAGAAAGGAGCTCCGACGCTTCCTTAAGGATCTCCTTTAGGAAACACCGGACCGTCCTTCCTGAGAGAAAGGAGCTCCGACGCTTCCTTAAGGATCTCCTTTAGGAAACACCGGACCGCCCTTCCTGAGAGGAAGGAGCTCCGACGCTTCCTTAAGGATCTCCTTTAGGAAACACCGGACCGTCCTTCCTGAGAGAAAGGAGCTCCGACGCTTCCTTAAGGATCTCCTTTAGGAAACACCGGACCGTCCTTCCTGAGAGAAAGGAGCTCCGACGCTTCCTTAAGGATCTCCTTTAGGAAACACCGGACCGTCCTTCATGAGAGAAAGGAGCTCCGACGCTTCCTTAAGGATCTCCTTTAGGAAACACCGGACCGTCCTTCCTGAGAGAAAGGAGCTCCGATGCTTCCTTAAGGATCTCCTTTAGGAAACACCGGACCGTCCTTCCTGAGAGAAAGGAGCTCCGACGCTTCCTTAAGGATCTCCTTTAGGAAACACCGGACCGTCCTTCCTGAGAGAAAGGAGCTCCGACGCTTCCCTAACGATATTCTATATTATCTCTTATCTGATAAATTTGATACAACTTTCATAACACGATCAGATCACCTCAAAGTATCTAAAGCTGTTTTTTTTATTATTCATTGAACATCTGTCGATTCGGAGCTGCAGACCCACAGTGTCAGACTGGTCCTGAAGGATTCTTCCAGCTTACTTTAACCCCATAAGGTTTTTTTGACTATTTGACCGGGACTTCCTGCTGAGGCCTCCAGGGTTCACTTACTTTTTCATTCAGCCTTTTAGTTTAAAATGCCTCCTTTTTTCTTATGAACGCACATATTTCTTCTCTGTGGTTTAGTCTCATTTGAGCTGGATCTTACATATGGGTGGGGGCCCAGGTTCAGATCCAGAACAAGCCCTGTTGGTGTCACAAAGTTCAGATAAATGTGTTTAAGCTAATATAAAACCTGGAGTTGTGTTGAAGGCTGCCAGGCTGTTAAATGCACAGCTTCACAGTCTGTCCTGAGGTCACATTATTTCTGAAACGAGTAAAACATTGAAAAATGCAGCTGTCTTCCTGGTGAACTCATGGGAGATTTGAGCAGTTCCCACCTGCAGAGGAGCTGTAGAACAGGACTCAGCACTGATATTCTGTTTTGTTCTAAATGTTACCATCATGTGGATATTGTTATCAGTGTTGCTCAATATTTCCCGACAGAACGTTCTAGCACCACCATCACCACTGTGGAGCAGCGAGAGGAAACCTACTCCACTGGTGTCCAGTTACCACAGAAAGCTAAAACACTTGAACTCAAGCCAGAGTCCAAACGCTACTCTTCCTCTTTAGAGAAGAAAAAAGAAAAGCCAGTTTTCCTGAGCCAGCTGTCCCCGGCAGCTGTAACCTCCGGGGAAACCGCCAGGTTCACCGTCCAGGTGTCCGGCTTTCCCAAACCCACCGTGCGCTGGTCCCACAACGGCTCAGCGATAAGGAGCTCGGCTGCGTTCGAGCTGATCGAGGAGAGGGACGAGTTCACCTTAGTGATCACCCGGGTCAGCTCTGAGTATGAGGGCGAGTACTCGTGCACGGCCACCAACAGATTAGGCCAAACCACGTGTACAACATACCTGGAGGTTAAAAAGTCTGACATCAGCCAGGCAGAGAAGTGGGTAGAGAAGATGTTTAAGGTCACAGGTCAGCCTCCCGCGTTCACGGCTCCGATTAAACCGGTCAGGTGCTCAGAGGGGAGCGAGGTTTCCTTTACTTACAAAACCCGAGGTGATCCAGTCCCTGATGTGAAGTGGTTCAGGGGGGCTTTCCAGATCCAGCCCAGCAGGAACTGTGTCATCGTAGCCAACCCAGACGGATCCGGCCAGCTCAGTGTGAAGAGCGTGAAACAGGAGGACAGCGGCTTGTACAGCTGTAAGGCCTCCAGCCAGTTCGGTGAGGCCGCCTGCAGCGCTGAGCTGCTGGTGTTCAGAGAATCCGTCTCTCACAGAGAGCAGCAGCTGGTTCACAGGAAAGGCTACAAGGTGTCCGAGCAGGTCACAGAGTCCCGCCTGTACCAGGTCAGCCTCCCCGGCCAGGACCGGGCCCGCTCGGATCAGATGGTGTACACCATCGGCACCGAGGACAGGCAGGTCATTCCCAGTGAGCAGGTGAGCTCGCTCAGTGAGGCACACATCTCTGCTGCCACGGTCCACCACGAGAGGCTGACCCAGCAGGCAGCAGTGCTTCAGGCTCATGAGACAGAGGAGAGGGTGTCTGAGGTGCCCACCCCCCCCCTTCAGGTGTCAGCTGTTCCTGCCAAGCAGCTCCACATGGCAGCGTATACGTCCTCTGTGGAGGAGAGTCAGGACCTGACGGAGCAGCACTGCGATCGCATTCAGAGCCCCGAGCTCACCCGGCTGCAGGCGGCCACGGAAAAAAGGTCCAAAGTGATGTCAGCTGTGACCGAGGAGCTCAGGCCGCTGTCTGCGGTCAGCACAGCGCCTCTGGCTGACAGGCCGGCTGCTGTCACCCCCACCTCTGAGCCCAAACACCTGGTCAGTGGCCATCAGGTGGAGTCTCCGCTGCCCCTCCTGAAGGAGCAGTCTGAGGAGATCCCCTCACCTCAGGAGGAGAAAGGCTACAAGCTGAAGGAGGGGGTTAAGATTTTATACTCTGCTCAGTCTGCAGAGAGGCGGGTGCTGGCTGAGGGCCACACAGATGACCTCCCATCAGCAGGGTCTGCTGTCCAGTCCTCCGTTAGCAGGGAGCAGCGGCGGCCTGTGATGGCGTTGGTCAGCGAGTCCAAACAGACTCTTTCCAAAGAGACAGAGCTCTCCCTGCAGAGGCCTGCTGAAGAAGCAGCGCAGCTCTGCAAGGATGAAATGATGAAGGCAGCTTTAACTGCTGAGGAGAGGCGGACGCTGCAGGCTGAGCCCGTGCAGCATCTGCCCAGTCTGGACAGCGCCGTGTCCATCCAGTCACAGGTAGAAGGAGAGCAGCTGCTGCACCTGCAGGTCATCACAGACCAGGACCTCCTCCCATCTGAGAGGAGCTTCAGCTGCGATAAACCAGCGGCAGAGCAGGCCGGACTCAGGACGAGTCCCACTCTGCTGCACACTGTTAGTCAGGACGAGCAGAGGGCTGTGGCCTGTGAGGACTCATCAGAGTTGGAGGCCAGGGCCAGCTCCATGACCATTCAGCCCCGGAAAGAGGCTCCCGCTGTTCTGCATCTGCAGTCGACCCAGCCTGTGGAGGCGCTGCCCAAAGAGGGCATCCTGGCAGTTCAAAGGCCTGACCAGCAGGTGGCAGCACAGAAACAGGAGAAGTCCCGGAGCCATGCGGCCGTGTCTGAGGAGAGAAGAGAGCTCACAGCAGATTATCACGCAGAGCTGGATTTATCTGTGAGTGGAGTTCAGTCTAAGGCTGGAACTGAGCCCAGGCCTCAGAGTGTCCTGCAGCTGTCCCACCAGCCCATGCAGCTGCCCAAAGAGGCGCCCATCGCTGTCGACTTCAAGCAGCAGCGGGCCTTGGTGCAGAAGGAGGAGCGCTGGAACGTCATGCACGTCTCTGCTGTGGCAGATAATCAGGCTTTAGAGGAGGGTCACACAGAGAGTCTGGCAGGTGTGGACACCTTCAAGGGTCTGATGGCCGTAGAGCCAAGGCTGCCCACAGAACCGGTCCAGATCGAGGAGAAGGAGATCTCCACTGAGAGCAGCGTCAGCCTGCAGGCAGCAGAGCAGGACTTTGCTGTTCAGATCCAGGAGGGTCAGTCGGTCAGGCAGTCCATCGTGATGGACGAGAAGCGAGTGCTGACCGGTGAGCTCTCCACAGAGATCACAAAGTCTGAGTCCAGCAGCGTGGTCGTCAGCACGCAGCCCAAGCTGCCCCTCATGGCACCAGAATCCAAAGACAGCACGCCTCTTCCCAAAGAGATGACGTTTGTGATTCAGGTCCCGAAACCTTCCAGTCTGAACATCCGGCGCCAGCTCAGAGAGGCGCTGCAGTCTGCGGTGGCCAGCGAGCAGCCCGTGCTGCTGGCTGATGTTGTGGGGAGGCTACAGGCTGTGGAAGTGCAGGAGGTCAGAGTTCAACGGGAGCCCAGGCGCTCGATGTTCACGTATCTGATCACCACAGCGGGCACGCCTGTGGAAATCACTCTGGCGATTGAGGGGAAGTACCGTCAAACCGCTGACTTACGCACCGAGCTCCAGGCGGCGTTCCACTCCATGGTGTACCAGGAGGCCCAGGTTCTGACCTCAGAGCAGCCGGGCACCATGCAGCTGGACAAACCTCAGAGGGCTCAGGTCAGCTCGGCCCGATCCAAACAGGTGCTGTCGTCAGTGGTGGAGAGCGTGAGCGTGGCAGAGAGCGCGGCAGGTTTCAGTGCCGTGAGGTCTCAGGCTGCGGCGCTGAAGACAGAATCTGAGGTCAGAGTCCAGCGGGTCGTGGTTGAGGGGTCCGAAGCAGTGATGGAGCGGTCCATCTCATCCCAGATAACCGTGTCCACCGAGGCGCACGCAGCTTTAGAGCAGTCAGTGCAGGGTTCAGGGCAAGAGATGAGGTCGCTGACAGTGAAAAGCCGAGAAACAAAAGCAGCGGCAGCTTTGGTTAGCACCGAGCAGACAGCCAGCAGGCAGCAGCAGGTCAGGGAGCAGATCTTCACAGAGGAGATCACAGTAGCTGAGCCAGAACAGAGAGAATTCCCTGCAGTGGTCACCCCCCTGCAGGACTTATCCATAGAAGAAGGTAATAAAGTCACCTTCAGCACGACCATTAGGTACATCTCAAAGGTAAACTGGTTTTTCAACGGACAATTGGTGAAACCTGGCAAAGAGTTCAAGTGTTCCAAAGACCATGACACGTACTCACTGGTTATCAACAAGGTTGTGAAGGAGAGGCATCAAGGAGAGTATGTGTGTGAGGCTGAGAATGAAGCCGGCAGGACAACAACGTCTTCCAGACTCACTGTGCTCTCAAGAGGTTTGACAACAGGAACGATCCTTGTATCATTCATTCTTTCATCCATTTCCTCTGAGAGCCACTAATCATTCACCTCAGTGGGTTCATTCCAAGCCTTTCTCCTCACTCAGATATGATGTATTTATCACTCGGTTTGTGTCCATTTCATGGCTCGGCATGAGCACTGTTGGCAGGGCACTGGATGGTACTAACGCACTGTCTGTCTGTCTGTCAGAAAGGCCAGAAACACCCCACCACCGGCTGGGATGTTGCTGGCCTTCGGCACCCTTTCCTGGTCTTTTCATGATCACTTGGGCATGTCAGCAGGTTCTGTTGTTCTGAGTCCATGATCCGTCACTTTCCTTCAGGTCCATTCTCTCCACATCTCCAGTGTCCTCTTCCTGCATGTGTTGAGGGCTTCAACCTGGCATCACTTCATTTCCACAGCCTGTTTCTCCTCCTTTCAGCTGGAACTCTAGCCCCATGAGAATCAGGGCTTTCTGTGAACCCATGGGGCTAACGTTCTCGCTCCTTTTCTCCTCCACAGTCACTCCTGACTTGCCTTCAGTCATTGCTGTACATTCAACCATTTCTTCTCCTGATCCGTCACTGTTTTTACTCACAGAGCGTCTGTGGATGTCATAACTAATGTCTGTTTTACTTTCTGTGGGCCTCAGTCCCGCCTGTTTTTAGGAGGAAAATCACCAATCTGGAGGTGAACGTCGGCGAACACGCAAAGTTCGAATGTGAGATCGAGGACGCTCCAAATGTGACCTTCAAGTGGTACAAATCTGGCACTGAGATCAGACAGAGTGACAAGTACCGAATCCTCAGCCAGCGCTCCGGCTCCTCTCTGGAGATCCTGAACCCGGTGAAGGCGGACAGCGGCGAGTACAGCTGCAAGGCTTCGAACCAGCACGGTTCAGACAGCTGCGCCGCCAAGCTCATCGTCACCGGTAAGACCCCAGCGGGACGCTTTGATGGAGCACTGTGTGTGTCGGACAGAGAGAGAGAGAATTATATCCACTGTGTTTATGCAGAACGGTTTGCCAGAAAGCGCGCCGTGTTTGATGTTTACTCCCACATCCCTCTCCCAGTTTAGTTCATTTGTGCTGTTGGTGTGTTCTCCCACTGATTAAAACGCTGTGTATGTTCTACCTGCTCTCCATAGAGATGTACCCACCTGTATTTGTATCAAAACCAGAGCCAATGACCTTATATGTGGGCAAACAAGCCGTGTTCCAGTGCTCCGTCACTGGATCTTCTCCCATGGAGGTTGTCTGGCACAAGGACAACATATCCATCTCCTCTGGAGGGAACTATGACATGAGGTGTGAAAAGAACAAGTATTCTCTTCACATTAGGAGTCTAGTGCTGGCTGATCAGGGAGTGTATCTGTGCAAGGCCTCCAACGGTGTCGGCACGGCTACTTTTACCACAGAGCTGAAGGTTATCAAACAGCCCAGCTTCGTTAAAGGCTTTGAGCCGCTGTCAGCGGCTGTCAGTGAGCAGCTGAGGCTGGAGTGCCAGCTGGACGAGGATACTGGTGTGACCGTCACCTGGACCAGGGATGGCAGGAAAGTCCACCAGAGCATGGATTGTAAAATGTCCTTTGAGGACAAGGTGGCTGTTCTTGAGATCCCTAAGTCCAAGCTGAAGGACTCTGGGAAGTATGTGTGCACAGCCACAAATGAGGCTGGAAGCTGCTCCTGTGAGGCTGTGGTCGCAGTTCAAGGTAAGGTCTTCAAGGTGAACTCTGCGTTAACTGAGCTGGTGGTTTATCACTGCACGCCGCTGCTAACTGTGTTGTCCTCTTGCCTTTTGTTTCTCTTCTTTCGGTCACTTTTTCTGCTGTTTGTGAACTGAACACTCTTTCAGAGCCGCCCAGCTTTGTCAAGAAAATGGAGCCTAAGATCATGTGGAAGCAGGGTGCCGCTGCACGCTTACAGTGCACCGTTAAGGGATCACCCGAGCTTCACATCCACTGGTTCTGGAATGAGAGAGAACTTAGTGATGGAGACAAATATAAACTTTCTTTTAAAAGTGGAGTGTCTGCTGTGGAGATACTGAACCTGCTGGTCACAGATAGCGGCACCTACACCTGTGAGGTGTCCAATAACGCCGGCAGCGAGAGCTGCAGCACGCTCGTAGCTGTGAAAGGTTTGTTCTGTCTCACTTCGCACTCGGTTCGGATCAGGAAAGCTCTGGTATTCACTGCATGCACTTTAATCTTTTGACACCCAGAACCCCCGTCGGTTAAAAAAGATCTGCAGACAGTGGAGGCAGTGAAGGGAGCAGCCGCTCAGCTGGAGTGTGAGATCGCAGGAACGGCTCCGTTTGAAATCAGCTGGTTAAAGAATAAGAAAGCCATCTCAGGCGATCAGAAGTATAAAATAATCTGCCAGGATTCACTGTCGAGGCTGGAGATCCAGACCTTCGAAAGTGCAGATGTGGGAGATTATCAGTGTGTCATTTCCAACGATGTGGGGAAAGTCAGCACTAAGGCCTCGGCCAAACTGAAAGGTCAGTACAGCTGCGGTGAGAACAGCTGAGGTTTGATTCAGAGTAGCCTTTTAACCTGTGATGTGTTTCTGTAGAGCCGCCCACTTTCTCAAAGAGAGTCGAGAGTATAACAGCAGTGCTGGGAAACACAGTAAAACTGCAGGGAACCATTAAAGGTTCGGCCCCCGTCACCGTGAAATGGACGAAAGACTCAGAGATACTGAGAGACGGGGATCCCAATATCCAGATGCTGTTTGAGAATAATGTTGCAAGCTTGTCCATAACGGCGGTGAACATCAGCCACGGCGGCAAGTACTCGTGCCTCGCCGAGAACGAGGCGGGGCATCAGAAATGTGAAGCCACGCTGACGGTGCAAGGTCAGAGGTTTGAGCATGTGTGACTAACTGTGGACCTCTGTGCCTTCTTCCTCCTAATAACTGCTGGATCTGTCTTACACCAGAACCCGCCAGAGTCTCAGAACCTGCAGAGTCCATTAGTGTGACCGCAGGGGACTCAGCCACGCTGGAGTGCACGATCTCTGGAAGCCCAGAGCTCAAAGTGAAGTGGTTCAAAGACGGGAAGGAGATGATCAGCGGCCGTAAATATAAGATGAGTCTGAAGGACAACGTGGCCACCATGAAGATCCTCACAGCCGAGCGAGGAGACACCTCAGAGTACAAGATGGAGGTGTCCAACAAAGTTGGGAAGGACCAGTGCACGTGCTCAGTCACGGTGTTAGGTCAGCTCCAGGTTGCTGCTGCTGTGTTTGTACATCACGTGCACACACGTGCACACACGTTTACATGTGTGTGCACGTGTGATCTGCTCCGCTAGTCCAGTGGTTTCACCATGAAAACTGTTTCTCCTCAACAAACAGATCGGATGATGCCTCCAACGTTCACCAAGTCCCTGAAAAGAGTGGACGCCAACATCGGTCATGGCGTGTCCTTGGACTGTAAGGTGTCCGGGTCGCAGCCCATGACCGTCGCCTGGTTCAAAGACGACCAGGAACTTAAGTCTGGAGACAAATTCCAGCCTGAGTTCAAAGACAGCTCTGCCTGTCTGAGGATCTCTGGGCTGGAGAAGCTCGACTCTGGAGTGTACAAATGCAGAGCCACCAACTCAGCCGGCTTTAAAGAGACCAGCGGCACGCTCTACGTCAAAGGTCACCGCAGTTTGCCTCTTTCTGTCTTTTTCTTGAAGGGTTTCATGCTGACTTGAAATGAATGTTTATTTTGTTGCTGGCCTCCAGAGCCGCCGGTGTTCACAGTGAAACCAGACAACCAGGAGGTGGTGCCGGGGGCCACGGTGTCCCTCAGGGCGGGCTTCACTGGCACAGCTCCGCTGGCTGTGCAGTGGTTCAGGGAGCAGGCAGAGATCGTAACGGGGGGCATTTATTTCATAAAGAAAGACGCCTCCTCCAGCTGTCTGGAGCTTCACTCTGTGAAGCCCAGCGACTCCTCTCAGTACACCTGCCAGGTGTCCAACGATGCGGGGCGGGTGGACTGCACCGCGCTCCTGTCTGTGAAAGGTGCCTGAGCCTCTGCAGCTGCATGAACACCAATGTCAGCCTAACACCTCTTTACTGAATGTTAACCTCTTCTCTCAGAGCCTCCCGTGTTTGTGAGGAAGCTCGACGCGACCAAGCTGGTCACCAGCGGCGCCTCCACCCGGCTGGAGTGCAAAGTGACGGGCAGCCCCGTCATCACGTTCAAATGGTTCAAGGACGAGATGGAGATCAGGTCCGGGGCTAAATACGCTCTCAGCTGCTCTGACTCAGAGGCAGCTGTGGACATAGAGGCCTGCTCAGTGGGGGACAGTGGAGATTATGTGTGTGTGGCGTCCAGCGAGGCTGGAAGCGACCGCTGCAGCAGCACGGTCACAGTCAAAGGTTGGCTACAGCTGTTTCTTTACGTTTCTCAATGAGCCGTGAAGCTGTTTAGAGTAAAAACTGGCGTTCTGCTCACTGTCACCCTCACTGCTGTCTTCTAGAACCGCCGCTGTTTGTGCGTAGTTTGGAGCCCAAAGATGTGGTGAAAGGTTCAGAGATGATGATGGAGGGCCAGGTCTCTGGCTCTGCCCCCTTTACTGTGTCCTTTTACAAAAATTCAAAGGTGATTAGGAACGACAAAAGGCACAGGATCACAGTGAAGGAGGGCCTGCTGGTGCTGCAGGTTCAGGCTGTGGAGGCTGGAGACGCCGGCCTGTACCAGTGCACCGTAGAGAACGAAGTGGGCACAGCTTCCTGTGAATGTCAAGTAACTCTCAAAGGTTGGTTTAGATGCTGCAGTTGCTTCTCTGACTCTCAGAAAACCTGCGTTTGAAGCTGTTTTTGGACAGTTTGGTTTGTAGAGTTCATCGAGAGCCGCTGATGGTTTGAAATGTTTGACTGATTTTAAATGTGCAGAAAGACTGAAATGTTCATGCATAACCTTCACAAACATGCTTTCCTTGTAGAACCGCCGTCATTTGTGCAAAAGCTAGAGAACGGCAGCTCGCTGGTGGGCAGCGACGTGTCTCTGCAGTGCACGCTGAGGGGCTCCGAGCCCATGAGCGTGACCTGGCTGAAAGACAACCACGAGCTGCGGGAGGCTGAAAACATTCACTTTACACATGAGAACAGGACGGCTGTGCTGCGCATCAGCAGCTTACAGAGCGCACACGGGGGCAAGTACTCCTGCCAGGCCCAGAACCAGGCCGGCAGCCAGAGCTGCTCCGCTGTGCTGACGGTCAAAGGTCGGTCACAGTTAGCCTTGTTCTTTACTCAGCATGTGAATCACTGCGCTGTTGGTGTAGCAGCTTTGAGCTTCTCGCTGACTCTTTTATTTGACGTCCCAGAACCAGCGAAGGTCACAGAAGAGGCAAAGTCCATCAGCGTGACTCAGGGGGACCCGGCCACGCTGGAGGCCCGGTTCTCAGGCACAAAACCCCTGAAGGCCCGCTGGCTGAAGGCTGGCACGGAGCTGACCTCGGGCCACAGACACAAAGTACAGAGCTCAGACAGCAGGTCTGTGCTCAAAATAGTCAAAAGTGAGAGGAGTGACAGTGGCGAATACAGCTTTGAGGTTTCTAATGATGTCGGCCAGAGTTCTTGTGAGGCCACCCTCACCGTTCTGGGTCAGTTCTGAATGTTCACAGCAGAATTCATAGATGTTTGATTTGTGATCGTCGCTACTAACTGCTGCTTTTCTTTATCCACATCAGATCAAATAATTCCTCCCTCCTTTACGAGGAAACTGAGACAGATAGAAGGTATTAAAGGCTCTTTTGCTCACCTGGAGTGTCTTGTTTGCGGCTCCCTGCCGATAACCATTCAGTGGTACAAAGATGAAAAGGAGATCCAGGCTGATGACAAACACAAATGCACATTCTTTGAGAACGTTGCTCTTCTGGAGATCTCTGATCTTAACAGTAAAGACGGCGGCAGCTACACCTGCATGGCTAAGAACACGGCAGGGACGGTGCAGTGCTCCGGGATCCTGTTCGTTAAAGGTTTGGACCCAGTTCTGTCCAACAGCAGGTGGGTGGGTCTAATCAAAGCTCCACTTCCCTAAAGCAGTGGTTTGTTTCCTGTTTTCCAGAACCGCCGTGCATTCTTGAAAAGCCTGAGTCCTTGAATGTTTTGCCCGGCTCAAAGGTCCAGTTTAACGTGCTGATCTCTGGTACTCCACCACTGACCATCAAATGGTTTAAAAACAGGAAGGAACTCTTATCCAGTGCTGACTGCTCTGTGATCAAAGACAACACGTCCAGCTCACTGGAGCTCTTCTTTGCTAAAAGCACCGATTCTGGAGAATATGTCTGTGAGATCCAGAACCACGTGGGCTCTGCTGCCTGCCAGGCAGCGCTCTTTGTCAAAGGTCGTTATTTGATGTATAATCTGCTCTTAATGCACTTTTTAACTTGATTTCCTAACTTTCTGATGAGGCACTAACACAAAATCTCGGATTATCCTAAAATTCGACGACAAACTGACTAGCAAAGATTCTGATGGTTCACGTGGCGCTTTCTCTGATCTCTTAGAGCCTCCTAAGTTCACACGGACCCCGGCCCGTGTGTCCGTGGTGCGTCCCGCTCAGAGTAAAGTGTTTGAGTGCCAGGTGACCGGCACACCTGAGATAGACATCTACTGGTTCAAGGAGGGCTCTGAGATCAGCGCCAGCGACCGCTACAAGCTGGCATTTCTGAACTCTGTGGCCACCCTGGAAGTCTGCGGCGCTGAGGCCAAAGACGGCGGCCTGTACTACTGCGAGGCTCGCAATGAGGCGGGCAGCGAGAGCTGCAGCATGGAGCTCAGGGTCAAAGGTCAGTCGTGCTGCAGGCCGACGGGCTGCTGTGCAGGAGCTGACGTCTGAAGATTTCAGTGTTTGCTTCCTAAACTGTGAGGTTTATTTCCAGAAAGGTGCTGTGGACCTTTAGCAGCTTCAGTTTTACAAAGTTTTGTCTCCTCTCGCCTCAGAACCACCATCATTTATTAAAGAACTGGCTCCAGCTGATGCCGTAAAGGGCTCCAGCAGCTGCTTTCAGTGTCAGGTTGCCGGGACCAGTCCGTTTGAGATAACGTGGCACAAAGATGGAAAGGAGCTCAAGCCCAGTGCTAAACACGGCTTCACCCAGGTGAACGGCACCGTGGGCCTGGAGGTGCACAGGTGTGAGGGCGTAGATGTGGGGGAATATCAGTGCACGGTGGCTAATGAGGTGGGAAGCTGCACCTGTAAGACCACACTGAGCCTCAAAGGTTGGTCCAGTCAGACTTACAAAGCCACATTTTTACCTTTCAGCTGAAAACTCATCATTTAACTTTACCTTTTCAATAGAGCCGCCAGCTTTTAGCAGGAGAACCGAGAACAGCGTCACTGTTCTGGGTAAAAAGGCGGAGTTTCAGTGTGCCGTGGTGGGCTCGCCCACGCTCTCTGTGCAGTGGCAGAAAGATGAGAGCTGGATCTTAGAGGATCCAAAGATTGAGAGAACATTTGAAAACAACGTGGCGACTCTCAGGATTCCTGCTTGTGAGGCGGCTCACGGCGGCAGATACACCTGCCAGGTGATGAACGAGGCCGGGCAGGATAAGTGCTTCGCCACCCTCACGGTGCAAGGTAACCTGTGCTTAACCAGATGCTTCAGGGTTCAGATGGTTAGAGGCTTCATGAATGTCTGACTCTGCGTTGTAGAACCTCCTGAGATCACAGAGAAGCCTGAGCTGATAAAGGTGACGGTGGGAGATCCAGTCAGCCTGGACTGTAAGGTCCGAGGCTCCCCTGAGCTCAGAGTGAGGTGGATGAAGGACGGCAGGGAGCTTCAGTCCATCAGGCAGCACAAGCTGCTGTTTGAGAACAGCGTCAGCAGCCTGAGGATTCAGGCGGCTCAGAAGGCAGACGAAGGAGAGTATGTGTTTGAGGTGGAGAACCACATCAGCAGCTGCAGCTGCAGCGTCAGAGTGGTCGTCTTAGGTTGGTGAGACAAACATCCAGCTGTGCTGCAGAGCCTGGGGTCCGCTGCCTCTAATCACTGTCTTACTGTTCTTTTGGTCCCAGAACAAACAATTCCTCCCAGCTTCATCAAACCTCTGGTAGACATGCAGGAGATTCTGGGCTCCTTTGTTCAGATATGTTGTAAAATCTCCGGCTCCCTCCCCATCTCTGTGGAGTGGCAGAAAGACGGGAGCAGAATCTGTAGTGGTGTCAAACACAAGCTCCTTCAGCAGGACAACTCTGTGTCCGTGGAGCTGGAACAGCTTGAGAGAAGCGATGCAGGACGCTACAGCTGCAGGCTGAGCAACGCAGCAGGAAGCTGTGAAAGCAGCGGCGCCCTCATGGTCACAGGTCAGGCTGCTCCTCGGCTTTACTGCTCATGTGATGTTGAAGCAAAGGTGAGTTCCTCTTTAACCTGGTTCGTCTTGTTGTCTTCAGAACCTCCCAGCTTTGTGCTGCCGCCTGAGTCACAGGCGGCTCTGCCCAACGCCACGGTGCGCTTTAAAAGCACCTTCAAAGGCACGCCGCCCTTCACGGTCAAATGGTTCAAGGATGAAACGGAGCTCATGACCGGGCCGGCGTGCTTCACAGGGCTGGACGAGACGTCCTGCTTCTTAGAGCTTTACTCGGTGGCCGTTCCTCAGAGTGGACTTTACTCGTGTCAAGTCAGCAACGCTGCTGGCTCCGTGCGCTGTAGTGCAGAGCTGGCGGTCAAAGGTTGGATTCCCTTTTCTAAATCACCTCTTTCATGGCTTTATTCATTCATCATCGCTGGCTGAAGCAGACATTTTTGCAGCTTTGCAGAAGCTGTTTGTGGCGTTGCACCTGCTGCTAACTCCTCATCTGCTCACCGTCTCTTTCAGTCTGTGCTTCCAGCTGATAATGTGTCTGTGTTTTGGCTTTCCAGAACCACCTGAGTTTGTGCTGAAACTCCCCGCCTCTAAGTTTGTGAAGCGGGGTGAATCACTCCGCCTGGAGTGCAAAGTGAGTGGTACAGCCCCCCTGAAAACGACCTGGTACAAACACGACACCAAGGTCTCTGACGGGGGCAACTGCAGGACATCATTTACTGAGTCAGTAGCAGTCCTGGAGCTGCTGGCCTCCAGCTTTGATGATGATGGCGTTTACACCTGTGAAGCTCAGAATGATGCTGGCAGTGTGAGCTGCAGCTCCACGCTTTCTGTTAAAGGTCAGCCTCTCTGACGCCCACATATCACTGATTATTCATGGTGTGACAGTGTGCTGCTGCTGCTTAAAGCTGCTCTCCGTAACAGTCAGAGTCTGTTTGTGCTGCTGTCAGAGCAGCTCATGGTGAAAGTAAAGCTTAATTAGCACCTGGATACAGCCGTCCACGGCACCTCACCGGAACACGAAGCTCTGGCTCTGTTCTTCCATTTCCAGACGCACTTCTAACATCCCTCCCTGATGTTTTCACATCTCACCCCATAACTCCCCTGTGCTCCCTGTAGTTTCCACCCCTCTTCCTAAAAATCCCCCCATCTTAACTGTAGCTCCAACAAACTTCTAACAGCTCCTAAGACTTTTCCCCCTAAAGACTTTCCACAAGAATCCCTAAAATCCTTTCACTCATTTCACAGAAAAAATCCACCTCCACTGAACATCTTAGCTGCATAACTCAGATCCAATGAGCTCCTTCCCCCTAACAACACCTGGTGCTGCAGCTCTGTCCCACCATCCAATGAACTCCTTCCCCCTAACAACACCTGGTGCTGCAGCTCTGTCCCACCATCCAATGAACTCCTTCCCCCTAACAACACCTGGTGCTGCAGCTCTATCCCATCATCCAATGAACTCCTTCCTCCTAACAACACCTGGTGCTGCAGCTCTGTCCCATCATCCAATGAACTCCTTCCTCCTAACAACACCTGGTGCTGCAGCTCTGTCCCACCATCCAATGAACTCCTCCCCCCTAACAACACCTGGTGCTGCAGCTCTGTCCCATCATCCAATGAACTCCTTCCCCCTAACAACACCTGGTGCTGCAGCTCTGTCCCACCATCCAATGAACTCCTTCCCCCTAACAACACCTGGTGCTGCAGCTCTGTCCCACCATCTTAGTTGCAGCTCAGACACATCTTAAGTGCAGATCGGACGTATTTACGCCCCTAACAGTTTAACTGAACTTACAAACTCTGCACATTCCAAACCATTAATAATAAATCAATAATGACATTTCTGACCCTCTAACCGTGCTCCCAGGATCTGTCTTTTAACTTTTCCGTCATCCGTCCAATTCACACTAATAAAATGCAGCTGATGTTGCAAAAACTTTAATCAATAACTTTCCAAAGCTAACTCTAAACTTTTTAACATCCCACGAGTCATTGATGTGGACAAAATGCACATAAAATCTGCCTAAAATCTCAATGACATTTATGGACTCGGTCCTTCCTAAACTCCTCTTTGCTCTGCTGTTACGGATGTCAGCTTTAAGACTCAGACATGGATACATTTCGCCGTTTATGCCTCTTTAACAGTTTCCTGATCTTTTTGTAGACCCCCCATCATTTGTCAAAGTAGCTCAGCCTGTCGAAGGGCTGAAGGGGAAGGACGTGAGCTTGTACTGCGAGATGAGCGGTACGGCTCCGTTCCAGGTCACCTGGTTCAAAGACAGGAAACCTCTGATGGAGAGCAGGAAGTTTAAGATGGTGAGCGAGGGCAGCTCAGCCACGCTGCATGTCATTGGGATAGAGTCCGCGGACGCCGGCGAATATGAGTGCAAAGTGTCGAACAGTGTAGGAAGCGACACCTGCCACACATCGGTTAAACTCAGAGGTCAGTAGACTTTGCGATAGTCTCAAATAAAAAAGTAATAGATCTTTAGATGACTTTGTCACCCTGCTGACTTTCCCTTTTGCGCTGTTTTTCTCCTCTCTTCAGAGCCGCCGTCGTTTGTGAAGAAACTGTCAAACATGACAGTGATACTGGGAGAGGAGGTGACCCTTATGGCCACTGTTAAAGGCTCTGAACCCATTACTGTGTCCTGGGTTCAAGACACGGATCACATTCTCAGGGACGGTGACAACAGGAAAATCACCTTTGAGAACAACCAGGTCGCACTTAAAGTCTTTAAGGCTGATGCAACCACGGCAGGCAAATACACCTGCCAGCTCAGAAACGATGCTGGGAGTGTGGAGTGTTTCGCTAACTTGACTGTTCTAGGTTTGTAATCATATAATTCTCTCTTTCTCTTTCAGTTTCGTCCCCCCTTTCCCCTGCAGGTTACAGTAAAAGCATGCTCTGCTCCTTCTCTGTTGATTCTAGAACCAGCAAAGATCGTAGATAAGCCCGACGCTCTGAGCGTGGCGGCGGGCGACATGGCAGCCCTGGAGGTCAAAGTGTGTGGAACCCCAGAGCTCGTACCCAAGTGGTTCAAAGACGGCGTGGAGTTGGCCTCTGGGAGGAAGTACAAGATCTCCTTTTCCCGAATGATTTCCAGCCTGAATGTGCTCTCCACTGAGAAAATGGACTCTGGAGAGTACACATTCGAGGTTATGAACGAAGTCGGGAAGGACCTGAGTAAAATTAATCTCACTGTTCTAGGTTGGTGTCTTCCTGGGGCCTGAAGCTGGGAAACGGATGCATGAGATTTACTGTCAGTGGACAGAAGTTTTAAATGTTTAGCTTTGAGGTTAGAAGCTTTCCTTCTGTCCCAAAACAGCACCGAGGCGCTGCTAACTGCTCATTCCCTCCTGAACAGATAAGACTGTTCCTCCAACGTTCACGAGGAAGCTGCAGGACTGCAACATGGTGATCGGAGAGGCTGCAGAGATGGAGTGTAAAGTGTCGGGCTCGCCGCCTTTTACCATTTCATGGTACCACGATGGGCAGGAGATCCAGAGTGGGCCCAACTGCGAGGTTTCCTTCAGCGACAACAGCTGCAGCCTCAGACTGCCCACGCTGAAGCTGCCCGACTCTGGAGAGTACAAATGTAAAGCTGTCAACAAGGCGGGGTCCAGCGAAACCACGGCCAGCCTGGTGGTCAAAGGTCAGCGTCTCATCGTGTTACTAAGGAAGGTAGCAGCCACTCTGAGTTCAGCTCCTGATCTAAATCTGTCTGTCTCCACCCAGAACCTCCATCTTTCGTGGTGCCGCCACAGCCGATGGAGGCCACGCCCGGCTCTAACGCCACTTTCTCAGCCATTGTGAAAGGCAGTGTGCCGCTGAAAGTGAAGTGGTTCAGAGGAACCAAGGAGATCCTGAAGGGACAGGGCTGCGACTTCTCCCTGAAGGACAACCAAGTTACCTTGGAGCTTTACAACGTGGACCGGTCCCACGCCGGAGAGTACACCTGTCAGATCATTAATGATGCAGGAAAGGAAAGCTTCCCGGTGAATCTCACCATCAAAGGTCAGTGATGCTGTTCATCATTTCTGTTTCTGTATTTATCAGACGCTTTTATCCAAAGCGACTTACAAATGAAGATATAACAGCTTTATAAAGCTAACAATAAACTACATAGAAGGAACCCAGGAGTCCGACTCTGTCAGAGGGGACAGAGTAGAGATAGGGTGCAGGCATAGAAGGAAGTGCAGAAAGATAAAGTGCAGAGATAGAGGGGGGAGGGAAGTACAAGGTAAGTGCTGGGATAGGAGATGCTCTCTGAAGAGCTGGGTTTTCAGGAGCTTCTTGAAGATAGACAGGGACGCCCCTGTTCTGGTAGCGCTCGGTAGGTCATTCCACCATCGTGGGACGACACATGAACAGAGTTTGGATTGTCTTAGGCGTGGTGTAGGAGCTGCTAGACGACAATCCTGGGACCAACGGAGGGACCCAGTTGGGACAGAAGCCTTTGCAGGAGCATTCAAGTAGATGGAGCCGCTCCATTAAGCTCTTTGTAGCTAACATCATTTACGTTTCATTTGTCTTTTCTTTGTTGTAAACTAAACATGGTTGTGTGTCTCCCAGAGCCAGCAGCCTTCTCTAAGAAGCTGAAGGACGTGTCGGTTGAGAAAGGCAAACCTTTAACTCTGGAGTGCTCCTACACGGGAACTCCAAAGATCGCCGTAAACTGGTACAAAGACGGCCAGCAGATCTTTGCTTCGTACAAGTACAACATCACCACAACAGAGAGCTCCTGCCTCCTGGAGTGCCTCAGCACCGACGACAAGGAGGCTGCAGGGACGTACTGCTGCCAGGTGTCCAACGATGCCGGGAAGGACTCGTGTGAGGCAGCCGTGTCCATTCTGGGTCAGTGAGCAGAACCTTCCTGTCAGCTGTAACTAAAGATATCTGAACAACCCGCCGCCGTCCCCCCTCTGACCAGCAGAGGTCCTCACTGTCACCTTTTCTCTGCGCCTACAGAGCCGCCGTACTTTGTTGAGGCGCTGGAGCCCATGGAGGTGACGGCGGGAGACGCCGTGTGTCTGAAGTGTCAGGTGGCGGGAACACCTGAGATCAAGGTGTCCTGGTTCAAGGCCGACGGTAAAGTCAGGTCCGGCCCCACCTGCAAGCTCGAGTACCTGAAGGGCGTGGCCTGTCTGAAGCTCAGCAAAGCCACCAAAGCTGACATCGGAGAGTACACCTGCAGGGCGGAGAACACCATTGGCTCCGCCTCCTCCACCTGCAGGCTCCATGTGCTCGGTAACCCCTGGTTCAAGCTTTATTTGGAAATAAAAAAGGTGAATTTCAAACACAGGCGATCATGTTAGTAACAAATCTGTAACTTTGTCTCGTCCAGAGGCCAAAACGCCACCGTCCTTCCCCAAGAAGATCACCAGCCTTCAGGAGACTCAGGGTCAGCCGGTGCGGTTCGAGTGCCGCGTCGCCGGCTCCTCACCCATCGAGGTGTCGTGGCTGAAAGACGGCGAGCCTCTGGCGCAGAGAGGCGAGTTCTCCATGCTGTACGATGACAACACGGCCGTGCTGCAGATCAGCCGTGGCGAGATGAGGCATTCTGGGGAGTACACCTGCGTGGCCACCAACAGCGTGGGCTCAGCCTCCTGCAGAGCCAAGCTCACCCTGCAAGGTCTGTGGCTTTGGCTTCAAATGCTAACTTCATGCTTCTGATTTCAGGCAAAGAAAGATTCTTCTGTTTAGTCTGAGACTCTGAGGCAGAGTTTCTCAACCTTTCCGTCATCGGTCACGAACATCACAGCATGAGCTCGCAGCTCTGAGGCTGTAGAACCAACATAAACCTTTTAATAGCTTTACAGGGGACATATCATGCTGCTTTCATTGTATTTTTACTGTTTGGATCTACAGGCAGAACTTTGCACGATCTTTTAGACTCTTTGTGCAGCCGCTCAGGTCAGACACTTTAACAGGAAGTCTTGTACAACTCTTGATGAGCCCCTCTTTATTCAGAAAGCCCAGACCTCTCCAACACAGCCAGACTCGAGGAGCACGAAGCTGATCCGATGTTACCAGGAACGCTTGAGTTGAATTACTGAGGAAACCTCTTGGGTGAAATGTCCTCAAGTATCAGCTGCAAAGTCCAGTGAAGCCCGATTCAATCGCTGTTAGATACTCATGAGCTGCAGGACTGATTATCTTTCTGAGACAGCAGGCAAACTACGGTGCAGTAAAAGGGCCAAAATTAAGGCAGTGGAGCACTCAGCAGAGTTTATATCCCTGAGGCATTCACCTACATATTTCTGCTAACTAACCAAGCTGCCCACCTCTCTGCTCACCAGCCGGCTGAAGCTAACTGGATTGGTTAACTTCTTCTTCTCTAAGCAGCAGCAGCAGATTGTGCCGCACGCTGCTGCCCCCTTCTGTTGACCCCTGTTACTGCAGCCTGCAGCTAAATGAAGTATAAAATAAGTTAAACACCTCTTCATCAGTGATGTTGTTGCTGTGTTTTTATTTTAGGGACACATTATGCACTTTCATCACAAAGTGCTCCCATTTTATCATAATAAATGGATATTTGAGCTCAGTTTTTATTAACTGGGTGTTTACAGCTGCATTTTACTTCTCCTTGGTGGTCAGAAATGATCAGTTACAGTGAAAATCCATTTCATAACAGCCAGAAAAGGAAAAAGATGACTTTACAGCTGTGCTTCAGAGAAATCTAATCGGTGTCTGGTTTAAACGGGATTCTTTAGGCTCTTATTTCTTTAGACTTTTATTGATTTAGTCTTGCTGCTTCTTCCTGTTAACGCCCAGCTGAGACAGTCACAGGTGAAACGAGACGTCAGCAGCGCCTGCTGCTCATTGGTCGGGCCAGTCTCCGGCTTCAGTGCGACGGCCTCCTGCTGCATGTGTTTAACTCTACTGAGAGCAGTTTCCCTGTTTAACTCCACTGAGAGCAGTTTCCCTGTTTAACTCCACTGAGAGCAGTTTCCCTGTTTAACTCCACTGAGAGCAGTTTCCATGTTTAACTCCACTGAGAGCAGTTTCCCTGTTTAACTCCACTGAGAGCAGTTTCCCTGTTTAACTCCACTGAGAGCAGTTTCCCTGTTTAACTCCACTGAGAGCAGTTTCCATGTTTAACTCCACTGAGAGCAGTTTCCCTGTTTAACTCCACTGAGAGCAGTTTCCCTGTTTAACTCCACTGAGAGCAGTTTCCATGTTTAACTCTACTGAGAGCAGTTTCCATGTTTAACTCTACTGAGAGCAGTTTCCCTGTTTAACTCCACTGAGAGCAGTTTCCATGTTTAACTCTACTGAGAGCAGTTTCCATGTTTAACTCTACTGAGAGCAGTTTCCCTGTTTAACTCCACTGAGAGCAGTTTCCCTGTTTAACTCCACTGAGAGCAGTTTCCCTGTTTAACTCTACTGAGAGCAGTTTCCATGTTTAACTCTACTGAGAGCAGTTTCCCTGTTTAACTCCACTGAGAGCAGTTTCCATGTTTAACTCTACTGAGAGCAGTTTCCATGTTTAACTCTACTGAGAGCAGTTTCCCTGTTTAACTCCACTGAGAGCAGTTTCCCTGTTTAACTCTACTGAGAGCAGTTTCCCTGTTTAACTCCACTGAGAGCAGTTTCCCTGTTTAACTCTACTGAGAGCAGTTTCCCTGTTTAACTCCATGTTTAACTCTACTGAGAGCAGTTTCCCTGTTTAACTCTACTGAGAGCAGTTTCCCTGTTTAACTCCATGTTTAACTCCACTGAGAGCAGTTTCCATGTTTAACTCTACTGAGAGCAGTTTCCCTGTTTAACTCCACTGAGAGCAGTTTCCATGTTTAACTCCACTGAGAGCAGTTTCCCTGTTTAACTCCACTGAGAGCAGTTTCCCTGTTTAACTCTACTGAGAGCAGTTTCCATGTTTAACTCCACTGAGAGCAGTTTCTATGTTTAACTCCACTGAGAGCAGTTTCCCTGTTTAACTTTACTGAGAGCAGTTTCCATGTTTAACTCCTCTGAGAGCAGTTTCCCTGTTTAACTCTACTGAGAGCAGTTTCCCTGTTTAACTCTACTGAGAGCAGTTTCCCTGTTTAACTCCACTGAGAGCAGTTTCCCTGTTTAACTCCATGTTTAACTCTACTGAGAGCAGTTTCCCTGTTTAACTCTACTGAGAGCAGTTTCCATGTTTAACTCCACTGAGAGCAGTTTCTATGTTTAACTCCACTGAGAGCAGTTTCCCTGTTTAACTCTACTGAGAGCAGTTTCCATGTTTAACTCCTCTGAGAGCAGTTTCCCTGTTTAACTCTACTGAGAGCAGTTTCCCTGTTTAACTCTACTGAGAGCAGTTTCCCTGTTTAACTCTACTGAGAGCAGTTTCCCTGTTTAACTCCATGTTTAACTCTACTGAGAGCAGTTTCCCTGTTTAACTCTACTGAGAGCAGTTTCCCTGTTTAACTCCATGTTTAACTCCACTGAGAGCAGTTTCCCTTTTTAACTCCACTGAGAGCAGTTTCCATGTTTAACTCTACTGAGAGCAGTTTGCATGTTTAACTCCACTGAGAGCAGTTTCCCTTTTTAACTCCACTGAGAGCAGTTTCCCTGTTTAACTCCACTGAGAGCAGTTTCCATGTTTAACTCCACTGAGAGCAGTTTCCCTGTTTAACTCCACTGAGAGCAGTTTCCGTGTTTAACTCCACTGAGAGCAGTTTCCATGTTTAACTCCACTGAGAGCAGTTTCCCTGTTTAACTCTACTGAGAGCAGTTTCCGTGTTTAACTCCACTGAGAGCAGTTTCCATGTTTAACTCCACTGAGAACAGTTTCCATGTTTAACTCCACTGAGAGCAGTTTCCCTGTTTAACTCTACTGAGAGCAGTTTCCATGTTTAACTCCACTGAGAACAGTTTCCCTGTTTAACTCTACTGAGAGCAGTTTCCATGTTTAACTCCACTGAGAGCAGTTTCCCTGTTTAACTCTACTGAGAGCAGTTTCCATGTTTAACTCCACTGAGAGCAGTTTCCATGTTTAACTCCACTGAGAACAGTTTCCATGTTTAACTCCACTGAGAGCAGTTTCCCTGTTTAACTCTACTGAGAGCAGTTTCCATGTTTAACTCCACTGAGAACAGTTTCCCTGTTTAACTCTACTGAGAGCAGTTTCCATGTTTAACTCCACTGAGAGCAGTTTCCCTGTTTAACTCCACTGAGAGCAGTTTCCATGTTTAACTCTACTGAGAGCAGTTTCCATGTTTAACTCCACTGAGAACAGTTTCCATGTTTAACTCCACTGAGAGCAGTTTCCCTGTTTAACTCTACTGAGAGCAGTTTCCCTGTTTAACTCCACTGAGAGCAGTTTCCATGTTTAACTCCACTGAGAGCAGTTTCCATGTTTAACTCCACTGAGAGCAGTTTCCCTGTTTAACTCTACTGAGAGCAGTTTCCGTGTTTAACTCCACTGAGAGCAGTTTCCATGTTTAACTCCACTGAGAACAGTTTCCATGTTTAACTCCACTGAGAGCAGTTTCCCTGTTTAACTCTACTGAGAGCAGTTTCCATGTTTAACTCCACTGAGAACAGTTTCCCTGTTTAACTCTACTGAGAGCAGTTTCCATGTTTAACTCCACTGAGAGCAGTTTCCCTGTTTAACTCTACTGAGAGCAGTTTCCATGTTTAACTCCACTGAGAGCAGTTTCCATGTTTAACTCCACTGAGAACAGTTTCCATGTTTAACTCCACTGAGAGCAGTTTCCCTGTTTAACTCTACTGAGAGCAGTTTCCATGTTTAACTCCACTGAGAACAGTTTCCCTGTTTAACTCTACTGAGAGCAGTTTCCATGTTTAACTCCACTGAGAGCAGTTTCCCTGTTTAACTCCACTGAGAGCAGTTTCCATGTTTAACTCCACTGAGAGCAGTTTCCATGTTTAACTCCACTGAGAACAGTTTCCATGTTTAACTCCACTGAGAGCAGTTTCCCTGTTTAACTCTACTGAGAGCAGTTTCCATGTTTAACTCCACTGAGAACAGTTTCCATGTTTAACTCCACTGAGAGCAGTTTCCCTGTTTAACTCTACTGAGAGCAGTTTCCATGTTTAACTCCACTGAGAGCAGTTTCCATGTTTAACTCCACTGAGAGCAGTTTCCATGTTTAACTCCACTGAGAGCAGTTTCCATGTTTAACTCCACTGAGAGCAGTTTCCATGTTTAACTCCACTGAGAGCAGTTTCCATGTTTAACTCCATGTTTAACTCTACTGAGAGCAGTTTCCCTGTTTAACTCTACTGAGAGCAGTTTCCCTGTTTAAATCCACTGAGAGCAGTTTCCCTGTTTAACTCCACTGAGAGCAGTTTCCATGTTTAACTCCACTGAGAGCAGTTTCCATGTTTAACTCCATGTTTAACTCCACTGAGAGCAGTTTCCATGTTTAACTCCACTGAGAACAGTTTCCATGTTTAACTCCACTGAGAGCAGTTTCCATGTTTAACTCTACTGAGAGCAGTTTCCATGTTTAACTCCATGTTTAACTCCACTGAGAGCAGTTTCCCTGTTTAACTCTACTGAGAGCAGTTTCCATGTTTAACTCCATGTTTAACTCCACTGAGAGCAGTTTCCATGTTTAACTCCACTGAGAGCAGTTTCCATGTTTAACTCTACTGAGAGCAGTTTCCATGTTTAACTCTACTGAGAGCAGTTTCCCTGTTTAACTCTACTGAGAGCAGTTTCCCTGTTTAACTCTACTGAGAGCAGTTTCCATGTTTAACTCCATGTTTAACTCCACTGAGAGCAGTTTCCATGTTTAACTCCACTGAGAGCAGTTTCCATGTTTAACTCTACTGAGAGCAGTTTCCATGTTTAACTCTACTGAGAGCAGTTTCCCTGTTTAACTCTACTGAGAGCAGTTTCCCTGTTTAACTCTACTGAGAGCAGTTTCCATGTTTAACTCCATGTTTAACTCTACTGAGAGCAGTTTCCATGTTTAACTCCACTGAGAGCAGTTTCCATGTTTAACTCCACTGAGAGCAGTTTCCCTGTTTAACTCTACTGAGAGCAGTTTCCCTGTTTAACTCCACTGAGAACAGTTTCCATGTTTAACTCCACTGAGAGCAGTTTCCCTTTTTAACTCCACTGAGAGCAGTTTCCCTGTTTAACTCTACTGAGAGCAGTTTCCCTGTTTAACTCCATGTTTAACTCCACTGAGAGCAGTTTCCATGTTTAACTCTACTGAGAGCAGTTTCCCTGTTTAACTCCACTGAGAGCAGTTTCCATGTTTAACTCCACTGAGAGCAGTTTCCCTGTTTAACTCCACTGAGAGCAGTTTCCCTGTTTAACTCTACTGAGAGCAGTTTCCATGTTTAACTCCACTGAGAGCAGTTTCTATGTTTAACTCCACTGAGAGCAGTTTCCCTGTTTAACTTTACTGAGAGCAGTTTCCATGTTTAACTCCTCTGAGAGCAGTTTCCCTGTTTAACTCTACTGAGAGCAGTTTCCCTGTTTAACTCTACTGAGAGCAGTTTCCCTGTTTAACTCCACTGAGAGCAGTTTCCCTGTTTAACTCCATGTTTAACTCTACTGAGAGCAGTTTCCCTGTTTAACTCTACTGAGAGCAGTTTCCATGTTTAACTCCACTGAGAGCAGTTTCTATGTTTAACTCCACTGAGAGCAGTTTCCCTGTTTAACTCTACTGAGAGCAGTTTCCATGTTTAACTCCTCTGAGAGCAGTTTCCCTGTTTAACTCTACTGAGAGCAGTTTCCCTGTTTAACTCTACTGAGAGCAGTTTCCCTGTTTAACTCTACTGAGAGCAGTTTCCCTGTTTAACTCCATGTTTAACTCTACTGAGAGCAGTTTCCCTGTTTAACTCTACTGAGAGCAGTTTCCCTGTTTAACTCCATGTTTAACTCCACTGAGAGCAGTTTCCCTTTTTAACTCCACTGAGAGCAGTTTCCATGTTTAACTCTACTGAGAGCAGTTTGCATGTTTAACTCCACTGAGAGCAGTTTCCCTTTTTAACTCCACTGAGAGCAGTTTCCCTGTTTAACTCCACTGAGAGCAGTTTCCATGTTTAACTCCACTGAGAGCAGTTTCCCTGTTTAACTCCACTGAGAGCAGTTTCCGTGTTTAACTCCACTGAGAGCAGTTTCCATGTTTAACTCCACTGAGAGCAGTTTCCCTGTTTAACTCTACTGAGAGCAGTTTCCGTGTTTAACTCCACTGAGAGCAGTTTCCATGTTTAACTCCACTGAGAACAGTTTCCATGTTTAACTCCACTGAGAGCAGTTTCCCTGTTTAACTCTACTGAGAGCAGTTTCCATGTTTAACTCCACTGAGAACAGTTTCCCTGTTTAACTCTACTGAGAGCAGTTTCCATGTTTAACTCCACTGAGAGCAGTTTCCCTGTTTAACTCTACTGAGAGCAGTTTCCATGTTTAACTCCACTGAGAGCAGTTTCCATGTTTAACTCCACTGAGAACAGTTTCCATGTTTAACTCCACTGAGAGCAGTTTCCCTGTTTAACTCTACTGAGAGCAGTTTCCATGTTTAACTCCACTGAGAACAGTTTCCCTGTTTAACTCTACTGAGAGCAGTTTCCATGTTTAACTCCACTGAGAGCAGTTTCCCTGTTTAACTCCACTGAGAGCAGTTTCCATGTTTAACTCTACTGAGAGCAGTTTCCATGTTTAACTCCACTGAGAACAGTTTCCATGTTTAACTCCACTGAGAGCAGTTTCCCTGTTTAACTCTACTGAGAGCAGTTTCCCTGTTTAACTCCACTGAGAGCAGTTTCCATGTTTAACTCCACTGAGAGCAGTTTCCATGTTTAACTCCACTGAGAGCAGTTTCCCTGTTTAACTCTACTGAGAGCAGTTTCCGTGTTTAACTCCACTGAGAGCAGTTTCCATGTTTAACTCCACTGAGAACAGTTTCCATGTTTAACTCCACTGAGAGCAGTTTCCCTGTTTAACTCTACTGAGAGCAGTTTCCATGTTTAACTCCACTGAGAACAGTTTCCCTGTTTAACTCTACTGAGAGCAGTTTCCATGTTTAACTCCACTGAGAGCAGTTTCCCTGTTTAACTCTACTGAGAGCAGTTTCCATGTTTAACTCCACTGAGAGCAGTTTCCATGTTTAACTCCACTGAGAACAGTTTCCATGTTTAACTCCACTGAGAGCAGTTTCCCTGTTTAACTCTACTGAGAGCAGTTTCCATGTTTAACTCCACTGAGAACAGTTTCCCTGTTTAACTCTACTGAGAGCAGTTTCCATGTTTAACTCCACTGAGAGCAGTTTCCCTGTTTAACTCCACTGAGAGCAGTTTCCATGTTTAACTCCACTGAGAGCAGTTTCCATGTTTAACTCCACTGAGAACAGTTTCCATGTTTAACTCCACTGAGAGCAGTTTCCCTGTTTAACTCTACTGAGAGCAGTTTCCATGTTTAACTCCACTGAGAACAGTTTCCATGTTTAACTCCACTGAGAGCAGTTTCCCTGTTTAACTCTACTGAGAGCAGTTTCCATGTTTAACTCCACTGAGAGCAGTTTCCATGTTTAACTCCACTGAGAGCAGTTTCCATGTTTAACTCCACTGAGAGCAGTTTCCATGTTTAACTCCACTGAGAGCAGTTTCCATGTTTAACTCCACTGAGAGCAGTTTCCATGTTTAACTCCATGTTTAACTCTACTGAGAGCAGTTTCCCTGTTTAACTCTACTGAGAGCAGTTTCCCTGTTTAAATCCACTGAGAGCAGTTTCCCTGTTTAACTCCACTGAGAGCAGTTTCCATGTTTAACTCCACTGAGAGCAGTTTCCATGTTTAACTCCATGTTTAACTCCACTGAGAGCAGTTTCCATGTTTAACTCCACTGAGAACAGTTTCCATGTTTAACTCCACTGAGAGCAGTTTCCATGTTTAACTCTACTGAGAGCAGTTTCCATGTTTAACTCCATGTTTAACTCCACTGAGAGCAGTTTCCCTGTTTAACTCTACTGAGAGCAGTTTCCATGTTTAACTCCATGTTTAACTCCACTGAGAGCAGTTTCCATGTTTAACTCCACTGAGAGCAGTTTCCATGTTTAACTCTACTGAGAGCAGTTTCCATGTTTAACTCTACTGAGAGCAGTTTCCCTGTTTAACTCTACTGAGAGCAGTTTCCCTGTTTAACTCTACTGAGAGCAGTTTCCATGTTTAACTCCATGTTTAACTCCACTGAGAGCAGTTTCCATGTTTAACTCCACTGAGAGCAGTTTCCATGTTTAACTCTACTGAGAGCAGTTTCCATGTTTAACTCTACTGAGAGCAGTTTCCCTGTTTAACTCTACTGAGAGCAGTTTCCCTGTTTAACTCTACTGAGAGCAGTTTCCATGTTTAACTCCATGTTTAACTCTACTGAGAGCAGTTTCCATGTTTAACTCCACTGAGAGCAGTTTCCATGTTTAAGTCCACTGAGAGCAGTTTCCCTGTTTAACTCTACTGAGAGCAGTTTCCCTGTTTAACTCCACTGAGAACAGTTTCCATGTTTAACTCCATGTTTAACTCCACTGAGAGCAGTTTCCATGTTTAACTCCACTGAGAGCAGTTTCCCTGTTTAACTCCACTGAGAGCAGTTTCCCTGTTTAACTCCACTGAGAGCAGCTTCCCTGTTTAACTCCACTGAGAGCAGTTTCCCTGTTTAACTCCACTGAGAGCAGTTTCCCTGTTTAACTCTACTGAGAGCAGTTTCCATGTTTAACTCCACTGAGAGCAGTTTCCCTGTTTAACTCCACTGAGAGCAGTTTCCCTGTTTAACTCCACTGAGAGCAGTTTCCATGTTTAACTCCACTGAGAGCAGTTTCCCTTTTTAACTCCACTGAGAGCAGTTTCCCTGTTTAACTCTACTGAGAGCAGTTTCCATGTTTAACTCCACTGAGAGCAGTTTCCCTGTTTAACTCCACTGAGAGCAGTTTCCCTGTTTAACTCCACTGAGAGCAGTTTCCATGTTTAACTCCACTGAGAGCAGTTTCCATGTTTAACTCCACTGAGAGCAGTTTCCATGTTTAACTCCACTGAGAGCAGTTTCCATGTTTAACTCCACTGAGAGCAGTTTCCCTGTTTAACTCTACTGAGAGCAGTTTCCATGTTTAACTCCACTGAGAGCAGTTTCCATGTTTAACTCCACTGAGAGCAGTTTCCCTGTTTAACTCCACTGAGAGCAGTTTCCATGTTTAACTCCACTGAGAGCAGTTTCCCTGTTTAACTCCACTGAGAGCAGTTTCCATGTTTAACTCCACTGAGAACAGTTTCCATGTTTAACTCCACTGAGAGCAGTTTCCCTGTTTAACTCTACTGAGAGCAGTTTCCATGTTTAACTCCACTGAGAACAGTTTCCCTGTTTAACTCTACTGAGAGCAGTTTCCATGTTTAACTCCACTGAGAGCAGTTTCCCTGTTTAACTCTACTGAGAGCAGTTTCCATGTTTAACTCCACTGAGAGCAGTTTCCATGTTTAACTCCACTGAGAACAGTTTCCATGTTTAACTCCACTGAGAGCAGTTTCCCTGTTTAACTCTACTGAGAGCAGTTTCCATGTTTAACTCCACTGAGAACAGTTTCCATGTTTAACTCCACTGAGAGCAGTTTCCCTGTTTAACTCTACTGAGAGCAGTTTCCATGTTTAACTCCACTGAGAGCAGTTTCCATGTTTAACTCCACTGAGAGCAGTTTCCATGTTTAACTCCACTGAGAGCAGTTTCCATGTTTAACTCCACTGAGAGCAGTTTCCATGTTTAACTCCACTGAGAGCAGTTTCCCTGTTTAACTCTTCTGAGAGCAGTTTCCATGTTTAACTCTACTGAGAGCAGTTTCCATGTTTAACTCCACTGAGAGCAGTTTCCATGTTTAACTCCACTGAGAGCAGTTTCCATGTTTAACTCCACTGAGAGCAGTTTCCATGTTTAACTCCACTGAGAGCAGTTTCCATGTTTAACTCCACTGAGAGCAGTTTCCCTGTTTAACTCTACTGAGAGCAGTTTCCCTGTTTAACTCTACTGAGAGCAGTTTCCATGTTTAACTCCACTGAGAGCAGTTTCCATGTTTAACTCCACTGAGAGCAGTTTCCCTGTTTAACTCTACTGAGAGCAGTTTCCATGTTTAACTCCACTGAGAGCAGTTTCCATGTTTAACTCCACTGAGAGCAGTTTCCCTGTTTAACTCCACTGAGAGCAGTTTCCATGTTTAACTCCACTGAGAGCAGTTTCCATGTTTAACTCCATGTTTAACTCCACTGAGAGCAGTTTCCATGTTTAACTCCACTGAGAACAGTTTCCATGTTTAACTCCACTGAGAGCAGTTTCCCTGTTTAACTCTACTGAGAGCAGTTTCCCTGTTTAACTCTACTGAGAGCAGTTTCCATGTTTAACTCCATGTTTAACTCCACTGAGAGCAGTTTCCATGTTTAACTCCACTGAGAGCAGTTTCCATGTTTAACTCCACTGAGAGCAGTTTCCATGTTTAACTCTACTGAGAGCAGTTTCCATGTTTAACTCTACTGAGAGCAGTTTCCCTGTTTAACTCTACTGAGAGCAGTTTCCATGTTTAACTCCACTGAGAGCAGTTTCCCTGTTTAACTCTACTGAGAGCAGTTTCCATGTTTAACTCCACTGAGAGCAGTTTCCATGTTTAACTCTACTGAGAGCAGTTTCCATGTTTAACTCTACTGAGAGCAGTTTCCATGTTTAACTCTACTGAGAGCAGTTTCCCTGTTTAACTCTACTGAGAGCAGTTTCCATGTTTAACTCCACTGAGAGCAGTTTCCCTGTTTAACTCTACTGAGAGCAGTTTCCATGTTTAACTCCACTGAGAGCAGTTTCCATGTTTAACTCTACTGAGAGCAGTTTCCATGTTTAACTCTACTGAGAGCAGTTTCCATGTTTAACTCTACTGAGAGCAGTTTCCATGTTTAACTCCACTGAGAGCAGTTTCCATGTTTAACTCCATGTTTAACTCTACTGAGAGCAGTTTCCATGTTTAACTCCACTGAGAGCAGTTTCCATGTTTAACTCCACTGAGAGCAGTTTCCCTGTTTAACTCTACTGAGAGCAGTTTCCCTGTTTAACTCCACTGAGAACAGTTTCCATGTTTAACTCCATGTTTAACTCCACTGAGAGCAGTTTCCCTGTTTAACTCCACTGAGAGCAGTTTCCCTGTTTAACTCCACTGAGAGCAGTTTCCCTGTTTAACACTACTGAGAGCAGTTTCCATGTTTAACTCCACTGAGAGCAGTTTCCCTGTTTAACTCCACTGAGAGCAGTTTCCCTGTTTAACTCCACTGAGAGCAGTTTCCATGTTTAACTCCACTGAGAGCAGTTTCCCTGTTTAACTCTACTGAGAGCAGTTTCCATGTTTAACTCCACTGAGAACAGTTTCCCTGTTTAACTCTACTGAGAGCAGTTTCCCTGTTTAACTCCACTGAGAGCAGTTTCCATGTTTAACTCTACTGAGAGCAGTTTCCCTGTTTAACTCCACTGAGAGCAGTTTCCATGTTTAACTCTACTGAGAGCAGTTTCCATGTTTAACTCCACTGAGAGCAGTTTCCATGTTTAACTCCACTGAGAGCAGTTTCCCTGTTTAACTCCACTGAGAGCAGTTTCCCTTTTTAACTCCACTGAGAGCAGTTTCCCTGTTTAACTCCATGTTTAACTCCACTGAGAGCAGTTTCCCTGTTTAACTCCACTGAGAGCAGTTTCCATGTTTAACTCCACTGAGAGCAGTTTCCCTGTTTAACTCCACTGAGAGCAGTTTCCATGTTTAACTCCATGTTTAACTCTACTGAGAGCAGTTTCCCTGTTTAACTCCACTGAGAGCAGTTTCCATGTTTAACTCTACTGAGAGCAGTTTCCCTGTTTAACTCTACTGAGAGCAGTTTCCCTGTTTTCACATTCATAAGACAGAAAGCATCATATGTCCTCTGCCAGGTTGAGAAACTCTGCTGTGAACAGCTCGTGTGCGTTTACTGCTCTCAGAGCAGCTTCTGTCAGCTGTTTGATGACCAAACTGTTGGGATGTGTCCATCTAAAGTTGTCCTGTTGTCTTATCTTCCTCCTGCTCCTGCACGGCCTGCAGAACCCAGATACCCGCCGGTCTTTGACAGGAAGCTGTCACCACAGGAGGTGACGGTGGGTGACAGCATCGAGCTGGAGTGTCACATGACCGGCTCTGCCCCCATTAAAGTCACATGGTCCAAAGACCACAAAGACATTCGCTCTGGGGGGAACTATAAGCTGAGCTGTGTGGATAACACGCCCCACCTGACCATTCTGAAGGCAGATAAAGCCGACACGGGGAGATACTTCTGCCATGCCTCTAATGACATGGGGAAAGACTCTTGTTCCTCTGATATCACTGTCAAAGGTATTTGAACCCGGGCCACACTCATGTCCTCCCGGTCCTCTTCTCTAACACACTGCAGCCCCTGGGGGGCGTTTCTTTGTAGAAAAGTAGAAAAACACACTTCTTCTCTTCACTGTGACTCTCTCCTCTTGATTTCAGAGCGTAAAAATCCTCCAGTGTTCACCAAAAAGCCCTCCGAGCACATCGAGGACACGGAGGGCAAACTGGTGAAACTCGAGGGCCGGGTCAGCGGCTCGCAGCCCATCTCAGTCAGCTGGTTCAAAGACAGCAAAGAGATTTCCGGCTCCAACAAATATGACATCAGCTTTAAGAGTAACGTGGCGGTGCTCTGCATAAAGGGCAGCCAGGTGACCGACAGTGGCAGGTACTCCTGCCAGGCCTCCAACGAAGCTGGAAAAGTCTCCTGCGACGTCACTCTGGGCATCTATGGTGGGTTTCATGTGCAAAGATGGCCAACATCAGCTCTGAGTCTGGGGAACAACTCAGATAATTACTGAAGACAGCTTCTGTCTGTTTCAGCCTGCAGCTAGAACGCTAAAATGTGTGATCTGTGAGGAATCTTCAGGCTTTCTTATGCAGATATTTCTTTCCCAGCGAGCTGGGGAACCTTTGGCCTCCTCTTTGTGCTGCAGAACTTTTCACCACAAATGTTGCTGCATAGAAACAGAATGAGTCTCTGACTGAGTTGTCCATGTTTGTTGTCTTAGATAAATCTTTTTTAAACGCGTTAGCTTCAGAGGAAACAGTTGAAATCAAGTTTTAGGAGCTTTTTAGGAGCTTTTTAGGAGCTTTTAGGAGCTTTTTAGGAGCTTTTTAGGAGCTTTAAAGCCATTGAAGCGCAGCACTGATTCCCCTTCTGAGATCTTTCATCTGACCTGCAGAGTCTAAGAAGCCTCCCGTGTTTGACGTCCCGCTCAAACCGGTGACCGTGGAGGAAGGCGAGAAGCTGAGCCTCAGGTGCCACGTCTGTGGGTCTCCTCCTCTGAAGATCCAGTGGATGAAGGACAGGAAGGAGCTGGCGTCTGCCGGCAGCACCAGGATCAGCTTCTCTGACGGCATGGCCTGCTTGGAGATCAGCTCGACCTCCAGGCACGACGCAGGCGATTACCTCTGCAAGGCCACCAACGACGCCGGCAGCGAGTTCTGCAAGGCCAAAGTCACAGTGAAAGGTAAGGGCTGAAGCTCAGCCGGTGGTCGGTCAGCACGTGTCACAGATCTGAGGCATGAGGTCCGTGTTGTTCTGTTGCAGAGAAACCAGGAGCAGCTCCACCCGCTGAAGCTCCAGCAGCTACTCCGACCAAAAAGCTGGACAATCTGTTCTTCATCGAGGAGCCCAAAGCTGCGCACGTCACAGAGAGTAAGAGGCTGACGCCACCACAGGTTTGACTGCACGCCTTGCTGTTTCTGTCCTAACGCTCCTGCTGCGGCTCCACAGAGGGAACCGCCACCTTCATCGCTAAGGTGGGCGGGGACCCCATCCCCAGCGTCAAGTGGATGAAGGGGAAGTGGCGCCAGCTCACGCACGGCGGCCGGATCTCCATCCAGCAGAAAGGCCAGGAGGCCAAGCTGGAGATCAAAGAAGTGACCAAGTCCGACTCGGGTCAGTACCGCTGCGTCGCCGCCAACAAGCACGGCGAGATCGAGTGCAACGCCGACATGCACGTGGACGAAAAGAAGGCTACGCAGATGGAGGGAGACCTGCGAGCCAAACTCAAGAAGTGAGTTCAGCTTTATTCAGATAAAGCAGCTTCAGACCTCCACAGTGTGAACTCAAGCTGCGTTATAAGCACGAAAAACCCGTTTTATCCCGTTTAATAACTGAAACCTGTTCAAATTAATCTTTTCAAGCCTATTCAGGCGTCCTCTGCCTGTCAACAGTTACATCATCAGTACAAACGCTGTTACATCTCCAACCAGTCCATCCTCTGCTGTTAGATCTCAGCAGAACTCTGGCTGCAGGGTTTTGGATCAGCTGGAGGCTTTTCAGAGAATCTGTGGGACAGAACAATAATAAAGAATTACAGTAGTTCAGTCCTGAAGGAACAGATGCATGGAGCAGTTTCTCTGCCCTGAGACAGGATGGTCCTGATTTTAGTGATATTACGAAGGTGAAAGAAGGCAGAAACCTGTTTTATATGGAGTTAAAGGACAGATCCTGGTCAGAAATAACTCCAAGGTTCCTCCCTGTAGAACTAGAAGCCAAAGAAATACCATAGAGAGTAACTATATAGCGAGGCAGTTTCAAGAACTTCAGTTTTGTCTGAATTTAAAAGCAGAAAGTTCTGAGTCATCCAGGTCTTTATGTCTTTAAGACAGGCTTGTAGTCTGACCAACCTGTTGGTTTCATCTGGTTTCATAGATAAGTACAGCTGAGTATCATCAGCATAACAATGGAACTTTATGCCATGCTGTCTGATAAAGTTACCTAATGGAAGCATGTAGAAAGTAAAAAGAATATTCAGTAATTAGCTGCAGTCTCCATCTTAACAAGGTCACAACGTCTCATTTGTCTCGCTCTTAGGACACCATCAAAGCAGAAGAGTCCACAGGAAGAGAAGGATATCGACATCGTTGAGCTGCTGAGGAATGTGGATCCCAAAGAGTACGAGAAATACGCCCGAATGTACGGCATCACTGACTACAGAGGCCTGCTGCAGGCCATCGAGCAGCTCAAGAAAGAGAGAGCCGAAGAGAGTGGGAGACCGGTGAGGCTCCGACAGTCTGAGGGTGGACGTCTGAGGACGTCTGAGGATGTTTGTGGACGTCTGAGGACATCTGTGGATGTTTGTGGACGTCTGAGGAAGTCTGAGGATGTTTGTGGAAGTCTGAGGATGTTTGTGGACGTCTGTGGATGTTTGTGGACGTCTGAGGATGTTTGTGGAAGTCTGAGGACGTCTGTGGACGTCTGCGGACGTCTGTGGACGTCTGTGGAAGTCTGAGGATGTTTGTGGACGTCTGAGGATGTTTGTGGACGTCTGTGGTCCTGAGTAACTCTGCTGCTGTTGTTGTTGACAGGAAATTGAACGTGGAGACAGAGAGTCTGATGAGGACATGGCTCGACTGGTGGCCGACCTGCAGAAGAGGATGGAGAGGACAGAGGTGAGGACAGGTTCCCTGTTACACTGCAGCCTGAGACATGAGGCCCATCCTTATCAGGGCAGGAGGGCGGATCCCACGAGTCAGGCTGCGAGTATGGTCATAAACAACAAAAAGAACATCTGGCAGCTACAAACTCCTCCCACTTCCTCAGTTTGATCTGATGAGGAATCTTAAAGCTGAACCTGCTGCTGGGTTTGAAAGGCAAAAATAAACAGATTCTGGTTCTGCTTTTATTCCAACTGGAGTCCAACATTTAAACTTCTTTAGTAAAAGAGAAAAAGGTTTTATTATTACGATACTTTCATCGTGTTGTATGAATGATTCTGATGGAAAAAAGCCTTAAATCTGGTTTTGGTAAGCCGTGACCTGACCTCCATCTCTCAGTGCAGCCGGCTATAAACAGCTGCTCATAATGTGTGTCAGACTTCATGAAGCCCTGTGAAACGCTGCTGGTTAACCATCTCCCCGCTCCTCAGCCTGTCACTGTGGTGAAGGACATCTCCAACCAGTCCGTCCTCACCAACGAGGAGGCGCTGTTCGAGTGCCAGATCAAGATCAACTACCCTGAGATCACCATGTCCTGGTACAAGGGCACGCAGAAGCTGGACAGCGGCGACAAGTACGACATCAGCATCAGCGGCGACCGCCACCTGCTCAGGATCAGGAGGTGCCAGCCGGCCGACCAGGGCAACTACAGGGTGGTGTGTGGGCCGCACATCTCCAGCGCCAAGCTCACCGTCACGGGTCAGTACTCACAGCCTCTGACTCAGCAGTCCGGGCTTAGTGCAGATCTGAACTTAGTGCTCTTCTTCAGAGTTCAGTCCTGTCTCATGTAGAACCGAGCGCAGGAAGGTTAACTCCTGAACCTCTCTCTGTGCTCTGTGTTGCAGAGGTGGAGGTGGAGAAGCACCTGCAGGACACGTCGGGTAAGGAAGGCCACTCGACCTCTCTGTCTTGTCAGTTGTCTGTCCCTAACGTAGAGGCTCAGTGGTTTAAGAACGGCCAGCAGTTAGAGATGAAGGGCCGGTTCACGTCCGAGGTGAAGCACAAAGTTCAGAAGCTTCTGATCAGAGACCTGAAGTCTGAAGACCAGGGCAGATACACCTGCAGGTACCAGCACCTGGAGTCCTCGGCGGACCTCTGGGTGGAAGGTTCGTACCTGTCCTGGATGCTCCGCCCACTAACCTCTTTCGACTCATCACTCTGAGACTAATGCTGGCGATGTGGCCTCTTTTTTCTCTTTCTTCTCGGATTTGTCCTCCTCTGTCTTAATACTCTTCATCATTATCTTGCAAAATCGTCCACCATCGCACCGTCTTTGTCTTTCTACACCCACTCAAACCCTCCATCCTCTCAGCCAGCGGCCATCTTAACGCCCATAAACCCCTCTGATGGTCGTTTCTAACCAGCTGGATGTTGTGTCAGCTCCTCTCATACATTCCCAGTTGTGATGCCAAACCCGCTGACCCACTCACGTCTTTATCTGTTTTAGCTGAACAAATTCATTTCACCAAACGCATCCACAACATTGATGTCAACGAGCGCCAGTCGGCCACCTTCGAGTGCGAGGTGTCCTTCGACAACGCTATCGTTTCCTGGTACAAAGACACCTGGGAACTGAAAGAAAGCCCTAAGTACACCTTCAGAAGTGAGGGCCGAAGACATTTCATGGTCATCCGAAACGTGACCATCGAAGACGAAGGTGTGTAGAGCGCCATGGCGCCCCAGAGGCCCGTCACAAAGCCCAGCAGATTTTTCCTCATTGTTTCTGTGACCTGAGTGTCTGCATTACTAATCCCATGTAGGCGTGTACTCAGTGATTGTGAGGTTGGAGCCCAGAGGAGAGGCTAAGAGCACAGCTGAGCTTTATTTGTCTGGCAAAGGTACAGTTCTCGGTCAGGCCTCATCTTTTCTGCTTCTGCTCCTCTGGTGTCTGTCTTTAACGCCATGTTCACTCTTCCCTCTCCACAGAGATCCAACTGGCCATGGTGCCAAAGGGTACGTATTTGGTTTTTAAACACTTACACAGCCTTATTTAATGGGTCTGGGACATTTTTGGAAATCCTCTTGTTTCGTGGTCAGTGGAGTCAGACCGCTGATGGATCAGCTGATGGATCAGCTGATGGATCAGCTGTTGGATCAGCTGATGGATCAGCTGTTGGATCAGCTGATGGATCAGCGGCGCCAGAGCGCTGATGGATCAGCTGATGGATCAGCTGATGGATCAGTGGCGTCAGACCGCTGATGGATCAGCTGATGGATCAGCTGTTGGATCAGCTGATGGATCAGCTGATGGATCAGCTGTTGGATCAGCTGATGGATCAGCTGATGGATCAGCGGCGCCATCGCTGCCCCGGTTCTGTTGAAGCTGTGAGCAGAATTACATGTTCAGACTGTTCCAAACTCAGGTTGAAAAAGGCTTCCTGGTATTAATGAAGCTCGGCTCAGGGAGCTTCTGCTTCACATCAGGCAGAAGTAAAGAAGTTGGTTTTATGGTTCAGACCAAATGATACCGAAAAGCTTTATCTGACAGCCAAATATGAAAATGTATGTTACCAGGATCTGTTCTAATGTTTGACTCGGGGTGTAAAAACCTTCATTCTGGAGGTTTGTTTCTGTTTTACTCAAAGTTATCCACAGACTCACATCTGGATCCAGGAATCCATAAAGCAATAAGAACAGCACATCTGTAAACAGCTGCGCTGCTCCTGTTGGTTTAGATATTCAGAGAAGAAGACTGTCATCTACAGCCTGTCCAACATCTCTGATGGAAGGCAAGAGGAGTTCCCCAAAAGTGTCCCAAACAGCTTCAACATGAAGTTCTTTCCTGAAAAACTGCTTTAATGACGTCCCTCCAGGATTCAGGAGCTTTTCACAGTTTCTTCCTCAGGCCTGAATGTGAACATAGTTTATAAATTTATGATATGAGTCATCATGCAAGCAGTGGAAAACTGTAAAGCCTAAACACTTAGAGACAGCAGGGGGAGAAGAAGGGTCTCAGAGATCTGAGCTGGAATCACAGCATCCTGGAGGGACTCAGGACGAAGATCTTTAGTTTGAACTTTATTCCATATTCTGTAGATGTCCCAGACTCCTCAGTCCAGAGGCCTGAGGCGCCGTCATCTGTAGCTCTTCAAGGTAAGACGAGTCCAGCTCTTCCAGCACGGATTCAGAATCAGCAGCAGCCGCTGACCTCTTTCATTGTTCTGTCTTTTAAAGAATCCACTGAGTTGTTTCAGTATGAAGAAACCATTGAACAGAGAGGTATTTCCTGCGTTCTTCAGACTTTAACTAACACACGTCTCTTATGATGAATAAACACCTCCGTCACACTAACCCAGACACAACCAACAGTCTGTCGCTGCTAATGACGGGAACACAAAATGTTTTGTTTTCCAAGACTCGGCCGAATATTCGTATCACTACGAAGAAGAGGTGGAGCAGAGAGGTACGACATGCTTCCTTCTCACTTCATCCTCCTCACCACCATCAAACCATCTGAGCACTAATCTAATGAACCCTTAAGCATCACTAAAGAAGTTTATGCTCCTTAAAATGACGCTTTCTGACCCCCCCGGGCTGAAATGGCCCCTGGGAGCAGAGATACCACAGTCCATGACTTTGGTCTCCGGGCTGCATCCCAACGGGGCCTTTGGATGGCGTTAATGTGTGCGGCTGTGCATGTGTAACCCCCCCAGCCTGTAGGGGGAGCCAAAGAGCAGGAAACAGCAGGGCTCACACAGAGACTCGTTCTATGGCAGTAACCCCCCCCAGCCTGTAGGGGGAGCCAAAGAGCAGGAAACAGCAGGGCTCACACAGAGACTCGTTCTATGGCAGTAACCCCCCCAGCCTGTAGGGGGAGCCAAAGAGCAGGAAACAGCAGGGCTCACACAGAGACTCGTTCTATGGCAGTAACCCCCCCCAGCCTGTAGGGGGAGCCAAAGAGCAGGAAACAGCAGGGCTCACACAGAGACTCGATCTATGGCAGTAACCCCCCCAGCCTGTAGGGGGAGCCAAAGAGCAGGAAACAGCAGGGCTCACACAGAGACTCGTTCTATGGCAGTAACCCCCCCAGCCTGTAGGGGGAGCCAAAGAGCAGGAAACAGCAGGGCTCACACAGAGACTCGATCTATGGCAGTAACCCCCCCAGCCTGTAGGGGGAGCCAAAGAGCAGGAAACAGCAGGGCTCACACAGAGACTCGTTCTATGGCAGTAACCCCCCCAGCCTGTAGGGGGAGCCAAAGAGCAGGAAACAGCAGGGCTCACACAGAGACTCATTCTATGGCAGTAACCCCCCAGCCTGTAGGGGGAGCCAAAGAGCAGGAAACAGCAGGGCTCACACAGAGACTCATTCTATGGCAGTAACCCCCCAGCCTGTAGGGGGAGCCAAAGAGCAGGAAACAGCAGGGCTCACACAGAGACTCATTCTATGGCAGTAACCCCCCAGCCTGTAGGGGGAGCCAAAGAGCAGGAAACAGCAGGGCTCACACAGAGACTCGTTCTATGGCAGTAACCCCCCAGCCTGTAGGGGGAGCCAAAGAGCAGGAAACAGCAGGGCTCACACAGAGACTCATTCTATGGCAGTAACCCCCCCCCCCCCCCCCCCCAGCCTGTAGGGGGAGCCAAAAAGCAGGAAACAGCAGGGCTCACAGAGAGACTCGTTCTATGGCAGTAACCCCCCCCCCCCCCCAGCCTGTAGGGGGAGCCAAAAAGCAGGAAACAGCAGGGCTCACAGAGAGACTCGTTCTATGGCAGTAACCCCCCCCCCCCAGCCTGTAGGGGGAGCCAAAGAGCAGGAAACAGCAGGGCTCACACAGAGACTCGATCTATGGCAGTAACCCCCCCCCAGCCTGTAGGGGGAGCCAAAAAGCAGGAAACAGCAGGGCTCACAGAGAGACTCGTTCTATGGCAGTAACCCCCCCAGCCTGTAGGGGGGGCCAAAGAGCAGGAAACAGCAGGGCTCACACAGAGACTCGTTCTATGGCAGTAACCCCCCCAGCCTGTAGGGGGAGCCAAAGAGCAGGAAACAGCAGGGCTCACACAGAGACTCATTCTATGGCAGTAACCCCCCCCCAGCCTGTAGGGGGAGCCAAAGAGCAGGAAACAGCAGGGCTCACACAGAGACTCGATCTATGGCAGTAACCCCCCCAGCCTGTAGGGGGAGCCAAAGAGCAGGAAACAGCAGGGCTCACACAGAGACTCGTTCTATGGCAGTAACCCCCCAGCCTGTAGGGGGAGCCAAAGAGCAGGAAACAGCAGGGCTCACACAGAGACTCGTTCTATGGCAGTAACCCCCCCAGCCTGTAGGGGGAGCCAAAGAGCAGGAAACAGCAGGGCTCACACAGAGACTCGTTCTATGGCAGTAACCCCCCCAGCCTGTAGGGGGAGCCAAAGAGCAGGAAACGGACCAAATTCTCTGCTCGTTTGGGTCAGTGATGCCGGTTAAAGCTGAACTGACCGATTAAAGCAGCAGGTTCAGTTTAACTGATCTGACTCTCTTCGTCTTTCTGTCCTTCTGTGTTTTGTGAAAAATTTACCATAAATGTCTTTGTTTTGCTTCTTTGTTTGTGAAAACGTCTTCTTTTCTTCACTCTAACAGCCAACTTTAACGCTCTCCCACCTGCCTTAGTTTCGCTGTTTCACCCTCAAAGCCGAACCATGTGGAAAGTAAAGCGAATGTGCAGAATCAGTTCCTTAAGCTAACAGCTATCAGGGAGTTGCTTTTGGCGCAGATGGCGTCTTTGGTTCACGTGAAACAGCATCAGTGTTTGGTCTCTGAACTGTTCGCCTCACGCTTGTTGTCTTTTGTCACTTTTGTGGTCGTCGCACCTTCAGTGGAGTTCCAGAGCCGGACCGAAGAGACGGTGACACAGCAGGTGTCCCTGACCAAAGGTAACACGCCACCTGTGTGATGTCAGAGCGCTCTTTGTCTTCCTGTTTTAACCTCTTTGAGCTCATTAAAGTCTCCTGCTTTAAGTCTAAAACTTCTTCTCCCGGCTGCCGGAGATCAGTCCTGGTTACTGTCTCCTTTCCTGTGTGACTCAGACTGTTTAACCCAGATTAAAACGAGGTTAACTCAGTTGTTTACAGTGAGTTTCTGGTCTGATGATGTGTGAGTTTCTGGTCTGATGATGTGTTTCTGGTCTGATGTGTGTGTTTCTGGTCTGATGTGTGTGTTTCTGGTCTGATGTGTGAGTTTCTGGTCTGATGATGTGAGTTTCTGGTCTGATGTGTGAGTTTCTGGTCTGATGTGTGAGTTTCTGGTCTGATGTGTGAGTTTCTGGTCTGATGTGTGAGTTTCTGGTCTGATTATGTGTGTTTCTGGTCTGATTATGTGTGTTTCTGGTCTGATGATGTGTGTGTTTCTGGTCTGATTATGTGAGTTTCTGGTCTGATTATGTGTGTTTCTGGTCTGATTATGTGTGTTTCTGGTCTGATTATGTGTGTTTCTGGTCTGATGTGTGAGTTTCTGGTCTGATGATGTGTGTTTCTGGTCTGATGTGTGAGTTTCTGGTCTGATGTGTGAGTTTCTGGTCTGATGTGTGAGTTTCTGGTCTGATGTGTGAGTTTCTGGTCTGATTATGTGTGTTTCTGGTCTGATTATGTGTGTTTCTGGTCTGATGATGTGTGTGTTTCTGGTCTGATTATGTGAGTTTCTGGTCTGATTATGTGTGTTTCTGGTCTGATTATGTGTGTTTCTGGTCTGATTATGTGAGTTTCTGGTCTGAAGGTGTGTGTTTCTGGTCTGATGTGTGAGTTTCTGGTCTGATGATGTGTGCTCCGATCTGTTTCTTCTTCCCCACCAGCTGCCAGAGTTGCTGTTGAGGAGAAAGTGGAGACCAAGAAAGTTGAGCTGAGGGAGGAAACCCCGACGAAAGGTAGGTCTTTTTGTCCTGTTCTGCTGCAGCGGTCCCTCTCTGACCTGCAGTCCTGTGATGCTCACCTTGTTCATGTCTTTCAGTTCCCAAAGCAGAGAAAAAGCCAGAGGAAAAGCCAGAGGAGAAGCCAGAGGAGAAGCCAGAGGAGAAGCCGGCAGCAGCTGTGAAGGAACCAGAACCAAAGAAAGGTACAAAGCTGCTCCTGTTCACGTCCAGATTCATGTTTGCACTTTAAAAAGCTTTGTCTGCCTGATCTCTGGCACCATAACCTCCTTTAACGCTTCACATGGTGAAATCTCTCTTGGTTTAACTGAACTTTTGAAGCAGTGGAGCCCAGAAAGCCCGTGGAAGAGAAGGTTCCCGTGGTTTCAGTCCCAGAGAAGAAGCAGGCTCCTGCTCCCAAAGGTATCCTCCCTCTGCTGAACTTCCTCTGGCTTTGCTTGACTCTCTTTGTGTGTTGATCAGATTCACTTCCCTTCCTTTGGTTCCTTTGGGTTCATTGTGTGTCTGAATGTATCTTAAAAGAAGCAGAGGAGGTGAAGAAGCCCGGCGCCGCTCCCTCGCTGCCTGCTGAGAAGCCCCGACAGCCGGAGAAAGGTTTGTCTTCCTCTCTGTGGTGTCCGAGCAGCAGCTCCTCGTGTTCGGTCCTGATGTCAGTTTGTTTGTGTCTGTTTTCCACCTGAGACTCTTTGAATTCTTTCAAACTCTTCTTCATGCGTTTTAACGCCTCCGCTGTCTGTTGCATACGTGAAGATGAGCCTCAGCTTCCAGCAGAGCCCAAAAAGGTGGCCCCTGCAGCTAAGCCCAAACCTGAACCAGCTCCCGGAGCAGAACCTGAAGCCAAGCCGGTGCCGGCACAGAAGCCGGCGACGCCTCCGTCCAAAGGTACCTGCTGTGTGTTAAAGTGTGTTAAAGTGTGTTAAAGTGTGTTAAAGTGTGCGTCTCTCTGTGGAAAACTGTGCAGCTTCCAGCGTGGGAGCGAATCTTTCATCTAAAACTGTCGCTTTAAGTCCCTGAACCAGAACCAGAAGCCCCAAAACCAAAGCCAGAACCAGGAAAAGTAAAACCAGAACTCCGTAAACCTGAGCCGACTGTCAAGAAGCCTGAGCCCGGCGTCACCAAGCCAGAACCTTCAGAACCTGCTGCGAGGAGACCCGAAGCAGAAGTGAGAGCAGCAGAACCCGCCGTGCCAGAACCAGAACCTCCCAAAACCAGACCAGAACCAACAGCTGCACCAAAGGAGCCTCAGAGGAAAGGTACTGATGCAGCTCAGGAGCTTTTCCCGCCTTCACTCCATCATCCAACTTTAACTCCTCATCACTCTTGAACTTTAACCCGGAAGTGCTGTGTGTGTGTTTAACATCAGAACCACGCAGAAGGCGCCTCCTCAGCGCCTGAGTGGCGCCTCCTCAGCGCCTGAGTGGCGCCTCCTCAGCGCCTGAGTGGCGCCTGACCTCCTCAGCGCCTGAGTGGCGCCTAACCTCCTCAGGGCCTGAGTGGCGCCTCCTCAGGGCCTGAGTGGCGCCTCCTCAGGGCCTGAGTGGCGCCTAACCTCCTGCGTTGCAGCGGCTGAGTGGCGCCTGACCTCCTCAGGGCCTGAGTGGCGCCTCCTCAGGGCCTGAGTGGCGCCTAACCTCCGCGTGGCAGCGCCTGAGTGGCGCCTCCTCAGGGCCTGAGTGGCGCCTAACCCCCGCGTTGCAGCGGCTGCACGTCCTGTTTGCTGCTTCAGTTGAACGGTTCTTGTGTGACACTCGGCAGAGTGTTTGTCGGGTTCTAACTTCCCTCTTTAAGGCTTCTCATGTCTCTGAACCCAACTCTTTAAAGTTCCCGTGGAGGAGAAAACCCCGGAGCCTCCGAAAGCTGCGAAGAAAGCCGAGGTCGGCGCCCCCCCCAAAGAAGAGCCGACAGAGAAGCAGAGAGGTATTCACATGGATGTTTGTTCAGGAACAGCAGCTTCTGTTCACCTTGTTTTAACGAGCTGAGGAACTGTTTTACTCAAATCACCACAGAATTAAGCGTTCTCAGTGGTTAATGTGTTCAGCTTTTAGAAAAATAGAATAATCAGACCACAAAGGGTAACTCCCTCAGTTCGTCAGGGAGCTTTGCTGCCTGAGAAAGGGTCATTTGAGTAAACCTCAGCCTTATCTGTGCGTCAGCACATGCTTCTGCTCGTTACACTCATGTCTTCTGCATGTTTTTGTGTCAAACCCTCTTAAAGCTCTGAAGCCCAAAGCTAAACCTGCTCTTGAAGAGGTGCCTGAAAAAGTAGCTCAGAAGGTGCCTGATAAAACCGCTGAACCAGCAGGCGAGAGGCGGCCGCCGGGCAGAGCCGAGGAGGAAACCCCCGAGGTGGTTCCAGAGAAAAAACCGACACCTGAGAGAAAACTGGAGGCAAAGATGCCTGCAAAAGGTGCTCCCAGGGTGGAGCAGGAAGACAGGAAGACACCTGAGAAGGTTTCTGTAAAAGCTGAAAAGGTGTTGCAGAAACAGACCGAGAGGACCTCTGTGGAGGAAAGAGTTTCTGTACAAACGCCTGAGGTTTCTGTAAAAGCTGAAAAGGTGTTGCAGAAACAGACCGAGAGGACCTCTGTGGAGGAAAGAGTTTCTGTACAAACGCCTGAGAAGGTTTCTGTAAAAGCTGAAAAGGTGTTGCAGAAACAGACCGAGAGGACCTCTGTGGAGGAAAGAGTTTCTGTACAAACGCCTGAGAAGGTTTCTGTAAAAGCTGAAAAGGTGCTGCAGAAACAGACCGAGAGGACCTCTGTGGAGGAAAGAGTTTCTGTACAAACGCCTGAGAAGGTTTCTGGAGTCAGAGCGAAAGCAGCAGAAACTCTCCCTGAAGGTACAGCTGAGGCAGACCTCTTTCTTTCTTTCTTTGTCTTTTTGAAGCAGCAGCTCCTCCTCAGCATCGCTGCAGAAAGATGAACTCTTTGATCTATTAAACAATAATCTAATCACTCATAATGAACGGAGTGAATCAGAGCTTCCTTCAGTCTGCAGCAGATGTTGAGCTGTTTAAAACCTCTCTGAGGCTGCTTTGTGTGTTGTGTGCAGATTATTACCAAATGTTTGTTTGCTAACTGTGCAAATCTTCTTTAAATCTTCTTTAAATCTTCTTTTAATCTCTTCATCTTGGATTAAAAACTGATTTATTCTTTAAAAGAAACCGAAGCCAAGAAGATTGAGAGGATTCGTCCCGCAGATCAGGAGAAAGGTACCGACTATGTGAAACCTGCTGGAGTAACGTTAACCACATCTTAACACCTGATGGTGGAGTGCAGCCTCCCTATCTGCTGTCTGCTAACCCTGATGTCTGTCTTTGTGTTTGTTACCTCTTGGCGCCGCCTCATGACGCCTTCTTCCTCTTCCTCTTCTTCTTCTTCAACGCCTCTTAAAAGCAGCTGTGAGTCTTGTGAGGACTGAGCAGGACGGAGCTCAGAGGACGGAGGAGCTGTGGGAACAGGAGGAGCGCCGCCACGAAAAGCAGCACCAAAGAGAAGGATCTGAACTGAGAGGAGAGATATCTGTTACTGACTCTTCAAAGACCAGAGAGGTGAAACAGAAAGTCCTCCCAGAACCACCACAAAACATAGTTTCAGTCCACGAGCCTGAACCTGTAGTCACTGCGCTGCGAGAGAAGCCTGCAGAAGGAAAGGTTTTTATCAGGAAGATCGAGTCGCCGACAGAACGAGTTTCAGACGAGAGGAAAGACGGCGTATCGGTCCGACAGCAGACAGAAACAAGGAGAGGAGAGAGGAGCATCTCAGCCGACAGCAGGCAGGTAGAGAGAGAAGAAACTGGTCCAGCTCAGGGAATAGAGCCAGTAAGAGATGTCACCGAGGCAGATCAGTCTCAGGCTGAACTGACAGCTGAAGGAGCGAGTTATGATGAGGACAGTTCATCAGGTGTGTCAGGTGAGAGCAGAGCAGCAGACAGTTTATCAGGTGAGAGCAGAGCAGCAGACAGTTTATCAGGTGAGAGCAGAGCAGCAGACAGTTTATCAGGTGTGTCAGGTGAGCGCAGAAAGAAGGAAAGAACTGCTGTCTCTCCCCCCTCAGTGAAACAGGAGAAGGTTCAATCTGAACACCTGTTTGAAGCAGAGATAAAACCTAAAGAATCAGTAACAGATATCAAACCTCAGAAGCCAAAAGTAATCCGAAGCCAGGCTGAGTTTCAGCCTGCTGCTGCAGAAAGGGAAGGGAAGGAAATCCCTCCTGAGACTGACAAGGAAGCACAAAGGCTTTCAGTAGAGAGCCAAAAAGCTTCAGTACCACAGAAGAAGACAAGGATCTCCACTGCCAGAGGTACTGAGAGAAAACTCTAACATCATCATCATTTTCATCTTTAACAGTTCGGCTCCATTCATCTTTATTCCTCTCTGAAATACCCCGAACAACCACCAGGGGGCAGCATTCTGTATTTGCCATTTTCATTGTGTTGTCTTCACTTCACTTCATTTGGTTTTTGAGTGGAGGGACTCTTTTTTAATCCCTCTGTGGTGTGACTCAGTCTTTCTTCCTGATTTTTCTTCTTTTAAAAACTGATTCCTGAGACAAAAACTGATTATTCTTTTAAGAAACTGAAGCCAAAGCTGAGAAGTTGCCCCCCACCTCACCTGAAAGCCGAGATGAGTCAGAAGGAAAAAGACTGCAGAGAGGTACTCCAATGATCCCGGCCTTTAGCTCCTGTTATCTCTGCTTATCTGTGTTGTCTGTGTCCTAATCTCTTGGCACCGCCACATGGTGCTTTCTCTTCACCTCTTAAATGTTCCAACGTAAGCAGCCGCCATCGTTCATTTAACAGACGAAGAAGAAGGAGCCTCGAGTACGGAGGAGCAGTCCTTCCAAAGAGACAAAAGTATCGATTCTGTGCAGCAAGAAGGAGTTTTATCGACCGAAGGGGAGTCCGTTACAGTGTCTGGAACCAAGGAAATATCTGTTACTGACGGTTTAAAGACTCAGGAGCCCAAAACTGAAATGATCCCTAAACCTGAAGTCATCAGGACAGAAACTGAATCCAAGAAGAAAGTGATTGTGACTCTTCAGCATGAACCAACAGAACCAACAGATTCTAAAACAATGAAAGACATGAAACATGTTGATAAAGAACAAAATGAAGCTGATTCAGTAGATCTGTCCGTTCAGATGGAAAGCTGGCCTTCAGGGGCAGTTCCTCAGAGGGACTTAAAGCAGTCTGATAAACATTTAGAGGCTGAAACAAAGAAAGGTAAAGGTGAGGTAGAGCAGGAACACGGAACCCTCAGACAGACAGAACCAGCCGCAGAGATAAAAACCGTGGTTCCTTCAGCAGAACATTTAGAACACAGAACAGAGCAAACAGAACCAGCCGCAGAGATAAAAACCGTGGTTCCTTCAGCAGAACATTTAGAACACAGAACAAAGCAAACAGAACCAGCCGCAGAGATAAAAACCGTGGTTCCTTCAGCAGAACATTTAGAACACAGAACAGAACAAACAGAACCAGCTGCAGAGATAAAAACTGTGGTTCCTTCAGCAGAACATTTAGAACACAGAACAGAGCAAACAGAACCAGCCGCAGAGATAAAAACCGTGGTTCCTTCAGCAGAACATTTAGAACACAGAACAGAGCAAACAGAACCAGCTGCAGAGATACAAACCGTGGTTCCTTCAGCAGAACATTTAGAACACAGAACAGAACAAACAGAACCAGCCGCAGAGATAAAAACCGTGGTTCCTTCAGCAGAACATTTAAAACACAGAACAGAGCAAACAGAACCAGCCGCAGAGATAAAAACTGTGGTTCCTTCAGCAGAACATTTAGAACACAGAACAGAACAAACAGAACCAGCTGCAGAGATAAAAACTGTGGTTCCTTCAGCAGAACCTTTAGAACACAGAACAGAGCAAACAGAACCAGCCGCAGAGATAAAAACCGTGGTTCCTTCAGCAGAACCTTTAGAACACAGAACAAAGCAAACAGAACCAGCTGCAGAGATAAAAACCGTGGTTCCTTCAGCAGAACATTTAGAACACAGAACAGAGCAAACAGAACCAGCCGCAGAGATAAAAACCGTGGTTCCTTCAGCAGAACATTTAGAACACAGAACAGAGCAAACAGAACCAGCCGCAGAGATAAAAACCGTGGTTCCTTCAGCAGAGCATTTAAAACACAGAACAGAGCAAACAGAACCAGCCGCAGAGATAAAAACCGTGGTTCCTTCAGCAGAACCTTTAGAACACAGAACAAAGCAAACAGAACCAGCCGCAGAGATACAAACCGTGGTTCCTTCAGCAGAACATTTAAAACACAGAACAGAGCAAACAGAACCAGCCGCAGAGATAAAAACCGTGGTTCCTTCAGCAGAACCTTTAGAACACAGAACAGAGCAAACAGAACCAGCCGCAGAGATAAAAACCGTGGTTCCTTCATCAGAACATTTAGAACACAGAACAGAGCAAACAGAACCAGCTGCAGAGATAAAAACCGTGGTTCCTTCAGCAGAACATTTAGAACACAGAACAGAGCAAACAGAACCAGCTGCAGAGATAAAAGCCGTGGTTCCTTCAGCAGAACATTTAGAACACAGAACAGAGCAAACAGAACCAGCTGCAGAGATAAAAGCCGTGGTTCCTTCAGCAGAACATTTAGAACAGAGAACAGAGCAAACAGAACCAGCTGCAGAGATACAAACCGTGGTTCCTTCAGCAGAACATTTAGAACACAGAACAGAGCAAACAGAACCAGCCGCAGAGATAAAAACCGTGGTTCCTTCAGCAGAACCTTTAGAACACAGAACAGAGCAAACAGAACCAGCTGCAGAGATAAAAACCGTGGTTCCTTCAGCAGAACATTTAGAACACAGAACAGAGCAAACAGAACCAGCTGCAGAGATACAAACCGTGGTTCCTTCAGCAGAACATTTAGAACACAGAACAGAGCAAACAGAACCAGCCGCAGAGATAAAAACCGTGGTTCCTTCAGCAGAACATTTAGAACACAGAACAGAGCAAACAGAACCAGCTGCAGAGATAAAAACCGTGGTTCCTTCAGCAGAACATTTAGAACACAGAACAGAGCAAACAGAACCTGCTGCAGAGATAAAAACCGTGGTTCCTTCAGCAGAACATTTAGAACACAGAACAGAGCAAACAGAACCAGCCGCAGAGATAAAAACCGTGGTTCCTTCAGCAGAACATTTAGAACACAGAACAGAGCAAACAGAACCAGCTGCAGAGATAAAAACCGTGGTTCCTTCAGCAGAACATTTAGAACACAGAACAGAGCAAACAGAACCAGCTGCAGAGATAAAAACCGTGGTTCCTTCAGCAGAACATTTAGAACACAGAACAGAGCAAACAGAACCAGCTGCAGAGATAAAAACCGTGGTTCCTTCAGCAGAACATTTAGAACACAGAACAGAGCAAACAGAACCAGCTGCAGAGATAAAAACCGTGGTTCCTTCAGCAGAACATTTAGAACACAGAACAGAGCAAACAGAACCTGCTGCAGAGATAAAAACCGTGGTTCCTTCAGCAGAACCTTTAGAACACAGAACAGAACAAACAGAACCAGCTGCAGAGATAAAAACCGTGGTTCCTTCAGCAGAACCTTTAGAACACAGAACAGAGCAAACAGAACCAGCTGCAGAGATAAAAACCGTGGTTCCTTCAGCAGAACATTTAGAACACAGAACAGAGCAAACAGAACCAGCCGCAGAGATACAAACCGTGGTTCCTTCAGCAGAACATTTAGAACACAGAACAGAGCAAACAGAACCAGCCGCAGAGATAAAAACCGTGGTTCCTTCAGCAGAACATTTAGAACACAGAACAAAGCAAACAGAACCAGCTGCAGAGATAAAAACCGTGGTTCCTTCAGCAGAACATTTAGAACACAGAACAGAACAAGCTCAGACTCTGTTTAAAGAAACTGGAACCAAACAGGAAGTAGCAGGGAGAATCGCTCCTGTGACGGAGGTCGCGTCTGAAAAATATCTCGTATCTGAAGATTTAAAGTCAGACACTCTGCAGAGATTTATCACAGAGTCACATGGTCCAGAGAAAAGTCTGATTACAGCTGAACTAAAGGAAGGAAAAGAGACATTTGTTCAGGATGAAAGCCAAGCAAAGCAAACTTTAGTAAAGCTTCCACCAAACGCTGAGGAACCCGAGTCTCTGAGCAGCTTTCAGCCTGAAACTAACACAGTTCCAGATGTTCCTCCAGCTGAGGACAGAAAGGCTTCCAGGACAAAACCGCTGCTTTCTAACAGCCAAGGCAGGCACTCCTCCCCCGATGGGCAGGTGTCCAAAGCTGATGTAGAGCCCAGAGTCAGAGAGCCCTCAGTAACAGATAGAACCAGAGAGGAGGCAGAACCTGGGCCCGCCGGTGGGGGACCAGGGGAAGGAAGCGTCCTCCTTCAGGGAGCTTCCAGAGGTACACGGGGGAACCGTCACAGTTTGTGATCTGAGCACCAAACGCCGGCGTGCACTTTCCCACGGGGACGCTTCCCGACCTCTGCAGCAGGATCTCATGTCACGTCACCCATTGTGTCCGAGCACAGACCTGCTCTGCCCCCCCGCTCTGTGTCGTCTGTCGGCTTCACTCACAGCTGTCCTAACTCTGTTTGTTGTGTCTGAAACAGCGAGGTGAGGCCACCTCGTGCCGGCGTGTTTTCACCGTGTTTGTTGTGTCTGAAACAGCGAGGTGAGGCCACCTCGTGCCGGCGTGTTTTCACCGTGTTTGTTGTGTCTGAAACAGCGAGGTGAGGCCACCTCGTGCCGGTGTGTTTTCACCGTGTTTGTTGTGTCTGAAACAGCGAGGTGAGGCCACCTCGTGCCGGCGTGTTTTCACCGTGTTTCCTCTGTCTGTGAGAGCTTCGGTCAGTCTCTGACGCTTGTGTTGTTTCATTTCAAAGTTCCCGTCAAGGAGAAGGCGTCGCCACCACAAGTCAAAGAAGCCAAGCCAGCCGCTCCAGAAGGTAACCGTCTTCTTCTTCTTCTTCACGTGTTTGTGTGTTGCCGTGTGTGCTGAGTGCATTCGTGACAGAATGCCACCCTTTAAATCTTTATTCTAAAACTGCAACACAAATCTGAGGGGCTGGCGTTAAGCTCTGCTCTTTCATGGTGTTCAGAGGTGTTTGAGGGCTCTTTGTGAATTTCCCTCTTTACTGTGTGCTTAAAGAGAGCAAACCAAAGGCTGCTGGAACGGCTCCAGAAGCAGCCAAAAGGCCAGAGGTCACTGACAAAGCTAAGCTGGAAAAGAGAATCTCTCCCCAGGAAGAGCCGAAGCCAGGTATCCAGACAGTGATGTCATAGAAAAAACACGTTTTGGTGCTACTTTTCAGGTCTTTTATTCATGTTTTTTATGATTCAAGTGAGCAAAGCACAGCCTGATGTGAAGGCTGAAGAGCCAACCAAAGTGGAAGATAAACCAGCTGTGATTCCTTCGCAGACAGGTACAGGAAGCTTCCAGAGAGGCTTCCTCTCTTTTCTGTCTTCATCACCTCCCATCCTGAGAATGTTTGTGTGCGTCCTCACTGTGGTTTGTCTGTAATGTGGGTCGGTACGACCCGGAGCAGCCGCTGCATGCTCTTTGATCTGGAACCCAACTCTTCATGTTTATTTCTTCACATTGTTCAGCTAAATCAGGTGATTCTGACCCACTTCATCACGTGTGTCAGAAAGTTTATCATGTTTGACAGTTTCTGACAGTTTATTACAGTTTCTGACAGTCTTTGACAGTTTATGACAGTTTATGACAGTTTATGACAGTCTCTGACAGTCTTTGACAGTTTCTGACAGTTTCTGACAGTTTCTGACCGTTTTTGACAGTTTCTGACAGTCTTTGACAGTCTGTGACAGTTTCTGACAGTTTCTGACAGTCTTTGACAGTTTCTGACAGTTTCTGACAGTCTTTGACAGTTTCTGACAGTTTCTGACAGTTTCTGACCGTTTTTGACAGTTTCTGACAATCTCTGACAGTTTTTGACAGTTTCTGACAGTCTCTGACAGTCTTTGACAGTTTCTGACAGTTTCTGACCGTTTTTGACAGTTTCTGACAGTCTTTGACAGTTTCTGACAGTATCTGACAGTCTTTGACAGTTTCTGACAGTCTTTGACAGTTTCTGACAGTCTCTGACAGTCTTTGACAGTTTCTGACAGTTTCTGACCGTTTTTGACAGTTTCTGACAGTCTTTGACAGTCTTTGACAGTCTTTGACAGTTTCTGATAGTTTCTGACAGTCTTTGACAGTCTTTGACAGTTTCTGACAGTCTCTGACAGTCTTTGACAGTCTTTGACAGTTTCTGACAGTTTCTGACAGTCTCTGACAGTCTTTGACAGTTTCGGACAGTTTCTGACAGTTTTTTGACAGTTTTCTGACAGTTTTTGACAGTTTCTGACAGTCTTTGACAGTTTTTTGACAGTTTTTTGACAGTTTTCTGACAGTTTTTGACAGTTTCTGACAGTCTTTGACAGTTTCTGACAGTGTTTGACAGTTTTTTGACAGTTTTTTGACAGTTTTCTGACAGTTTTTGACAGTTTCTGACAGTCTTTGACAGTTTCTGACAGTGTTTGACAGTTTCTGTCAGTTTCTAACAGTCTTCCCATTAAATCAGTTGTTCACTGCCAGTCATTCAGCTGAATTAACACCTCTGAACTATACTTCTGTGTTAGATGAAACCAAGGGACCCGTCCAGGCACCCGGAGGAGTCCAGAAAGGTACGAACTCTGATCACCTCTCACTTTACCAACAAATCCACACCCTCATTAGCTCACTGCAGACCTCATGACAGTTTGGTTTAATAATGATATGTTTTATAATGATATGAAAGACTTTGTTAGATTTAGTGCTTTTCTCTGAGCTCTTCTGCCTCTTTGTCTGCTCTGAAATCGTTAGAATGAACATTATGATGACATCATTGGTGTTATTTTCGGTCATAGTCTGCGCTTTGTGAATATTTGTATGAAACAGTAAGACTGCCCCAAAGATCCGATGTAAAGACCGAAACCGTCAGCACTCAGAAATAAGTTCTACAGCAGCTTTAATCAGACGGCTCGGGCCTTAGCGCTCTCTGGTGCTGACGGTCTCGCTCGTACTTTGGAAATGTTTGTACCTGCTGTGTGTCCGTCACCTGTCTCTCAGTAATGTCACACCTTTGCTGCCTCAGAACTGCACAAAAAAGGTAAAATTCATTTGGAAGAAGGCGGGACATTTGAGATTCCCACGCTGAGAAAAGCAACCCAAATTGTGAGGGAAGTGGAAGAGGAGCAGGAGATTATAAAGCTGAAGAAGATCCCATCAGTTCAACAAAAAGAACCCGAACCAGAGCAGAAAGCTCAGAAGGTCACCAAGACCACCGTTTTCCACGCTGAGGAGGTGGTGCACAAAGAGGAGGCCATAGAGATGTCAGTCGTCACCAGCAGGCCTGCGGAGGAGAGGAAGCCTCGGGAGAAGGCAGATGTGGTGAAAAAAGCAGATGTTATTCAGCCTGAACAGGAGGACCAGAGAGAAGCTCCTAAAGATGCATGGACCCGCCAAAAGGCCGCACCTAAAGACGAAAAACCAGAAGAAAAGGTTTCTCTGAAGAAATCTGCAAAAGCACCAAAGGAAGAGGAACCTGCTCCACCCGCTGCAGCCCCGAAAAAAGTTAGAAAGCTGCCCGTAGATGAGGTGGAACCAGAAGTTGTGAAACTGAAACCGTTTGTGAAGCCTCCGAAGCCATCAGAGGAGCCAGAGAAAGACAAGAAGGCGAGGCCAGACAGAGACACTGTGCCTTTCCAGAAGGGAGAGAGGACCCCCCGAGAGCTGGAAACCAAAGAGCCTGCAAAGAAGCCCGAGGAGGCGCCGCTGGAGGTAAAGGAGCCCCCAGCCAAGGTGCCACAGCCTCCAGATAAGAAGAAAAGCCCAGAGAAGGAGCCTGAGGAGCCCAAGGTGCCCACCAAAATGAAGAAAATCCCAACAGCTGAGCAGGAGCTGGAGAGTGTGAAGCTGAAGCCTTTCTCCAAACTTTCCAAAGAGGCTGCAGAGCCTGAGAAAAAACCAGCTCAGGAGAAAGAAAAGAAGCCATCCGATGACCTGCAGCGCCGCCGCACAAGTCCAGAAGAAAAACCCAAAGCACGGGAGCCAGAGGCGGCCAGGCCAAAGAAACCTGAGACCCCAGAAGCTCCGGAGGTGAAGCCAGAGAAACCGAAGGAGACAGAAGCAGCTCCAGTGGAGAAGACGTCTGTCCCAGCCCCTGTTAAGAAACCCGGAGAGGCTCCCGAGGAGCCCAAACCTCTGCAGGTGAAGAAGGGAGTCGTACCCAAGGCTAAAGAGGAGAAGCAAGAGGTGGCTCTGAAGCCGGTGGAGCAGCTCAAGAAGGTAGAGCTCAAAAAGACACCATCTCCTAAAGTGGAGAAGCTTAAAGAAGCAGAGGCAGTCCCACCTGAGAGGAGGCCGAGCATCGAGAAACTCAGAAAGGTTCCAAGAACCATCTCTCCCAAAGACTCCATAGAAGCCGTGACCCTCAAAAAGGTACCGAAGAAGCCGTCCCCACAGGAGCCGGACGCAGGGAAGGTTCCCCTGGTGAAGGAGGTCTCTCCTGGAGCCGTTCAGATGATGAAGGTTGACACACAGCCAGAGGAGGAGGTGTTCGAGGAGGAGGGGGAGGCTGAGCAGGAGGAGGAAGAGGCCTGGGGCTGGGAGCTGGTTCCAGGGGAGAGTTACGGCTCAGAGGATTGGGAAGGAGAGGAAGATGCTCTGGAGGTTCCAGGGGTGACCCGGAGAGGTGAGGTGGTGGCAGACCAAGAACCCCCCGTTTCCAAGAACCCCCTTCATGCCTCGAATCATTTCCACCCATTCCCACCATAACGCCTCCATCTAAATCATCCTCACCGCGCCATATTCCCTGCGATGCCGTCTACGGCGTCTTTCTCCTGCCTGTCTTGTCATGTTCATGGCTTCCTGACGTCTGTGTCCGTCTCTGTTGTGTCTGCCATTATCACCACATCCTCGTGTTTCCCTCTCATTTCACGCTCATCTCTTCATGATGTAAAACGTGTCACCGTGAGGTTCCTCATTCAGTTTCTGTCTGCCATCGTTCAGTCACCTCATGTCTTAAAGCTGCTCACAGGAACATTTCACAGCCCCCCCACCTCACAGTTAGGCAGGAAACTGATCTGAGCTTTCTCTGAACAGATGGAAAACCGGCAGAGGAAGCAGGAAGAGGCAGAGGCAGAGGGCTGAAACGTAAGTCTGTCATCAGGAAAATGTCCTTCCACATCCTGTGTGCTGATAACAGAGACTGAGCTGGTTATCTTTAAACTGTATTTCAGCCAAACAGACCCCGTCCCCCGGAGAGGGAAGGGGCCGCGGGCTGAAGCCCGGCGGAAAAGGCCCCACACCACCAGAGGAGCCGTTTGCAGGATTCAAGCTGAAAGCCGTGCCTCTGAAGTTCATCAAGAAGCTTCAGGACATCGTGCTGAAGGAGGCCGAGTCCATCGGATCGTCGGCCGTGTTCGAGTGCGAGGTGTCGCCCTCCACCGCCATCACCTCCTGGATGAAAGACGGCAGCAACCTGCGGGAGAGTCCCAAACACAAGTTCACCTCTGATGGCAAAGATCGCAAGCTGAACATCATTGATGTCCAGCTGTCTGACACCGGGGAATACACCTGTGTGGCCAAGAACGCCGGCAAGGAGATATCGTGCATGGCCAAGCTCATTGTTGAAGGTATCGTATGATCTCTTCTCTGTTGGGGGGAGTTTTCGCCGACGCAAAGCGGCTCATTCCTTCTTGTGTTGTTGCAGAGTTGCCTGTGAAGTGGATCAAAGAGCTGGACGAGGAGACGTCGTCCATGAAGGGCCAGCCCATCTACATGACCTGTGAGCTGAACAAGGAGAAAGAGGTGACCTGGAAGAAGAACGGACAAGTCCTGAAGAAGCGGGAGGGCAAGGTTCAGATCAATGTCATCGGCATGCAGCACGCCGTGACCATCCAGAACTCCACCGAGGAGGACGCCGGCACCTACAGCTGCGAGGTGGACGGCCAGGAGGACGTCAAGACTGCAACCACCGTCAAAGTGATCGGTAAGAGAAGGGGGCATTGTACACCCCCATGAACAGACCATCATCTGTCACAGTTAGATCTGTGTCCGCTGTGGAGTTTATTGATCAAACTGCAGGAATCTGCTGATTCCAGCCACCAGTTACTGGAGGAAACAGTTTAAAATATGATGTGTTGTTTCACTCCAACAGAAATTGTCAAAGACTGGATAGTGAGACCCCTGAAAGACCAGCATGTGAAACCAAAGACCACGGCTACGTTCAAGTGTGAGCTCTTCAAAGACACGCCCAACTGGAAGTGGCTCAAAGGAGAGAATGAGATCCTGCCATCTGACAAGGTCGAGATCAAGAAGGAGGGCAAGGAGCTGACCCTGACCATCAAGAACTGCCAGCCGGACGATGTGGCAGAATACGCCCTGGAGGTGGAGGGGCGTATCTACACCGCCAAGCTGACGCTCGGAGGTTCGTCAGTTCACCTGATTATATCCTTTGGTCCACAGTTAGGTCTAACGGGGTGATAACTAAGCGCTGATGCTTGTTTGCAGAGCGGGAGGCTGAGATCCTGAAGCCTCTGGTCAGTGTGGAGGTGGTTGAGAAGCAAGATGCCGTGTTTGAGACAGAAATCTCTGAGGATGATGTTCCCGGGGAATGGAAACTCAAAGGAGAGGTTTTGACCAGATCACCGGTAAGATTTAAAGGACTTGTCATAAAGTTTAACATAAAGTGCATAAAAATTCACTGAAGCATCGAAATCCAGAATCTGATCAGTTCTCAGCAGCTTTAAAGTGAATCTCTGGTCTGAGCTCCTTTATTCTCCAACACAGCCTGAACCCTCTGAGACGAGCTTTCTGTCATTTCTTTAAGGAGTCTTCAGGAATAGTTCTCCAGGCTTCTTGAAGGACATCCCAAAGCTCTTCTTTGGATGTGGGCTGCCTTTTGTTCCGTTCTCTGTCAGATGATCCCACACTGCTTCAATAATGTTGAGGTCCGGGCTCTGGGGAGGATTCATCCCTCCATAAGACCTGTTGCCACTGATTTTCAGTCCACTTCTTGTGTCATTTGGCACAGCTCAGCCTTTTCTCCCTGTTTCCCTTCCTTAAGAACGGCTTCTTGACAGCCACCCTTCCATGGAGCCCATTTCTGATGAGGCTTGGGCCAACAGTAGATGGATCAGCTGAAGGTCCAGATGCATCTCTCAGGTCCTGTCAGGTCACAGCTGGATTTTTTCCTCTTTCTTAAGGACATCACTTTCAGATCCTGTTCATCTGCTGTAGATAGTTTTTTAGGCCTGACACTTCTTCTTTTGTCCTCCACTTGTCCAGTTTCCTCAAATGTTTTAAGGACACACTGCACACCATGCTGAGATATGCCAAGTTTTCAGCTAATAGCTCTTTGGGAATCACCTTGTTGCTGCAGAAATCCTATTTTCTGTCTGTCAAACTGTGTTTTCTTTGCTGTTTTTCATAGATGCAGCTAAAGAAATGGGAACAAATGATGTGTCTTTGTGACAAAGTGCCTAAAGATCCAGTTTAAAATGGCTTCTTTGCTAAGTTGTCTGTTCTGTGTCGACACAACACTGGTTCATCCCTTGAGTTAGGAGCCTTTTTCTGCCTGAATGCTTCATAGCTCAGAGTTAAGTGGCTGAACAAAGAAAAAACACATTCCTCTGAAAATGCTCAAGAAAAAGGACTGAAGATGAGGGAAAAAGCAGAAAATGTCCAAAGAAAAACTCTGAAAGAGCTTCAGAAAGCTGCAGGACACTTTAAAGGTTTCAGAAAGCTGCAGAACTGTTGATCAGGACACTTTAAAGGTTTCAGAAAGCTGCAGAACTGTTGATCAGGACACTTTAAAGGTTTCAGAAAGCTGCAGAACTATTGATCAGGACACTTTAAAGGTTACAGAAAGCTGCAGAACTGTTGATCAGGACACTTTAAAGGTTTCAGAAAGCTGCAGAACTGTTGATCAGGACACTTTAAAGGTTTCAGAAAGCTGCAGAACTATTGATCAGGACACTTTAAAGGTTTCAGAAAGCTGCAGAACTGTTGATCAGGACACTTTAAAGGTTTCAGAAAGCTGCAGAACTGTTGATCAGGACACTTTAAAGGTTTCAGAAAGCTGCAGAACTGTTGATCAGGACACTTTAAAGGTTTCAGAAAGCTGCAGAACTATTGATCAGGACACTTTAAAGGTTTCAGAAAGCTGCAGAACTATTGATCAGGACACTTTAAAGTTACAGAAAGCTGCAGAACTGTTGATCAGGACACTTTAAAGGCTTCAGAAAGCTGCAGAACTATTGATCAGGACACTTTAAAGGTTACAGAAAGCTGCAGAACTGTTGATCAGGACACTTTAAAGGTTTCAGAAAGCTGCAGAACTGTTGATCAGGACACTTTAAAGGTTTCAGAAAGCTGCAGAACTGTTGATCAGGACACTTTAAAGGTTTCAGAAAGCTGCAGAACTGTTGATCAGGACACTTTAAAGGTTTCAGAAAGCTGCAGAACTGTTGATCAGGACACTTTAAAGGTTACAGAAAGCTGCAGAACTGTTGATCAGGACACTTTAAAGGTTACAGAAAGCTGCAGAACTATTGATCAGGACACTTTAAAGGTTTCAGAAAGCTGCAGAACTGTTGATCAGGACACTTTAAAGGTTTCAGAAAGCTGCAGAACTATTGATCAGGACACTTTAAAGGTTTCAGAAAGCTGCAGAACTGTTGATCAGGACACTTTAAAGGTTTCAGAAAGCTGCAGAACTATTGATCAGGACACTTTAAAGGTTTCAGAAAGCTGCAGAACTGTTGATCAGGACACTTTAAAGGTTACAGAAAGCTGCAGAACTATTGATCAGGACACTTTAAAGGTTTCAGAAAGCTGCAGAACTATTGATCAGGACACTTTAAAGGTTTAAAGCTGCAGAACTGTTGATCAGGACACTTTAAAGGTTTCAGAAAGCTGCAGAACTGTTGATCAGGACACTTTAAAGGTTTCAGAAAGCTGCAGAACTGTTGATCAGGACACTTTAAAGGTTCCAGGAAACAGAAAGAAATGAGGCTGATCAGGACTGTAATGCATATTTACCCACATTAGCAATAATCACTACTTTTTTCACATCGGTTTAATGTCATGTTCCCACCAGACGTGCGACATCCAGATGGAGGGTGCGGTTCGGAGGCTCACACTGAAGAACTGCCTGTTGGATCAGGCCGGAGAAGTCTCCTACCAGGCCCTGAACGCCTTAACAACGGCTGTGCTGAGCGTCACAGGTAAGACGGGCTCCTGCTGTCTGTTGTCTGAGTCTCTCTTCCCCGGTTCCAGGAAGGTAGCTGGAAAAATAAAGGAGGAAGGTCTGTGGCTGCTCAAATAAAGCTTCAAAGCATGCAGGAGCAGACCTGAACTCTTTGTTTGGGCTGATGAGTCCAGATGATTCCAGGTGTCCAGTCCAGCCCAGTCACAGCCCCACAGGCTGTTTCCACTGGTGGAAAGCGTCTGTTTCTGTGTCTGTTTGTCCTCTCGGTGTCTGTTAATCTGTCTGATGGTGTTCCTGTGGCCCGTTGTGAGTTCCTCCTGCACCTCAGTTTGGTGCCTCCTGGAACCAAAGAGAAGATCCAAGTGTTGAATGAACCAGAAGCAGAACTGTCTCACAGCTGTGGAACAGGAGCTCGTTGATGACAGCCTGCAGCACTCAGTGAAGCTCCTTTTCCTCCAGAGATCTAAAGCTGTTTGCAGCTGGTGAAGCAGCCTGTCTGCAGGCCGCTGTGTTGTTGTTGTTGTGTTGTTGTTGTTGTTGTTGTTGTTGTTGTGTTGTTGTTGTGTTGTTGTTGTTGTGTTGTTCTTGTGTTGTTTTTGTTGTTGTTGTTGTGTTGTTGTTGTGTTTTTGTTGTGTTGTTGTTGTTGTGTTGTTGTTGTTGTTGTTGTGTTTTTGTTGTGTTGTTGTTGTGTTGTGTTGTGTTGTTGTTGTTGTTGTTGTGTTGTTGTTGTGTTGTTGTTGTTGTGTTGTTGTTGTGTTTTTGTTGTTGTTGTTGTGTTGTTGTTGTGTTTTTGTTGTGTTGTTGTTGTTGTGTTGTTGTTGTTGTTGTTGTGTTTTTGTTGTGTTGTTGTTGTGTTGTGTTGTGTTGTTGTTGTTGTTGTTGTGTTGTTGTTGTGTTGTTGTTGTTGTGTTGTTGTTGTTGTTGTTGTTGTGTTGTTGTTGTTGTGTTGTTGTGTTGTTGTTGTGTTGTTGTGTTGTTGTTGTTGTGTTGTTGTTGTGTTGGTGATCTTGTTCCTGTGTCGCTTTTTAACCAGAGATCGAAATGGACTTTGTTGTCCCGCTGAAGGACGTTTCAGTACCAGAAAAGAAACAGGCTAAGTTTGAATGCTGCATCACGAAGGATGTGGCTAAGGTCATGTGGTTTAAAGGATCTGACATCATCACCTCAGACCAAAAGTACGACATCCTGGATGATGGAAAGAAGCACATGCTGGTCATAAACGGCTGTGAGTTTCAGGATGAGGACGAATATACGATTGAAGTTTTAGGCAAAACTTCAACGGCGAGGCTCACGGTGGAGGGTAAGTGCTGGAGAAGCGTTCCTGGACAGAACCACAGAACATTTGTCATGTTTGTGGTTGCTTCCTCATGCAGGTTAACTCATTCAGACATGTCTTATCGGCACGATTATAGGTATCAGGCTCAAATTTATCTCACCGTTAAAGGACCAAACTGTAAAGGAGGGCAAAGCAGCTCGCTTTGAGCTGGAGCTCTCTCACGAGAACATCCCCGTCACCTGGTACAAGAACGAGGTTAAAATCCACCCGAGCAGGACGGTCGTCACTCACGTGGACGGAAAGAAACATGTGCTAGAAATAAAGGAAGTGACCCTCGATGATACGTGTCAGATTAAAGCCGAGGCCAAAGGAGTTCCCTCCATGGCCAACCTGACGGTCATAGGTAAACCCAGACCTGCCTGTTCTGTCCTCTTCCTCTGTCTGTCTGTGCAGCTCCAACAGCGACCTCGGTGTCGGGGAGCTTTGTGTTTGTGTGCTTTCACGTCTTATTGTGTGTTAAACATGAGCATTGAAGGGTCCTCCATCGTGTCCCGTTCCAGAGGGAGATCCCTACTTCACAGTCAAGCTGCAGGACTACACTGCAGTGGAGAAGGACGAGGTGGCGTTAGACTGCGAGCTCAGCAGAGACGTAGAAGTCGTGTGGTACCACAACGAGGCCGAGGTCAAGGCCTCCAAGGCGGTGTCCGTCAGGGCGGAGGGCAAACGCAGAACCCTCGTCATCAGGAGGGTGGGGGAGGCTGACAGAGGACAGTATGTTTGTGACTGTGGAACAGACAAGACCGCCGCAGCCCTGCTCATCGAAGGTAAAGGTTTAGAGGCAGCCTCACCCCTCCGGTCTCCACCTCCTAACCACACCTCCAGCCCCGTTTACACCCCTCCTTGTTGTCCTAACCGCTGTGTGTCTGTGGGGGAAACCCGCCCTGATTGGTCTGTTTGGGTCGGTTCTGTGGCGTTCCTCCACACTAACACCGTGTTTGTGGTTTCTGTAACAGACTCTTTGGTTCCTTTCAGAACCAGATGGGTCCACAGAAGCTGTCTTTGCTAACTCTCTGGTCTGTTTTATGACCCCCTCCTCCGTGTAACTCCCACCTCCCTCCGTCTGTCCGGTTAAATCTCTGAATGTCTTCCCTCTCTTGACCGTCAGCGCGACACATCAAGGTGCTTCGGCCCATGTACGGCACTGAGGCGTTTGACGGCGAGACGGTTCGGTTTGAGGTGGAGCTCAGTGAGGATGACGTCCACGGCCAGTGGAAACTGAACGGAGAAGTCCTGAGTCCATCCCCCGTATGTCCCGTTGTCTTTCAGCTGTTCAGTTCACTTCCATCCAGCCTTGACTCTCTCGTGTTGTTCTGGGAGTGAACTGACCTCCACTTCTGAGCTGAGTGTTCCTGTTTTTTGTTGAAATGCTGAAGTTTGTTGGCCACCTGCAGGATGTTGAGATCGTGGAGGACGGCGCCAAACATACTCTGGTGTTGTACAACTGCAGAGTGCCTCAGACAGGCGAGCTCGTGTTCTCCGCCGCCAACGCCAAGTGTTCCGCTAAGCTGAAAGTGAAGGGTGAGCCTCTCAGCTGCTGCAAACCCAGCAAACATCTCACATGTGATAGTCATTTACCGCCTTTGAACCAGGCGGTAAATGCTATGACATCACAGAGAACAGCCCGCTGTGGCGTGAGAGCTCTTTGGACCAGCTCAGTCTTATCCGAGCTCTCTGTTAACTGTGTCTGTCTGAACCAACAGAGCTGCCAGTCTCCTTCATTACGCCGCTGGCTGATGTGCACGTGTACGAAAAGGATGAGGCAAAGTTTGAGCTGGAAATTTCTAGAGAGCCCAAAAGCTTCCGCTGGCTGAAGGGATCTCAGGAGATATCAAACGATGACAAGTTTGAACTCCAAGTGGAAGGAAAGCGACACATTCTTCTTGTAAAATCTGCCAAATACGAAGATGAAGCCAAATACATGTTTGAGGCTGAAGATAAAAGGACGTCTGGAAAGTTGATTATCAAAGGTAAACGGAGTTAAAACACCTCACTTCTGTTGGTGAGTGTTTGCCTAAAGCCTCGAAGTGACTAAATCTGTAAAAACAACCAAGCGTGTGCCTCAGATCTTCAGCTCATTGTCAGCATGGTTTTAAGTTCTTTGGTCTTACTCTGAATTTCCTGCTTTGGTCTCGTGTTCCGAGAAGAAAACATGAATGTTGCAGAAATTTCCCACAGTAGATCGAGCCAGCATCAGTGCCAGGAGTTAAATAAGCTCAATGATACCAGCTGTGTCTGAAGAAGGAAGGTCAGGACTCTCACAGGTGCAGCTGGAGGGATTTACCTGCTGCATGTGGAGGTGGGGGCTCATAAAAACTATGCAACACAATGTATCAAACACAGCTGCTAGGTTTCCCACGGCGAGCGTTTGAGGCTCTGCTGCCTTCACAGGTTCTTCAGGTGCAGGAGGTTCTGCTCCTGCTCTTATTTCTCTTACTGATCCCGCGGTTTTTCAGAGGCTTTAGGCAAACATTCCCACTTTGGAATGAACGTCTGCCCAAATGCTCCTTTTTTTTTTCACTTCCCTACGAATGTAATTTCTTAGGTATTCGCCTTGAATTTATCAAGCCGATTAAAGACGTGACGGTAAAGGAGCGTGAAACGGCAGAGTTCAGCGTTGAGCTCTCGCATGAAAAGGTCCCGGTGGTGTGGTACAGAAACGACGTGCGGCTGCACCCCAGCAAGGTGGTGCACATGTGCAGCGAAGGGAAGGTGCACACGCTGGCCTTCAAGGAGGTCACGGTGGATGAGACCTCCACGATCAGAGTGGAGGCCATGGGAAAGACCTCCGAGGCCACGCTCACCGTTCTGGGTCAGTATCTCTTCCAGGAGAACTGCCTCTTTGTCCCGTGTTCTTGTTTCTCAGTGAACCCGAACAGCCCGGTTCTGAGTCTTTCTGCTGGTTTTGAACGGGTTGTGGCGGGTGTCTTCTTGCAGAGGGCGACCTGTACTTCACAGTGAAGCTGCAGAACTACACGGCCGTGGAGAAGGACGAGGTGATGTTGTCCTGCGAGCTGAGCAAGCCCGGCGCCGAGGTTAAATGGTTCAAGGATGGGAACGAAATCTTTCCATCCAAGAACATTCTCTTTCAATCTGACGGCAAGAAGCGCTCGCTGCTCATCAGGAAGGCGGCGCAGAGCAGCATGGGCGCGTACAGCTGCGACTGCGGCACCGACAGGACCACAGCTGACCTGAGCATCGAAGGTAACGCCTTCAGGCCCCGCCCACCAGCAGCCAGCACTGCTGCCCACCCTCCCTCTGTGTCCCGCTCACATTAATGCCCCCGACACGTTCATGTTTCTGTTGTTGTCTGGTCCGACGTTCTGCTTTTGCACAAACTGTAAGTCGCTCTGAATAAGAGCGTCCGCCAGGCGTCTGTTTTCTGTCCACAGAAGCTTCTCTCTGCGTCTGCTCCGTGTTTAATGTCTGTGTAAAACTCCCACAGAGCGCGACATTAAGGTCGTTCGCCCGCTGTACAGCGTGGAGGTCACAGAGAAGGAGACGGCCATGTTTGAGACGGAGGTTTCCGAAGACGACCTCCACGCCACCTGGAAGCTGAAAGGAGAGACGCTGCACCCGTCTGCTGTAAGAGGAAACACCAAGGATGCCCTTCAGCTTCCTCCTTCCGTTCTTTCTGTGCTTTGTTGCCTGTTCTGTGTCTGTCTGTTGAACTGTGGATGTGTTGTCAGGATGTGGAGATCAAAGAGGACGGAGCTCGGCACAGCTTGACCCTCTTCAGCTGCAGAATGGACATGGCCGGAAGTGTCGACTTCTCGGCAGCGAACGCCAAGTCTGCAGCTCATCTCAGAGTCAAAGGTGACAGAAGCAGTCACAGAATCTTTGTGAAAACAGCCTCAGACCAGACTCTGAGGAAGGTTTCATGCAAGAAGCAAGGCAGCACCTCCTTCAGCCTGATTGGTTGACTGAGAGAGAAGCTTTAGGAGGTTTAGCTCCTCTTTTCTCCTTTAAAGGCTCAGAGCTTCATGTTCGCCTTTAAGGTCTCAATAAAAACCTTTTACTGTTTTGCTGCTGAGTCATGATGGAAAAGGAAGTTCTGGGACGTCTTTTCACTGTAGTTCTGTCTCTCGGTACCATCAAAGACACGTGAAGCTTCTCTGAGGTCCGATCATTCAGCCGGTTAGCTTAGCTTAGAACTGTCTGTACCTGCAGCTTAATGTTAAGAAAACCTCTCAGAAAGTTACTGATCCGGACCGCTTTAAACAGGCTGCTGGCAGGGAAACAGAGAAATGAGTTTCTGTGTATAAGTTGGATTTCAGAGAGAATCATCCGCCGGGATAACTTCTGCTGCCAGAACACATTCCCAAACAGCACCAATGTGAGAGCTGTTTATCACATAAGTAATTTAGATGAATCTTGTCTGGACAGCGAGCTGAAAGAAGAGTTTACTTCTGTAAAGTGAGCGCACGCTGCAGAAAACCGCCATCTGTCCTCAGCTGACTGACCTTCAGACATTTTCATGTTTTAGGATGAAGAAACACATATTTACACTCATTGATAAGACTCTTCCTCTTCTACAATTGTTTTTAACTTAAAAAAAAGATTTTTTTTTTGCTTTGTCCTTTAAAGTGTTAAATGTGACAAAAAAATACATTTCATCTTTTCTGGGGCTTCAGGACTGGCTTTTATGACTCTTTTCTGGGGCTTCAGGACTGGCTTTTATGACTCTTTTCTGGGGCCTCGGGACTGGCTCTTATGACTCTTTTCTGGAGCCTCAGAACTGGCTTTTATGACTCTTTTCTGGAGCCTCTGGACTGACTCTTATGACTCTTTTCCGGGGCTTCAGGACTGGCTCTTATGACTCTTTTCTGGGGCCTCGGGACTGGCTCTTATGACTCTTTTCTGGAGCCTCAGAACTGGCTTTTATGACTCTTTTCTGGAGCCTCGGGACTGGCTTTTATGACCCTTTTCTGGGGCTTCAGGACTGCCTCTTATGACCCTTTTCTGGGGCTTCAGGACTGGCTTTTATGACTCTTTTCTGGGGCTTCAGGACTGGCTTTTATGACCCTTTTCTGGAGCCTCAGAACTGGCTTTTATGACTCTTTTCTGGAGCCTCGGGACTCTCTTGGTGTCTGTTTTCTGTGTGTTTTCCTGACTTCTGATGAGTAGATTATTGGTGGGAGAATAAAGCTTTCCTGTCAGAGGGTGGAACCACGTGCTCAGATGGAGGTTTTCTGCCGTGTCAGCTCTAATAAACACAGTAAACTCCTCAGCCTGACAGCTCTCGGCTGCCTGTTTAGTGGCTATATTTCAGGCATGTGAAGCAGCCTGCTGTAAATACTTGATGCTGCTCGTTAATCCAAACTGACGTCCTGGAACCATTCAGCCTGCATTTCCAGCCCTTCTGTAACAGTTAAATGGTGGCGTTACTAAACCATGACGAGGTGTTGGGTAATTCTTGCTCCACATTCTCCTTTTCCAGGGAAATCGCAGGCCTGTGATTGACAGCAGCAGACTGTCCTCTCCTGCTGGTTTTGGCAGACGTGGGCTGTCGGCCAATCAGGACCTTCAGTTATTTTAGAATCTGCATGCCTTTTCTAGAGCAGGGTCTCGGTGATTGGCAGGGGAAGGCCACGACCCCGTGTCTTACTGGTTTCTGCCGTCCATGTTGATCTGACAGCGGGTCGTATGCTAATGAGCGTGGCCCCCAATGCCAAGGCGCAGGGCGGCGGGCTTCAGTCTTCCTCAGGGCTTCCAGTAGCCTGCCGTCACCATGAGGACTGGCCACTGACGACCTGCCTCTTTGGGATTGTTTGGATCTATTGACCTGTTTCAGGGGGGGGACTAACTATGTCTTCTCCCCAATCCAAAGCCCGGGTGATCGGCTTGACGAGGCCTCTGAAGGATGTCACCGTGACCGCTGGGGAGACCGCCACCTTCGAGTGCGAGCTGTCGTACGAAGGCATCGCTGTCGAGTGGTTCCTGGGGGGTACGAAGCTGGAACCCAGCGACAGAGTAAGTCCCAACACACCTGAGTCACCTTTACCACACAGGCTCACTGGGGCCCACTTCCTGAAACACAAGGCCCACTGACATCCACTCACGAGTGCAGGCCTGGTGGGGGCCCACCGGCAGGCCTGGTGGGGGCCCACCGGCAGGCCTGGTGGGGGCCCACCGGCAGGCCTGTGTTTCCCTCCTCCTAAATGCTGCTCATATAAGGCCCTGCTGCAGGAGGGTCAGGATTCCAGCTGAGCATTCGATCCTGCTTTTCAGATAACGCAGGCAGGAGGCTTTTCTGCCCTGCTAGCGTTTCTGGGGTTATTTTTAACAGCTGCCGGAGGCCGAGGCGCAGCAAGGTGGCAACACCAGATATTATGGGCTTTAGCTGAAAAGCAGGACGTGTTTGTGTTGACGTTCTCACAGTGAAATGAGAGTTGAGTTCAGCCCTGAAATGAAGTCCTGCCGTAACGAACGCAGCATTAGTTTGATTATTTAAGGAAACCTGAGACCCGAGGACAGCAGCTCTCTGTGGGTTGTGTAAGTTGTGCTGCGTGTTACGTAGGCAGCGTGGGTCGGGTTTCACACGCTCCAACAAATCAGAATAAAACCCGTTTCCCTCAAGAAGCTTCGCTGAGGAAAGAAAACTGCTCTCAGTGGGTTTCATAATGTTATGGAGTCTTTTACATGTTTTATTCCACAGCAGAAGCAAAAATAGATCAAACAAGCCACCAGAAAATAAAAAAAATGACTGACAGGACATGTTATTATGATTATTATCTGTAATGTGACTAAATTCATTCATTCACAGAGTTTAAACTGGAGTTTAAGCTTTTAAACCAGCCAAAGGATCACAAAGATGAATAATAACTGCTCAGAAATCTGATTTATTTCAAAGCTTAAGAGTTTAAAGATAACAGGCCATTAAAACATCTTTTAAATTGTCTCTTTTGCATCTTTCTTCCTGCAGTCAGAGAAAAGTCATGAGACAGTCAGATCATGAAGAATAGCTTTTACCATTGGAAACAGGACAGATTTTAACCTCTGGTGTTCAGTCACATCTTTACCTTTAACTCATGGACACCTCGTGCCAAATGGAGCAGAAATCATCAGAATATGAGCTGTTTCTGTTGCTAAAGAACAAGACATCACACAGAAAGCGCACTGGTTTAATTCTGTGTCCCTGACAGCTCGGTGTCATTTACAGCCGGGAGATGTGAGGTAAACTCAGCCGTCGGGGTCGGAGGTCCCGCAGTTTTAAACTCGGGGAAGGAAAGCAGCTGTCTGCTGGTTTCAGCTGTCAGAGCTCAGCTGACAGGCCCGGTGTGTCGAGCTGCCAGCTCTGCACTCTGCATCCTCTGCATGTAAAGCTCAGGGGGGGGCACCGAGGGTACAGTGTTTTCCTGTTAAAATACACCTTTACAGTGAACACTTTAACTTTCTGTCCCAGCTGAACCTGTCAGGACAGTTTGGGAAGAAAAACCAAACCTTTTCTGACCTGATCAAGTCCAACAGGTGTTCAGAGAGACTGAAACAGGCTCTGTGCAGGGAAGACCGAGCCTTCCAGTTCAGGGAATAAATAACCAACGAAACCTCTAAACCAGAATTAGGAAAGAAAAGAAAACCTGCATCCACTGACTGACACTCACATCTTCATCAGACAGAAGCTGCCTCTGTGCACCTGACAGGCGGCGCTCAGGGATCATAACCCTGATAATGACCCTCTGTTCACCTGACAGGCGGCGCTCAGGGATCAAAACCCTGATAATAACTGCCTCTGTGCACCTGACAGGCGGCGCTCAGGGATCATAACCCTGATAATAACTGCCTCTGTGCACCTGACAGGCGGCGCTCAGGGATCATAACCCTGATAATAACTGCCTCTGTGCACCTGACAGGCGGCGCTCAGGGATCATAACCCTGATAATAACTGGCTCTGTGCACCTGACAGGCGGCGCTCAGGGATCATAACCCTGATAATGACCCTCTGTTCACCCTGCAGGTGGTGTTGAAGGCAGATGAGAAAGTTCACAGTGTAACCGTGAGAAGCGTGAAGCTGAGCGAAGCCGGACAAGTCAAACTCACCGCCAAGGACTTCCAGACCGAGGCCATCCTCGTGGTCAAAGGTACGGCACCGATGCGCTGGTTCCACCGGACTCCACTGATCATCAGGGTTTAAGCACCAGACCCATTCATAACTGCTGTACATTTAAACTGCTGTTCTGTGTGTTTGTGTGTGCGTTCAGAGCCATCGGTGGAGTTCACCAAGCCTCTGGAGGACCAAACCGTGGAGGAGGAGTCCACCGCCACGCTGGAGTGTGAAGTTTCCAGGGAGAACGCAGAGGTGCAATGGTTCAGGGACGGGCAGGAGATCCGCAAGACCAAGAAGTACGAAATTAATGTGGATGGCCGCAGGAGAGTGCTGCTCATCCACGAATGCACCCTGGAAGACTCAAGGACTTACACCTGTGATGCCAAAGACTTCAAAACCTCCTGCTTCCTCAACGTTGAGCGTGAGTGCCGCAGATCACTGTCACTGGGGGGCATCAGAGGCTTTTTACGGCCACAAAACATGTGGCTCATGAAGGAACTTTCTGTGGGATCTTTTCATGAAAACGCCTTCAAACAGCTGCCTCCTGGAGTCTGAGTGGAAAGCTTCTGAAAGCTGACTTAATGTCCGAATCACGAGCTCTTTGGTTCCATTCGAAAGCAGCTTAAAATGAAAGAAAAATGAAAGTAAAGGCGTCATCTGTCAGTGTTAAACTGCTAAAGCAACTAAACTCTGTTAGAATGAAACCTTAAATCTTCCATTTCTTCAGAAATGTTTTAATCAGAGAAGAAATCAGATCAAAGGAGCTAAAGGAGCTAAAGGAGCTCCATTATCAACAATGAGAGGAATCCATTAAATTCATACAAGTTTAAGAATGCTTTACGAAACTATTTAAAAACTCAGATAAGGATCCCAACAAGTTCCTTGTTCAAAGTTGAGCTTTGATCGACTCCTGATAGAGTTCCGATCGCCTGGAAGGGAACTCCGTCAGCACAGAGGAGCACAGACTCTGCAGGTGGGGGAATTTGAACGTGTTTCTCTGTTTCCACAGCTCCACATGTCGAGTTCTCAAAGCCGCTCCATGATGTCGAGGTCAGAGAGAAGGAATCTGCCAGGTTTGAATGTGAAGTGTCCAGAGAGGACGTGAAGGTGAGCTCGCCTGCTTTGTCTCGCCACCATTCGGGGGCACTTCTCTCCCTTCAGCCTCTCACATCTCCTCTTCCTTCTCACCTTGCAGGTCCGCTGGTTTAAGGATGGAAGTGAGATCCGAAAGGGGAAGAAATACGAAATTATTGATCAAGGTCGCCAACGCATCCTCATCATCCACAAGTCTGTGTTTGACGATGAGGCTGAATACGAATGTGACGCAAAGACCTCCAAATCCTCCGGCATGCTCACCGTCGTGGGTAAGAACCCGGAGGTCAAAGTTCAAACCTGAAAACCGCTGCAGGAAACAGAAGCTTCTTCATGAGAGGGAGCAATCTCCTGAAAGCTCAGCCTGTTCCTATATTTAAATGTTACTGAAAGCAGAAATATTGATATTCTAACTCGTTTTCTAGAAAATAAGAAATAAAAACTGACTGGTCCAAGTCCAGCTGAACAGGATTCATCACCACCTGCTTGGACTGCACCCCCCCATCTTATCAGATGGGATTTCTATATGATGATGAACCTTCAGCTGTTTTCTGCACTTCTGTATAAAAATTACAGTGAATTCAGTTCGGTTCAATAATATTTTATTAATCTCAGGAATTAAATTCTATCCCTGCAGTATTAATTATTATTAAAGATCAGCTGCTGTTACAGAGAAAAGAATAAGATATAAACCAGCTGAAGTGCAGCAGAGAGGAAGGTAGGAACCTTCGGAGGTCTCCATCAGGGGGTTGGGCTGCTGTTTCTGTTGCTTAGCAACAGCTCAGCTGATGATGTCACACACAGCGTCAGCAGGTAACTCAGGTGAACTCTCAGCAGACAGAGGAGTTCAAACAAATAGATAGAATAGAAATGGAAAAATACATTATTCATTATTAAAAAAAACGTCAGAAGTGATGAAATAAGATCAGTTTGAGGTGGAAACGCGTTCCAGGCTCGTGTTGATGCCTTTCGCCCTCTGTCTCATGGTCGCTTTGTGTTCCAAGTATGTTTGGGCGTGATGCTGAAGCCCACAGTTTCAGCAGAGCCATCCGTCACCTGTGATCTGACATATTTCTGCCTCTGCAGAGGAGGAGACCAGGTTCACCAAGAACCTGTCCAACGTGGAGGGCACCGAGACGGACAGCGTGAGGCTGATCTGCGAGGTCTCCAAACCCGGCGCTGATGTGATCTGGTACAAAGGAGACGAGGAGCTGCCGGAGGGCGGCCGCTACGACCAGATCGTGGACGGCAAGAGGAGGATCCTCGTCATCCAGGACCTGAAGATAAGTGACGCCGGAGAGTACAACTGCAGGCTGAGCTCCAACATCAAAACCTCCGCAAACCTCCAGATTAACGGTATGAATCTTATCTTTCACATCAGAGTTCACGGCTCGACTGAGCAGGGTTCATGTTTCTATGGAAACGTATTTCTGCTGTGATTAACCAAACCCCCCGACTCTGCAGAACTGGCTGCTGAGTTCATCTCCAGGCCTCAGAACCAGGAGGTGGTGGAGGGCCAGAAGGCAGAGTTCACCTGCTCCGTCTCCAAGGAAACCTTCGAGGTCAAATGGATGAAAGACGACAAGGAGCTGGTGGAGGGAGACAAATACCAGTTGGTGAGTGATGGCAAGAGGAGAACGCTGGTCATCAAGGACTGCGAGCCCAAAGACGAGGGCGGATACGTGGTGAGGATCGGAGCGACCAGAGCCAGCGTTGACCTCACTGTGCACGGTAAGCTCGGTGCTAAAAATCTGCTTTACTTATTAGATCTTTGCTGTTCAAGAGCTTTGAGAGTAGCTCAGTGGACTCACTTAGTTTTATTTAGTGTGGTCAGCAATGCTTAGATAATGAGCTCATCAACGTCTCCTGCTGTGTTTCCCACAGAGAAACTGAAGATCATCACTCCTCTGAAGGACATGGAGGTTAAAGAAGGCCAGGAAATGGTCCTGAACTGTGAGGTGAACATAGATGGAGCCAAAGCCAAGTGGCTGAAGAATGAAGAGACGCTGTTCGAGAGCAGCAAGTACACCATGGTCCAGAGAGACAACGTCTTCTCCCTGAGGATCAAAGACGCCCAGAAGGGAGACGAAGCCAGCTACAGCATCAACCTGACCAATCACAGAGGAGAGCATGATAAGAGCTCCTGCAGCCTCACCATCAGAGGTGGGTGGTTCACAGCAAGCAGTTAGAGCCTGTTTTAGTGTGTGGAACCTAACAAACTTTGATTTGTACAGAGGAGAGTCTGCGGATCGTGGTGCCTCTGGAGGACATCGACACTCAGGAGAAGAAGACCATCAGCTTCTCCTGTAAGGTCAACCGACCCAACGCCACACTGAAGTGGGTCAAGGGAGGCCAGGAGATCGCCTTCAACAAGCGCGTCGTCTACAGAGTGGACAAAGACAAGCACACGCTGACCATCAAAGACTGCACGCTGGCCGACGAGGGCGAGTACACCGCCGTCGCTGGAGACAACAAGTCCACCGCCGAGCTGATCATCAGCGAGGCGCCGACCGACTTCAACGTGCAGCTCAAGGACCAGACCATCATCGAGTTTGAGGACGCAGAGTTCAGCTGCAAGCTGACCAAAGAGAAGGCTGAAGTCAAGTGGTACCGAAACGGACGAGAGATCAGAGAAGGACCCAGGTGGGTCACAGGGACTTTATCCAGCTCATGGGTTTAGGATGTTACAGCAAGCATTCAGTTCCCAAAACAAAGTTTCCTTCCTTCTTTCTTCCAGATACACGTTTGTGAGGGACGGAAAGATGTGCACTTTGCGTATCAAAGAGTGCAGACCTGACGATGAATGTGAATACGCCTGTGGTGTGGACGAGAAGAGATCCAGAGCCAGGCTCTTTGTAGAGGGTGAGCTCCGCCGGACACGCTCTGTGTTTCCTCTGTGATCCGGTTCCTGTTCTGTTCCTCCCCGCGGTGACCTCCTCCTCACTCTCTTTGTCCCGCAGAAACCCCGGTGGAGATCGTCCGCCCGCCGCAGGACGTGTTCGAAGCTCCAGGCTCCGACATCGTGTTCGAGGTGGAGCTCAACAAGGACCGAGTGGAAGTGAAGTGGCTGAGGAACAATATGACAGTCGTCCAGGGAGACAAGTACCAGATGATGAGCGAGGGGAAACTGCACAGACTTCAGGTCTGTGAGATCAGACCCAGAGACCAGGGAGAGTACAGAGTCATCGTCAAAGACAAAGATGCTAAGGCCAAGCTGGAGCTGGCAGGTGAGAGTCCAGACGGTCCTGAAAACATCACTCCAACAAATCAAAGAAATCAGGCTTCCAGTTGTTGATTCTCGTAAAAATAGAACAGGATTGTTAATGTTTTCCCAACAGAAAACTTTCAAAGATGCTTGCAGCCCCGGTTTGTCTGCAGGTCTGCTTCGTATGATGCCTGATAGACAAAACTGAGGGAAAAGCCTGACCCTCAGACTGAGTGGGGTGTGCAGATGTTCCCTGTGTTGCTATGTGTCTGACAGCGTTCCTCCTCTCCTTCGTCCTCCTCCAGCCTCACCTCAGATGAAGACCACCGATCAGAGCTACGTCACCGACGCCGGGAAGCCCATCGTCATGGCCGTCCCGTACAGCGCCTACCCAAAGGCTGAGGCCGACTGGCTGTACAACAACCTGAGCCTGCCCAAAGACAGCATCCACACCTCCGCTGACCGCACAGAGTACCGGCTGAAGGACCCCAAGAAGTCCGACCAAGGCCGCTACAGGATCACCGTCAAGAACAAGCACGGGGAAGGAGAAGCCTTCATCACCCTGGACGTCATTGGTGAGCTCTCATCATCAGATGAGCTATTTTACTGGGTTTAATAGCAGTTGGAAAGTGTCTGTTATCTGTTGGTGGTCGTGGCTCAAGAGTCAAGGTCAAGTGTTTAATCTAAACTTCTATAGATTTAAAGATTTAAGGATAAAGTTTAAATGTGGTGAGGGCTTCAGGATTGCTCCATCATGCTGCAGCAGCCATCCTCTGATTTATTCATTAACCTCATTAATGTGTCTCCAGATGTCCCGGGACCTGTCAAGAACCTGCAGGTGGTTGACACCGCTGACGGTGAGGTCAGCCTGGCATGGGAGGAGCCTGAGAGCGACGGTGGCAGCAAGGTCATCGCCTACGTGGTGGAGAGACGCGACATGAAGCGGAAAACCTGGACGCTGGCCACTGACCACGCTGAGAGCCCCGAGTACACAGTGACTGGGCTGCAGAAGGACTCGTTTTACCTGTTCAGGGTCTGCGCCCGAAACCGGGTCGGCAGCGGACCCCTCGTCGAGACCGACAAAGCTGTGCAAGCCAAGAACAAGTTCGGTAAGATTTCTACCGAAGGTTGAAGCTGATCACGATCAATTAATGCAACAGATTTCTGAAAGTGAGGCGAATAAAAGGGGACCTAGAATAGAGCCCTGCGGTGCACCAAATTAGATTGAAGTATTCCGTTTTGATGTTTGAAGTTTGAGCATCTCAGTCACTGTTCTGTCTCCTGTTTCTTAGACGTTCCTGACGCTCCTCTGAACATCATCGTGGGAAACGTCACCAAATTCGGCTGCACTGTCTCCTGGGAACCCCCCGAGTCAGACGGAGGCTCCCCCATCACCTCGTACATCATCGAGCTGCGTGACAGGACGTCGGTGAAGTGGACGCCCGTCCAGGTGACTAAAGCCAACGAGCTCAGCGCCATCGTCAACGACGTCATTGAGAACAAAGAGTACATCTTCAGAGTCAAAGCTGAGAACAAAGCCGGCGTCGGCAAGCCCAGCGCCGCCTCTAAGCCCGTGAAGATCATGGATCCCATCGGTAAGAAACACCTTAACGATGATTATCTGTTATTTTCTGGTAATAAGTGACCCCAGCATCGTGTTTCATTTCTCTGTGCAGCATGAGCTCTCCAGCCAGGCTCCAGTATTCAGCTTCTGTTTAATTCCCATGAGGAAATGATTTAGCAGCCAGGAGAAAAAGTCATCTTTATCTTTAAAGATTTATTTCTGCTTCCTGCAGAGCGCCCCAGTCCCCCTCTGAACCTGTCCTGGGAGGACCAGAACAAGAACTCGGTGCAGCTCAGCTGGGAGACTCCTCTGAAGAACGGAGGCAGCATGATCACCGGATACATCATCGAACGCTGTGAGGACGGCACCGACAAGTGGCTCCGCTGCAACGCCCGGCTCTGCCCCGACCTCTTCTACAAGGTAGCTGCATCCTGCTGGTAGGTATCGGACGTTTCCTTTGTTCTGTTCCAACACTCCAACCTTTTGCTCCTGCTGCAGGTGTCTGGTCTGAAATATGGAACCAAGTACAACTACAGAGTGTTTGCCGAGAACGCCGCTGGAGTCTCTAACCCGTCAAACGTCATCGGACCTCTGCTGGCCGACGACCTGCACGGTGAGACACTGTTTAGTTACGCCTGAAAGTCAAATCTGTGCTGAAGCTGCAGATATTCTTATTCTCATCTGAAATCTTTCAGCTTCTCCGGAGAAAAGTCCGGTTGAAACAAAATGCCTGAAAGATGGACTGCAGTTTGTGTATTTTTAAGATCTGAGTTCTCATCTGAAACCTGTCTCCACTCCAGTCGGTCCCACCTTCGACCTGAGCGCTTTCAAAGATGGCCTCGAGGTGATCGTCCCTCAGCCCCTGACCATCAGAGTCCCCATCACCGGATACCCGACCCCCGTCGCCAAGTGGACCTTTGGAGAGAAGGCGCTGACCACCGCAGACGAGCGCGTCTCCCTGACCACCAAGTCCACCTTCACAGAACTTGTCATCATGCCGAGCGTCCGCCCAGACAGAGGCACCTACACCCTGCAGCTGGAGAACGACGTCACATCTGTCTCCGGAGATATCGAAGTCAACGTCATCGGTGCGCCATGAAGCCAACAGATCTGAGCACACGCTGACCTGAGGCTGTTTCTGAGTTTTAGCTCATCGTATTTGTGTTTGTGTTGGCAGCGGCGCCCAGCGCACCGAAGGACTTTAAGGTCCTGGAGGTGACCCGGCAGCACGTCCACCTGAGCTGGGAGGCTCCAGAACACGATGGAGGAAGTCCTCTGACCGGCTATCAGGTGGAGAAACGGGACTTGTCCCGCAAGACCTGGGTCAAGGTACGACGCTGACCTGTGCACTTCATCGTGATTTAAACGCAGCTTTACTGAAAGTATCGTCATTTTTTGACAAAATTTTGTAGTGGTAGCTGGTTCTGGGTCTTCATGTAGGTCCAGATTAACATCCTCTGTAACAGAACCTGACTGTGTAGCTTCAGGTGTTTCTGTGATCTCCATGAATCTGTGTCTGATGATGTCAAACCGTCCCTCAGGTGATCACAGGGATCCAGGACCTGGAGTTCACTGTCACCGACGTGGTTGAAGGGAAGGAGTATCTGTTCAGAGTCACCGCCTGCAACAAGTGTGGACCAGGAGAGCCGGCCTACATCGACGAGCCCGTCAACGTCTCCTCTCCTGCCAGTGAGTCGGAGCAGCTGTACCATGCTGTTTGTTAGTCAGATACAGATTCATGGTGATGTGGATTTTAAGAGTCATGCTGACTTTGCTGTGAACTCAGTTGGAGCTGTAGCCAGACACACATTCTGTTACTTTTGCATCTGTAAAGAGGAGTTATTTCCAGTCATGAGTCATAGGAACCCTCTAACTGCTGTCTCAATCCTGCTCCAGCTGTTCCAGACCCCCCAGAGAACCTGAAGTGGCGAGACAAGTCAGCCAGTGGCATCTTCCTGACCTGGGAGCCGCCCAAGTACGACGGCGGCACTGGCATCCGAGGATACAACGTGGAGCGCTGCCAGAGAGGAACCGATAAGTGGGAGCCCTGCGGAGACATGGTGACTGAGCTGAAGTGCCAGGTAACCGGTCTGATCGAGGGCCAGTGGTACTCCTACAGAGTTCGAGCCCTGAACCGACTCGGAGCCAGCCGACCCTGCAAGGCCACCGACGAGATCCAGGCCGTCGATCCCAAAGGTAACCATGATGAGTCCTGAAAAGGCTCCAGACTGAGACTGTTTTTTTTTACTTCCAAGTGAAAAAGAATCCTAGAACTTTAAGGCTTGTGACCGATACCTCGTCCTTCTCACCCCTGCAGAGCCTCCAGAGATCCAGCTGGACGCCAAGCTCCTGGCTGGTCTGACTGCCAAGGCCGGCAGCAAGATCGAGCTCCCGGCTGAGGTGATGGGTAAGCCGGAGCCCCGTGTGAAGTGGACCAAGGCCGACCTGGTCCTCAAACCAGACGACAGGGTTTCCATCGATACGAAGCCCGGACAGTCCACCGTCACTATCGCCAAGACCAAGAGAGACGACAGCTCCACCTACATCATCGAGGCTACCAACAGCAGCGGTCGTGCAACCGCCACCGTGGAGGTCAACATCCTCGGTAAGACTGGACGACAGCAGAGAAACTTACTGACTCTTTTAGTTTCCCCTGAATTAAATTTCAAATGTGTCCCTAAAAACAGACAAGCCTGGTCCTCCTGCTGCCTTTGACATTTCCGAGATCACCAATGAAACCTGCTTCCTGGCCTGGAACCCGCCACGTGACGACGGTGGTTCCAGGGTCACCAATTACATCGTGGAGCGCCGAGCCGCCGACAGCGAGATCTGGCACCGGCTGTCCTCCACCATCAAACAGACCACATACAAAGCTGTGGGCCTGGTCAAGTTCAAGGAGTACATCTTCAGAGTGTTCGCTGAGAACCAGTTTGGTGTCGGCCCACCGGCTGAACACCCATCCATCATCGCCAGATACCCCTTCGGTAGGTCACCTGACCAGGAGGCTGAGGTTCAGAACATGAATTTAAATTTGAAGTAATTTAAAGGAAAAGTTTGACTTCAGCTGTGTGCCAAGATGTTTTGGGGTGTGAGCAGGTCGTGTAAATCCTCCCCTGGTGCAGGATAGTTTGGACTGATGTGTTGTCAGGGCTCTGCAGTGAATAATGACTCAGGCCTTGCCAGGTGTAACCTTACGCTGCCTGTTTCGTCCTCAGACACTCCTGGAGCTCCCTACAAACTGGAGGCTTCAGACATTGCCAAGGACTCTCTGACTCTGGCCTGGTACGAGCCGGATGAGGACGGAGGAAGCCCCATCACAGGATACTGGGTGGAGAGACACGAACCCGAGCACAACAAGTGGATACGATGCAACAAGCTGCCCATTAAAGACACCAACTACAGGTGAGTTCAGCTGTCTGAGCCAACTGTAACTCTGCATCTTTGGTAGAATTCATTGACTTGACATAAGTCCTTTTCTCTGCAGAGTCAAAGGTCTTCCAACCAGAAAGAAGTACAAGTTCAGAGTCCTCGCTGAGAACCTGGCTGGAACTGGAAAACCCAGCAAGGAGACAGATCCAATCCTCGTCAAAGATCCGATCGGTACAAAGTGTTTACCCTCTCACATCCCCTGTGTTTCAGCACCTGAAGCCTTTTCAGAAGATTAAAACCATCATGACCCTCCTCTTGCAGATCCTCCATGGCCTCCTGGTAAACCCACAGTGAAGGACGTGGCTAAGACCTCCTGCTTCCTCATGTGGACCAAACCCGAGCACGACGGCGGAGCCAAGATCGACGGCTATATCATTGAAATGCTGAAGAGTGGAACTGTGGACTGGATCCGAGTGGCAGAGAACATCAACCTGCTGGAGAATTTCCTGAAAGGCCTGATGGAAAAGCAGGAGTATTCGTTCAGGGTGCGAGCCGTTAATGTGGCCGGCGAGAGCGAGCCCAGCGAGCCCAGCGATCCGGTGCTCTGCAAAGAGCGACTGAGTAAGAATGATTCTCTGTGAAAACACACACAAAGTGCTGAGCCTAGACACCAGAGGAGACCCAACATGTGAAAAACAGAACCACAGTCACCCTCCATCATTTCTGAGGTTCTATGTATCAGGACATAATAAGCTGCCATAAAACTGTTCCTCAGCTGGTGTTAAAACTCAGTAACTCCACCCTCAGATAAACAACATGTGACATCTTACACTGTCTCATTATTTACTGAACAAGAACTGAGTCAAAACACTGAAGCAGTGTGTGAAAAACTAAGTGAACCCTCACTGCTTCCACAGGAACTAAATCATATAATAAATAAATAAACCATATCAGCACAAACACCTCATACCAGCTGTCAAGCACGGTGGTGGAGGGCTGATGATCTGGGCTGGTTCTGCAGCCACAGGACCTGGGCACCAGCTGGTGATCTGGGCTGGTTCTGCAGCCACAGGACCTGGGCACCAGCTGATGATCTGGGCTGGTTCTGCAGCCACAGGACCTGGGCACCAGCTGGTGATCTGGGCTGGTTCTGCAGCCACAGGACCTGGGCACCAGCTGGTGATCTGGGCTGGTTCTGCAGCCACAGGACCTGGGCACCAGCTGGTGATCTGGGCTGGTTCTGCAGCCACAGGACCTGGGCACCAGCTGATGATCTGGGCTGGTTCTGCAGCCACAGGACCTGGGCACCAGCTGGTGATCTGGGCTGGTTCTGCAGCCACAGGACCTGGGCACCAGCTGGTGATCTGGGCTGGTTCTGCGGCCACAGGACCTGGGCACCAGCTGGTGATCTGGGCTGGTTCTGCAGCCACAGGACCTGGGCACCAGCTGGTGATCTGGGCTGGTTCTGCAGCCACAGGACCTGGACAGTCTTTGTTTTTTACATGACTGTATGAGTCACTCATGAGCAGAAAACACAGAACATATCAGCCTGTTACTCTGATCCAACACATCAAATGATCCCTCATGAGCAGAAACTGATGCTGGGCAGCAGAGTGGCTCCAATAGTTCTGAGTATGCAGTTACAACAAATGGTTCTGAACAGATTAACATGAGCTGCCAGTTGACTTCTCTGTCTTCACCCCCTCAGACCCTCCGTCAGCTCCCCGCTGGTTGGAGGTCGTCAGCATCAGCAGGAACAGCGCCGAGATGAAGTGGACGGTCCCGGAGCGTGACGGAGGATCACGCATCACTAACTACGTGGTGGAGAAGCGTGACGTCAGGCGTAAAGGCTGGCAGGCCGTGGACACCACAGTCAAGGAGCTCAAGTACACCGTCACGCCTCTCAATGAAGGCTCGCTCTACGTGTTCCGTGTCGCCGCAGAGAACGCTGTGGGCGTCGGACCGTTCTGCGAGATGGAGGACTCTGTGCTCGCCAAAGACACTTTCAGTAAGTTGGAGAAGAAGTTGGACGAGAACTGAATCCCCAGATCTATCCATGATGATAATGAAATATTGTTTTTTTGTTTTAGCTACTCCTGGACCGCCATATGCACTCGCCGTCAATGCCGTGAGCAAAAGATATGTGGACCTTCAGTGGGAGGAACCGAAGAACGATGGTGGCAGACCTATCCTCAGGTCTGTAACAGATAGAATATGGTGAAGGTCATGGAGTGCCGGTCATTTCCTCGCTGTGTTGACCCTCTGATGCCTCCTCCCTGCAGATACTCCATTGAGAAGAAGGAGAAACTTGGAACCCGCTGGGTTAAATGTGGCAAAACTTCAGGTCCAGACTGTAAATACAGAGTAACGGACGTCATCGAGGGAACGGAAGTTCAGTTCCAGGTCCGAGCTGAGAACGAGGCCGGAGTTGGACACCCAAGCGAGCCCACAGAGATCATCACCATAGAAGACCCAACAGGTTCTTCCTTTAACCATTTGTGTCTCAATCATAACACAAAGAAATCCTCTGTACTAAACAGAGTCTGAATCCATCTGTCCTGACCCCTGCAGGCGTCCCATCACCTCCCATCGAGCTGCATGTGACCGGAGCCAGCCGAGACTTCCTGTCCATCGCTTGGAAGCCTCCGCAGCAGGACGGCGGCTCCCCCGTTCGTGGCTACCACATCGAGATGTGCGAGGCTGGAACAGAAAAGTGGATGAGGGTCAACTCCCGTCCAGTGAAGGAGCTGAAGTACCGCGTGGAGGAGGGCGTGGTCCCCGAGAAGGAGTACATCCTGAGAGTGAGGGCCATCAACTCTGTGGGAGTCAGCGAGCCGTCCGACATCTCTGAGAACGTCTTCGCCAAAGACTCCGACTGTAAGAGCGCGAGGAGTATCCATCTTTTTCCTCTCTGAAACTGTTAGTCATCAAGGCCTGCATTAGAGCCTCTGTTCTGTGGTTCCAGGTAACCCGATGCTGGAGTTCCAGACTCTGGACTTGGTTGTTGTGGAAACAGAGAAGCTTCACATCCCAGTTCCTTTCAGAGCTGTCCCCTCCCCCAGAATCACCTGGCACAAAGACGGCAAGGAGCTGAAGGCTGACGAGCGCGTGGGCTTCAGGTCAGAGCGACGCGCTGCTGTTACAACTTAGAACGAAATGCAGCAGCTGAATCCCTCACAGCTCAGAGAAACACGCCTTTAAATGTCCACGAAATGACTAAGATTGTTACTTTCAGACGATGATAGCGACTCAGTATTTTAGTGCAGAATAATGGCATCTAAAACACGACCCCTGCTTTGGGTCCAGTGTGAGTTGCTTTGGTGCGCTGCAGTGGCTGATGACATTGTTTGTGCTGAACAGGAAGGAGTATATTTCCTGTCACCTGGAGATCGACAGCAGCCTTCACCCCGATGCCGGAGTGTACAAAGTGACTCTGGAGAACAAATTGGGAGCTGCTAGCGCCACCATCAACGTCAAAGTCATCGGTAACCAATCACCTGCCTCCGGTTTGTCCGGCCTGTTCTCTCAGATTGCTGTTTAACACGTCTCTGTGTCCTCAGGTCTTCCCGGTGCCTGTAAGGAGATCGTGGCTTCTGAGATCACAAAGAGCTCCTGTAAGATGTCCTGGGATCCTCCAGACTACGACGGCGGCAGCCCGATTCTTCACTACGTCCTGCAGGTCTGAGACGGCAGCATGTCTTCATTTTACAGTTTTAGATAGGAGTTTGTGACACGAGTGACTCAAACTGATGCTTATTGTGTGCGTGCAGCGCCGTGAGGCTGGCAGGAGGACATACGTCAACATGATGTCCGGGGAGAACAAGGTGAGCTGGCCCGTCAAAGACCTCATCCCCAATGGAGAATATTACTTCAGAGTCCAGGCTGTCAACAAGATCGGAGGAGGAGAGTTCATCGAGCTCCGCAATCCAGTCATCGCAGAGGACCAGAAACGTAAGAAAGCTGAGCTGAGCTGAAGGATAATGAACAGCTTTTAGATGTTACTGAAGTTTCACCTGCCAAGAGCATGACAAAACAGAGTCAGATTACCGGTTCAATGAAGAGTCAAAGAGTCTGATAACTGAAGGCTCTGCCTCCCATTCTGCTTTTAGGGGCTTGATAACTGAAGGCTCTGCCTCCCATTCTGCTTTTAGGGGCCTGATAACTGAAGGCTCTACCTCCCATTCTGCTTTTAGGGGCCTGATAACTGAAGGCTCTGCCTCCCATTCTGCTTTTAGGGGCCTGATAACTGAAGGCTCTACCTCCCATTCTGCTTTTAGAAACTCTGGGAACCACAAGGAAACCTGCAGCCTGAGAGCAAAGTGCTCTGTTGGGGAAATATCCAACTGTGAGATCTTTAAGATGTGATGGAGCTCGGTCATTAAGAGCTTTATATGTGAGGAGAAGAACCTTAAATTCTATTCTGAATCTAACAGGGAGCCAATGAAGAGAAGCTAAAACTGGAGAAACATGATCTCTGCTGTTAGATCTCATCAGAACTCTGGCTGCAGGGTTTTGGTTATTATGGTTCTGAGAATCAGATATTTATAATCTTTTTGGAAAAATCTTTGAATTTACCTGAAACTCGTCTCTTGTTCCAGATGCTCCCGACCCGCCGGTGGATGTGGAGACCCACAACCCCACATCCAGCACCATCACCCTGACCTGGAAGCCTCCCATGTACGATGGTGGCGCCAAGATCATGGGCTACATCCTGGAGAAGCAGCAGAAGGGTGAGGACAAGTGGGAGAGGTGCAACGACTTCCTGGTGCCCGTCCTGTCCTACACCGTCAGAAGACTGACGGAGGGCAAGAACTACACGTTCCGAGTGAAAGCCGAGAACGCCGCCGGGATCAGCGAGCCATCCCGTAACTCGCCGTTCGTCAAGGCCTCGGACTCCATCGGTAAGGACGAGATCAGCTGCAGACAAGATAAACGTTTTAAAAATGATTAGAACCGGATCAGAACTTTGACTCTGCAGTCGTTTGCTCAGAATAATGTTTCTGATCTTTTTTTGTCTCTCTCAGATCCTCCGAAGGTTTTCCTGAGCGGCAGCCTGCAGTCTGGTCTCAGTGTGAGGCGTGGCTGTGAGATCTGCCTGGACGCCAACATTTCTGGCTCACCGTATCCTCAGATCACCTGGTACTGGAACAACCAGGTGATCCGGCCCGAGCCGCTCCGCAAGAGGCCAGAGAAACCCCTGAAGAAGAAGGCAGAGAAGAAGGAGGTAGGAGAAGCAGAGAAGAAAGAGGGAGAGGTGAAGGAGGGAGAGGTGAAGAAAGAGGGAGAGGAGAAGAAAGAAGGAGAGGTGAAGAAAGAGGGAGAGGAGAAGAAAGAGGGAGAGGAGAAGAAAGAAGGAGAGGAGAAGAAAGAAGAGGTCAAAAAGACAGAGGAGGCAGAGCCAGAGCAGGAGGAACCGGACTATCCGACCATAAATGAGCGCCTGACTATCGACAACAGCCACAGGGGCGTGTCCTCCATCGTCATCAGGGACTCCGTCCGTCCTGATCATGGCGTCTACATGGTGAAGGTGGAGAACGACCACGGCAAGGCCTCTGCAACTTGTGAGGTCAACGTGCTCGGTAAATGTTCCCTTCAAGCTTTTTGTAGTGTGCATTCACAGAGTCACTCGGTCTGTAAGCTGTGCACAGATGCAGGTTAACACATGATCCTCTCTGTCCACAGACACTCCCAGTCCTCCTGTGAACCTAAGGTTCGAGGAGGTCAGGAAGAACTCCGTCATCTGCAAATGGGATCCTCCTCTGGACGATGGCGGCAGCGAGATCATCAACTACACCCTGGAGAAGAAGGACAACTCGAAGGTGGAGTTCGGCTGGAGCAGCGTTACCTCCACACTGAGAGGCTGCCGTTACCTGGTGCCCAAACTCATCGAGAAGAAAGAGTATATCTTCAGAGTCGTGGCAGAGAACAAGTTCGGCCCCGGTCCACCCTGCATCTCCAAACCGCTCATCGCCAAGAATCCTTTCGGTAAGTTTTCATATTTACAGGCGGTGGTTTGTATGTTTTTACTGACATGGTCCTTTTCTTCGGGTATGTCCCCACATGCCTGCATGGTTTGTTTGCTTCATCATGTCACATGAAACATGAAGTCACACTCAGTTATCTCTCTCCTCCTTGTCCTCAGAACCTCCTGAGACTCCTGATCAGCCACAGGTTGATGATGTCACAGCCAACAGTATGCTGGTCACCTGGAACGAACCAAACGATAACGGCAACCCCATCCTGGGATACTGGGTGGAGCGCCGCGAGATCAACAGCTCTCACTGGGCGCGTGTCAACAGGTCAGAAACCACCTCTACAAACACGCTGTGTCCTGTCTGTCCCATGCGTGGATGGCATTAACGTTCCCTTCTGTCCTGATCCTCAGGAACCTCGTCCCAGACACTGAGCTGAATGTCGGAGGGCTGCTGGAAGGGCTGACTTACATCTTTAGAGTGGCGGCAGAAAACCAGGCCGGCCCTGGAAAGTTCAGTCTTCCATCTGAACCCCAGACAGCGCACGCTCCGATCTGTACGTATCTGCGGCATTTGTTTGTTACGGCGCTTCATATTTAAAAGATCTGCTACAAACACTTTTCAAACCCTATAAAACAGGAAAATGAATTGAACCCAGAACATTTTTTCATGGTTCTGACCCTTCAGTGCCTCCCGGACCCCCTATTCCCCGAGTGGTCGCGACCACTGACCACTCCATTGACGTGGAGTGGGATCCACCTGCCGACAACGGCGGAGGGGAGATTCTGGGATACCACGTGGATAAGGTCAGAGCGTCAGATAGTCACCTGCTGAATCAAACGAAACCTTAAGCTGTCTTGATTTACGCACTAATGTTCTGGTTTGTCCTGTGGTTCTTTAGGCCATTGTTGGTACCAAGGACTGGTCCAGGTCTACAGAACGTCCATGGAAGACCCGGGCCTTCACCGTCTATGGAGTCCGTGAGGGAGCAAAGTACCTAGTCAGAGTGATTGCCTGTAACGCTGCAGGAGAAGGAACACCTGCCTTCACAGAGTCTGTGTTTGTCCGGAATCCTGCAGGTCAGACTGAGCCCTGCTCTCTCCAAACCCTCCAAAGCGGAAGGGGTTTTAATTTGGTCAAATGATGCCTGTTCCAGTGTTAATTTGTTATGTGTCGATGTTTCCTTCTTCCTTTGCTTTCCGGTTGCCAACCACAGAGTTGCCTGTGATTGAACTGGATCTATCCGTCAAGAATGGTGTGATAATCAGAGCTGGAGAAAACCTTCGTGTACCTGCAACTGTGACAGGTAAACCCTATCCATCTATTACCTGGACCAAGGATGATGGCAAACCTGACAAAGACCGTGTGGAGATCCTCAGCGAGGGCAACGACAGCGTCGTATCAATTAAAAACGTCCAGAGGAAGGACTGCGGCAAATACCAAATCTCTGCTTGCAACCCCAGCGGCATCAAGTCTGCGTGGACCAGAGTGGAAGTGATGGGTGAGCGAAGAGTCCAGGAAACCTGCCAGGAATGAATCCTTCCCAGTGTCAGTGTAAGTAACTGTTAGCTTTGCTTTATCTTCAGATGTCCCTGGACCCATCACAGACCTGAAGCCGGTTGTTGTTACACGTAAGATGATTTTCCTCAACTGGGACGACCCCGAAGACGACGGAGGCAGTGACCTGACCGGCTTCATCGTGGAGCGAAGAGATGCCAAGATGCACACATGGAGGCAGCCTATTGAAACCGCCTCCTCCAAGTGTGAGTGTGTGGGCATCATGGAGGGACAGGATTACTTCTTCCGTGTCATCGCCAAGAACAAGTACGGCATGGGCCCACCGGTGGAGCTGGGACCCATCAAGGCTGTGGACCCACAAGGTGAGAGCTGACTTTTCTTTTTCCTACCACAAGATCAAGACTTGGAAACTTGATTTGTACATAAAACTAATGGTTTGGTGTTACTTTAGGCCCACCATCGTACCCTGAGAAGTTCCACTACACGGAGCGCACCAAGAACTCCATCACTCTGGCCTGGAAGCCCCCTCGTAACGATGGTGGCAGCCCTGTCATCGGCTACTTTGTAGAGAAAAAGAGGCAGGACCAGCAGGCCTTCGAGCTCTGCAACACAGAGATCTGCCCCAACATGACGCTGACCGTGGAGGGCCTGGACGAGGCCTGGATGTATGAGTTCAGAATCAAGTGTGCCAACCTCATTGGAGAGAGTGAGCCATCCACCCCAATGACTGTTGTCATCCAAGACGATGAAGGTGAGGCTGAGTAGTGTTAAAAAGGGCTGAAGCCTTGGAAGGTGAAAATAAAACCCAACATAGAACTAGTAAGTTGCAGGACTTGGGACCATTTATTTTGAAAAGACTTTCAGACTTCTGGTTCAACTCAGTTAAGTATCTGTGGGCCTTTATTTTGATGATAACTTGGCAACTTCCTGTAAGTTACACAGGACTCTTATTTTGAAAATCTGGTTCACACATATTTCCTGTTGGTCCTTGAAGTGATTCTGGCCTATCACAACGTTTCTGGGTGGAAGACAACAAAACTGCTCCTGATTTCATGTATTAGCTGTAAATGTAGAGAAGAAGCATAAAAGTTATTTAAAAAGAGACATTTTAAAGGCAGACTGGTAATAAGGTTGATATATACATTTACACCGACACCTTTAATAAGCTAATTCAAACTCAAATTGAGGTTATTAATGTAGAGTTTGTGCTGAGTGGTTCTGTTTTGGTCCTGTTCCTCTCAGTGGGTCCTGAGGTCCATATGCTGAAGCACTTTAAGGGCGACTCCATCACGGTGAGGAAGGGTGAGCCCGTTGAGATCCCTGCTGACATCATTGGACTCCCCATCCCAAAGATCGAGTGGTCCAAGGACGACGTGGTGATTGAGAAGCCCACCGAGACCCTGCTGATGGAGACGGAGGTGACCGGCAGGATGAACGCCAAGACCGTGCTGTCCATCCCAGCTGTCAACAGGAGGGACCGCGGCAGCTATACGGTGTCTGCCTCCAACAACATGGGCTCAGCCAAGCACACCATCTTTGTCATGGTGCTGGGTGAGTTGAAAAAGACCCGCACACACGCTGCAAGATGAAATGGTGACATTTGTGTCCTGACTGAAGCCGTGCTCCTCCATCAGACCGACCAACCCCACCCAGAAACCTGACTGTATCCAACATCAGGGCGGAGTCTTGTTACCTGACCTGGGACCCGCCCATTGATGACGGTGGCAGCGAGCTGACCAACTACATTATTGAAAAGAAGGAAGTGATGACAGAAGAGCCGGAGCTGGAGGAGGGAGAGGAGGCTCCACCTGAGCCACAGTGGGAGGTGGTCACCAGCAGCATTATTGAGAAGAAATACGGGGTATGTTCCTGTGACAGTAACAGAAAGGATTAAAAAGCATTTAAAGTCTGTGATTCCAGTGGTGACTCCTTTCCTGTCTTTTGCAGGTGTGGAATCTGGACACCAATAAGACCTACCTGTTCCAGGTCAGAGCTGAGAACCGCTATGGTAAATCTGACCCCTGCACAACAGAAGAAGTCAAGATCACAGACCCCTTCAGCCTTCCAGGTCCACCAGAGAAACCAGCCATATCAGAATATTCAAAGACCTCCATGACACTGACCTGGGAGCCCCCCAGAGACACCGGAGGCTCCATGATCATCGGCTACTGGCTGGAGAAGCGGGAGAAGGGCACCGCCTACTGGGCTAAAGTCAATAAGATGCCGGTCACCAAGAGGGGCATGAAGGGCTGGGAGTACCAGGTGAGCTGCTGCTCTTTAAATGACTTTTTCTTCTGATAAATGTAAGATCTGCATAAGAACTCCACCTCTGCCATCGCCTTCATTCAACCTCTGGGCAAACACTGCTCGTCCAGGTCTACCTTCGACCTTTTGGGATCTTTTTGGATGATTGATCCCAGACTTTTAGGTTGATTCATTAATAAATGGACCCTAGAGACCGTTAGAGGACTCGGCTTGTATGTATGCAACACTCGTTAGAAATATCTAATCCCCTCCCCTTCGCTGTCACCCAGGTGACTCGTCTGTTTGAAGGAACAGAGTACGAGTTCAGGGTCGCCGCCTGCAATTCAGCAGGAACTGGGCCCTTCAGTTCACCGTCTGACTCTGCCTTCACCATCGAGCCCATCAGTGAGTAAATCAGACATAAGGCTTCTTTTTGAGGGGTGATGAAGGAAAGTTTCCTAAAGTCTGTGCTGCTGCTCTCCTGTCCAGCTCCTCCCAGCATGCCTGCTGCTCCTGAGGTCACTGATAAGACGAAGCACAGCGTCACGCTGTCCTGGAAACCACCCGAGAGTGACGGAGGAAGTCCAATCAAGGGCTACATCATCCAGATCCAGAATGAGGGCTCGTCAGACTGGATGAGGGTCAACGACATCGACAGCTTGCACCCCACCACAGAGTTTACGGTGCCCAGCCTCCGGGAGCTGAAGCGCCACCGCTTCAGGATCATCGCTGTCAACGACATCGGCGAATCCGACCCCAGCCCCCGCACCAGCGAAGTCCTGGTTGAGGACATCCAGCGTACGTCTGCCTTTTGAGTCTCACTTGAGTAAATGGACAGTAATGAATGGTCTTTTCCTCACTCGTGTCATTGTCTCATCTTCACAGTTCCACCTTTCATTACAATCGACGTGATGGCCGATGAGCTGGTGGGTATCCGCGCCGGAGATCCAATCAGGATCCCTGCCACCATTAAGGGCCGCCCTGTTCCCAAGGTGTCCTGGGACTTTGAAGGCAAAGCCAAGACACACAAGAAGAACAAGCTGCACACACTCCCCGTGGACTCTGAGGTGAGACGGCTCGTTATTTTCTCACCAGGCTTTCCTTCTTCAAATATCTGTAAAAGTTTCACCTTCTCTCTTTTTCGTCTCGGTAAAAAGGTTAAAACTCCTATAAAACACTTGACTGTTTGTTCAGGTTGAATCCACAGACACCACATCTGTTGTGAGCATCCCCGTCAGCCTGAGGAGCCACTCCGGGCGTTACACCATCACCGCCAAGAACAAGTCCGGACAGAAACACGTCAACGTCAGAGTCATCGTCCTCGGTACGTGTCTGAATGCATCTGAGGCTCTGCAGTGGGAAAGTGTTGGTTTGCTCATGCCTGCGGAAGTGTAACCCTTCTTTTGCTGCTGGCCGTAGACGTTCCTGGACCGCCAAAGCATCTGAAGGTCACTGACGTCACTCGGACCACCATGAGGCTCATCTGGAAACTCCCGGATACTGACGGAGGAGAGAGAATCAAGAGCTACTTCATTGAGAAGAAAGCTGTCACAGACAAAGCCTGGACCAAGGTGAGCACAGCTTCATGTTGTTTCAGTCTTTCTTTTAGGATTAGTTACACTGCTTCGGCTCTCCTGTGCCAACAGTTCATACGCTGCACAAAGGCTGTCTGAACTAAAGCTCTGGTGTTTGTGACTGATTTGTGTTCAGGTGAATGACGCCTGTGCAAGCCAGGCCTATGTGGTTCCAGGCCTGCTGGAGGGTCAGGACTACCTGTTCAGGGTCAGAGCGGAGAACAGACTGGGATTCGGCCCGTTCACCGTCACAACTGAACCCGTTCGGGCTCGAGACCCCATCTGTAAGGAAACCCCTGCTAACTCCATAAACATAGAGCACAAACCCCTCTGGGACTGAGATCTAACCTTCCTCATCCTCTTTCTCAGACCCGCCCGACCCCCCGACCAAGCTGAAGGTCAACCTGGTGACGAAGAACACCGTCACTCTGAGCTGGGAGCCTCCTAAAAACAACGGTGGCTCTCCGGTGAAGCATTACATCATCGAGCGTTTGAGCTGGGACACCAGCGGCAAAGCGAAGGAGACCTGGAAGCAGTGCAACAAGAGAGACGTGGAGGAGCTCAGCTTCGTGGTGGAGGACCTGAAGGAGGTCGGCCCCTGCTCTGTTTTACTTTTATTGTTGTAAAGTCCACACAGCCTTCAGAAGTCCTGTGAAACATATATAACCATCTTATTATCACAAAACTGAAAGCAATGTGGAGTCTGAATGAATGGAACAGTTTTGATTGATTGACTAACATTTTACTGCTGGAGAAATACCAGTTAAACCATTAGAGGGGACCACTGGTCCACAAGGGTACAGATGTGTGAAGAAGCTCGTTTTTCTGATAATCTTAACAAAATGTGGACTCTTTGGTGAATCTGCAGGGAGGAGAATATGAGTTCAGAGTGAAAGCAGTGAATGCTGCTGGCCCCAGCCGACCCTCAGCCACCGTCGGACCCATGGTCATCAAGGATCAGACATGTGAGTGACACCTCAGCCGTGATGCTCACTCACCTGATTTCTTTCTGTCAGATTAGTTTTTGACCTTTGTGAAACTCTTCAGGTGCTCCCACCATCAAGCTGCGGGAGGCCATGGAAGGCGAGGTGGGCTGTGACGTAAGCATCGTGGCGAGGGTGAGCGGCTGTCCGTTCCCAACGCTCGCCTGGCACAAGGCCAGCCTGGCCAAACCCGAGGAGAAGGCCGCCATCCATTACGACCAGCACATTAACAAGCTGGTGACACAGGACAAGTGCACTCTGCTGATCCAGCAGGCCGGCAGGAACGACAGCGCCCTCTACAGCCTGACGGCTAGCAACAGCCTGGGCACCGTCACCAAGGACATCAAGCTGTCCGTGCTGGGTGAGAAACACAAAGTTTAAAGCTGAAACCCAATGCAGCTCTCAGAGGAGCTGAATTAGTGAGACTGGAAAGTCGGTTCCTGTACATTTATTCAGGCAAAGAGGGAGCAACACTGAAAGAAAACTGTAGAAGTGATAAAAGCAATACTATTCAAACTGTCCTGAGCCGTAGCCTCAAATAAAACCTGCAGCAGATGGGTGAGACACAGAGCTCCATTCAGAGGGGGGTAAAAAGTCATGTGCTGTGTGAGAATAATCAGTGATTGACTGCCTTGTGTTTACAACAAAAAGCTTTTTTAATTGACCTTTTTTAAAGGTGTTTCTCTGATACAAAGCTCAAAGAAATGAAGCTTTTCTGATGTAAAGATGCAGTGTTGGCCCACACTGATCCCCTCCTTCCTCTGCAGGACCTCCGGGCCCACCTGTCGGACCAGTCAAGTTGACTGAGGTGTTTGCAGAGAGGATCGGCCTGGCCTGGAACCCCCCCACAGACGACGGGGGATCCAAGATCACCAACTATGTCATTGAGAAGCGTGAAGACAACAGGAAATCCTGGGTCCATGTCTCCAATGACCCCAAAGAGTGTGCCTACGTGGTGACCAGGCTCACGGAGAACCATGAGTATGAGTTCAGAGTCATGGCCCAGAATAAGTTTGGGGTTGGGCCGCCATTGGCCAGTGAGCCGGAAAAGGCCAGAAACCTCTTCAGTAAGTTCAGATCAGGGCGTCCTCCAGTTTCACCATCAACCTCTAAAAAATGCCTACTTTTAACTCAACATTTGTCTCTTCATACATTCTGTTTAGTTGAAGCTTCTTGTGAACATCGTTTGTCTGTGTGCTGATGTATTGATTACGGATGACCTGCCTTCCTGCAGCCGTTCCGGGTCAGTGTGAGAAACCAACAGTGACTGATGTCTGTCTGGAGTCCATGACCGTCAACTGGGACGAGCCCAAGTACGATGGCGGTTCCTCCATCACCGGCTACTTCATTGAGAAGAAGGAAACGACCTCGAAGCGCTGGACCCGCGTCACCCGCGAGTCCATCCGGGCGCTTCCGCTGGGCAACAACTGGGACGTCACTGGCCTGCTGGAGGGCGCCATGTACCAGTTCAGGATTATCGCTGTCAACGCCGCCGGCTGCGGTCTGCCCAGCATGCCCTCGGACCCCGTCCTCTGCAGAGACCCCATCAGTAAGATGCTTTCACTGTAAAGTTGCCAAGAGGATCCAATCTGTCAGAAAAAGAACCTTTTCAGGGCTTTCAGTTGTAGATGGAGTTTGTTTTTTCACACATTATTTCGTCCAGCTGCTGTTCTTCAGCTTCACTAATTCTACTCTTACTTATAATTCTGCTGATGTTGCATCAGAAAACTGACGCTTTGCTTTCTATGTGAGCAGCGCCTCCAGGCCCGCCCACCCCGAAGGTGACGGACTGGACCAAGTCAACGGTGGACCTGGAATGGATTCCTCCGGTCGTGGACGGAGGGTCAAAGGTGACAGGATACATTGTGGAGTTTAAGGAAGTGAACAAGGAGGAGGAGGAGAAGAAAGCTCAGAGGAAGCTGCTGCTGAGTGATGCTGACGAGAAGGAGCCTGAGAGCGATGAGGGCTGGGAGAAGGTAGAGAAGAAGAATCCCTGATTTCACTTCACACTCTGACATCTGCCACTTCAGAAAAGCAAATGAAGGAAAGACCCTGATGGTGTTTGTGTGTTTCTGCAGGCAAAGGACACGGAAGTCAGAGGAACCAAGTTTGTGGTGAGCGGTCTGAAGGAAGGTGGTCTGTACCGCTTCAGAGTCCAAGCCGTGAATGCTGCCGGAGTCGGAGACCCAGGACTTGTGTCTGAGCTGATCGAGCTCAAAGACAGAACAAGTGAGACTGCCACGTTTCACTCATGCTGCTGCAGCAGGAAATGTGAGAAGCTTAGCCTTATCTGACCAAAACAAACTGTCTCCATCTGCAGTTCCTCCTGAGATGGACCTGGACGCCTCGGTGAAGGAGAAGATTGTCGTCCACGCCGGCGGGACCATCCGCATCATCGCCTACGTGTCCGGTAAACCTGCCCCTCAGATCACCTGGAGCCGTGACGACGCTGAGGTGCCCAAAGAGGCCGTGGTGGAGACCACGGGCATCTCTAATTCTATGGTCATCAAGAACTGCAGACGCCAACACCAGGGCATCTACACGCTGAGCGCCAAGAATGAGGGAGGAGAGAGGAAGAAGGCCGTCATCGTCGAGGTCCTGGGTGAGTTTTAAGGAAAGATGAACATCTAGCAGAGATGTTTATGTGGGAGAAAATATGTCAAATTAAATACCTGAGAAGGGATTTCTGACTTCCTGCCTTCGCCCCCCAGACGTCCCTGGACCCGTTGGTCTTCCCTTTGCTGGTGAGAATCTCACCACGGACTCCTGCAAGCTGACCTGGTACTCGCCTGAGGATGACGGCGGCTCTGCAATCACCAACTACATCATCGAGAAGCGGGAGTCCGACCGCATGGGCTGGACCTCGGTGTCCTACACAGTGACAAGGAACAACGCCGTGGTGCAGGGACTCATCGATGGCAAGGGCTACTTCTTTAGAATCGCAGCGGAGAACATCATCGGCATGGGACCGTTCATCGAGACCGACAAGATGGTCCTCATCAAAGACCCAATCTGTGAGTGGGACAGAGTCCAACAGACTGACTGCAGCTCAGATCTGGTTCTCCCTCTGAAACACGATAAAATATCCATTTTTTACGAGGAGAAGTTGTGATGCTAAAGAGAGGAAACCACAAGTGATCATTTTGTTTTAAAACAGGAGAGAGGTCATCTTTGAACTTCTTTATTTCATATTTACATCATAAAACATCCAAATGTATTATAATTTAAGCTCTGAAACAATATGCATTTGTTTAAATGATGATTTAACATCTTAGAAATCAAACAAAAAAGAATTAAACGAATGGAAATAAAATCTGAACATGTCCTATAACTCATTTCATCCCATCTGTGCCATTTGCAGCCGTCCCCGAGCGTCCAGAGGACCTGATCGTCACTGCTGTTACCAAGGACTCCATCTCCGTTGCTTGGAGACCGCCCAAATATGACGGTGGCGCTGAGGTTACGGCATACGTCCTGGAGTCTCGGATGATCGGCCGCGACAGTTTCACAAGAATAGGCGGAGAGGACAAGCTGATAGACAGGAAGTTCACGCTGACTGGGTTGAAGGACAACTCGAGTCACGAGTTCAGAGTCTCTGCCGTCAACCAGGTGGGACAGGGCAAGGCGTCCTTCATCACCAAACCTGTGCAGTGCAAGGACGAGCTCGGTAAGTGACACTTTACTGCTAATAAAGACTGGAGACAGCTGAGTCAACCCTGTTTCTATGATTTAATCATCTTGTTCAAATAGTGAGAATCAGAGTAAAGTATAAAGAATCTTTTTTTCTTCAACTTCCTCTCTCAGAACCACCTGCGCTGGACATGGACTTCAGGGACAAGATGATGGTGAAGGTGGGAGACCCCTGCATGCTGTCAGGACGCTACAGCGGCAAGCCGGCCCCGGCTATCACCTGGACAAAGAACGACGAGGAGCTGAAGGCGGACGAAGAGATCAGCCTCCACAGCACCGCCCACCACCTCAGCCTCAACATCAGCAAGGCCAAGAGAGCGCACAGCGGGCGCTACTGCGTCAGCGTGGAGAACGCCGCCGGCGTACGCACAGGAATCTGCACCGTCACTGTGGTCGGTGAGTCACAGCGCAGCACAGACACTGAATTCACTCTGAGTTCCAGTAAAACCAGCCAAACAATTCAAGAACGCTGGAGGCAGAGGATCAGACTTCCCCTGTAAGACTGTAAAGCAACATGATAACATGGATCCAACATTTACACAAGAAATGATGGGAATACAAACCCTGGAGGGAGGAAGAGTGCTGCATATGCCCGAAGTACTGAAAAGTACTGTATGTTTGAGCATTCAGGTATCGTAAGAATAAAGCACGGTCCCAGTGCTTCCACTAGGCATTACACTAAGTTTTACAAAGATAAGAGCCCCCTTTTATGGATAAATCTGTAGCGGTCCACTCGTCCTCTAAACTTCCACCACTGCTCCAGTCAGAGGGCTAAATGACCAGTCCGAGCCATGGGGAGGAAGTGGGATCAGTCCTGAGAAACTCAGCTAAATGTTTTATGCTGAATGAGTAACTTAACATTTAAATCACAAAGTCTCAAATAAACATGAAAGCTTGACAAGTGTTTCCTCCTGTCAGACCGTCCTCAGCCACCAGAGGGCCCCGTCGTGTTCAACGAGGTCTACAGGAACTACATGGTGATCTCCTGGAACCCCCCTCTGGATGACGGAGGCTGCGCCATCTCCAACTACATTGTGGAGAAGAGAGACACCAACCGGGACCTGTGGATGCCTGTCACCTCGTCCTGCACCAGGACCACCTGCAAGGTGAGCAGGAGGCGGTTACACTGCAGACAAGGCTGGATCTTCCAGTACAAACGTGACTCGGACTGGTATCGTGGCAGCAGTGAAACATTATGAATACAACACAGACTGAGACTTAAGAAACAGCCTCTGGACTTTCTGTGCTGGGTGACTTTTCAAACTTTGTCTTTAACTCCCACTCCTCTTTTTGTTGCTCCAGGTTCCAAAGCTGATTGAGGGCAGAGAGTACATCATCCGGATCATGGCTCAGAACATCTACGGCATCAGTGATCCCCTCCTGTCAGCAGAGTCCAAAGCTAGAGACATCTTCAGTAGGTTCACAAGAAAACTGCTCATTTATTCTGGTGGTTCTCAAAGCTAAAGCAGCATCTGACCATCATGTTTGTTTCTATCACAGAGGTGCCCGACGCTCCGAAGCAGCCCACGGTGAAGGAGGTTTACCATGACTCCGCCCTGATCAGCTGGGAGCCACCTGCTGATGGAGGGAAACCAATCACAGGCTACATTGTGGAGAGGAAGGAGACTAAGGCCAACAGGTACACCCCTCTGAAAAAATGCTGGATATCTGCAGCCTAACAGCTGGCTTTGAAATGTGGAAAACTCTCAGAAATAAAACAAATTCTCACTCTGGAGAAACTGCAGCCAAAAGAACCATCGGCAGATGGATTAATTATCGAACCAATGAAGTGAATACAGAAATATTTGTTGCCTTCTCTGTTGCTGGTTATTTGTTTCATGGTCACACAGGTACACGTTAGAATCTGTTTTAGGACAACGAGACTTATGCAGAACACTGGAACTCATCTTCATTTGTTCTCTATTGATTCACAAAGTTTCCATCAGTTAAAGCGTATCAAATGGATCCAAATAGATGAGAATATCTGCCTCTGCCCACAGATGGGTTCGCTGCAACACAGATAGAATCCATCCAAAGGTGGAGTACTGTGTGACCGAGCTGCTGAAAGGCTGTGAATACGAGTTCAGAGTCAGCGCTGAGAACGAGGTGGGAGCCGGAGACCCGAGCCCACCGTCCAAACCTGTCTTCGCCAAAGACCCAATCGGTTAGTTTCCCTCTAAGAAGCACACCTCATGTTCTTGTTAGTGCTGTTCAAACTCACCACAAGAATTCCCCGTCCTTCACAGTGAAACCCGGGCCACCAGAGAACCTTCAGGTCATCGACTTCACGAAGGAGTCAGTGACTCTGTCCTGGAAGCCGCCCACCAACACTGGCAGAGGAAAGATCTTCGGATACCTGCTGGAATTCCAGAAGGCTGGAGAGGAGGAATGGAGCCAGGTGAGGCAACAGGATTGAGCCTCTTGGTTTTATGCTCTTATTCTCTGAGTGAAACGTGATGGTGAACTCTTCCCCTGCTGCTGTCATCAGGTGAACCAGACTCCAGATTCCTGCCAAGAGACAAAGTTTAAGGTGATCAGCCTGGAAGACGGTGCCTTGTACCGCTTCAGAGTCATGGCTGTCAATGCTGCCGGAGAGTCTGACCCAACCAACCTGAAGGAGCCCTTCAGAGTGCAGGACAGACTCGGTGAGACATTGTTTTCCAGAAGTGTCAAGATTTTACAGTGTTATGTCCCTGTAATCCTCTCTAATTCACCTGTTGTTGTCTTTCATGGCAGAGCCTCCAGAACTGATCCTGGATGCTGGAATGACCCGAGAGGTGAAGGCCATGGCTGGCACTCACATCACTCTGATGGCCGCCATCAAAGGCGTCCCAATCCCCACCGTCACCTGGAAGAAGAACGACTCAGATGTGCCCACCAGGGCTGACATCGATACCAACCATGTTGGCACCAAGCTGGAGATGAGATTCTGTAACCGTGGTGACTCTGGAGACTACACCCTAACTGTGGAGAATCCGGTCGGATCCAAGACTGTCACCTGCACGGTGCTGGTTCTGGGTAAGCGCTGCGTTATCAGTGAACTGTGTTAAAACAGATAGGAAGCAATGGGAGAGCTTACAGTTCTCAACAATTCTGTGGTGCTCCTCTAGACAAACCCGGTCCCATTCAGCACCTCAGAGTGTCCGATGTCAGGAGTGACTCTGCCTACCTGTCCTGGAAAGACCCAGAAGACAATGGCGGTGCCCGCATAACTAACTTTGTGGTGGAGAAGAAAGACGCAGCATCCACTCAGTGGGTACCTGTCTGCTCCACATCCAAGAAGCGCAGCATGATGCTGAAGCACCTGATGGAGGGAACGTCCTACGTCTTCAGAGTCGCTGCTGAAAACCAGTTCGGTCGGAGCGAATACGTTGAGACGCCAAAGGCCATCAAGGCAATGAACCCACTCTGTAAGTAACAACACCATGGATATTTAGCCACATAACTGTTAGCATTCATGTCTTATTCTATAAAATGAGGGCGATATTTCTGCCAGCTTCTGTCTCAGAATAATTTGTTACACCCCCAACTATGACTGTAGATTAATCTGAACTGCCATCGATGTGTTTGCGCTGTAAATAGTCAGTTCAAAGTTCATCTTCTTTACTCTGTCAACTTTCATCCCTCCAGTCCCTCCTGGTCCTCCCAAAGATCTGCACCATGTCGACGTGGACAAAACTGAGGTATGGTTGGTCTGGAACTGGCCTGATCGCGATGGAGGAAGTGAGATCACAGGCTTCCTGGTGGAATATCAGGAGGAGGGGGAGAGGGAGTGGGATGAGTGGAAGACTGTGAGCATCCCTGAGAGTCATGTGACTGGCCTGGAAGAGGGAAAGACCTACCGCTTCAGGGTGAGGGCTGAGAATGCCATTGGCCTCAGCAGACCTGACACCACAGTGCCTATCCTCTGCCAGGAGAAACTAGGTAGGTGCTCATCACCTCCGTCTTTGGGATTGAACGTGGATCATACAGAGATTATTTGGGGTGGATGGGTTTTGGGTTCTTTTTCAAATGTGTATCACTCCATATGTGAGATCATCCAATAGTCGGGATAATGTCTTTAAGTGGCACTTAGTGTTAGTGGATCCATTTAATATTGGTGTTCAAAGCAAAGAAAATCCATCAGGCACCTCAAAAGTTGGTCATTTAATTAGAATAATGTTTTTTAATGTGTTTTTGAACATGTCGTGGATTTGCAGTTTGTACTGACTTCTTTTTTTCTGTACACCTGCAGTGGCTCCAATTGTGGAGGTGGACGTTAAGCTCATTGAAGGCATCATTGTAAAGGCTGGCACCACCATCAGGCTGCCGGCGATAATGAGAGGAATCCCCATCCCCACTGCCAAGTGGTCCATCGAAGGAGAGGAGATCACCAGCCAGGACAACATCAAGATCGACACTGATAATTTCTCCACTGTGCTCAGCATCAATGAGTGTACCAGGAACCATTCTGGCACCTACCTGCTTACCGTGTCCAACGCCGCAGGGGCTAAGACTGTGGCCCTGAATGTCTTAGTTCTGGATGTTCCTGCAGCTCCCATCGGACCTGTCAACATCCTGGAGGTTTCTCCAGACTCCATGACAATTGAGTGGCGTCCTCCTAAGGATGACGGTGGGAGCCCAGTCACCAACTACATTGTGGAGAAGAGAGAGTCCAACAAGGAGACCTGGGGAGGTGTTAGCTCTGGCAGCCTTGCCACTCAGCTCAGGATCATCCGCCTGCAGAAGGGAACAGAGTACGTGGTTCGCATTCGTGCTGAGAACAAGATGGGTGTTGGTGCTCCACTGGAGAGCAAGCCCACTGTTGCTGAGCACACCTTCATGCCACCCAGCCCACCTGGTAAGCCACAGCACTACGATCTCGCAGAAGATGCTGTTACAATGGGTTGGACCATGCCTTTGTCTGATGGTGGCAGCCAGATCACAGGCTACCTCATTGAACGCAGACACCAGGGAGGAAAGTGGATCCGTGTCAACAAGACACCTTGTAAGGATCTGCGCTACAGAGTCCTGGGTCTCTTTGAGGGAAGTGAATATGAGTTCAGAGTTTTTGCTGAGAACATAGCTGGCTTCAGTGGCCCCTCTCCCATCTCTGACCCCTGCAAGCCCTGCAGACCCATTACAGTCCCAACTTCCCCTGTCAACCCCAAAGTTAAAGATTACAGCAAGACTAAAGCTGACCTTGTCTGGCTCAAACCTACCAAAGACGGAGGCAGTCCCATCCTGGGTTACACAGTGGAAATGAAGAAAGCTGACACAGAGGAATGGAAAAAAGTGAATCTGGATGACCTCATCAAGCAGTGTGCCTACACGGTGAAGGGTCTAGAGGAAGGCGTGACCTACAGATTCAGAGTTAGTGCCTCAAACATGATTGGAGATGGAGAGCCCAGGGAAATTCCAGATTCCATCACTGCTCAGGACATCCTCATCCCTCCAGAGATAGAGATGGAGGCTACCTGCCGCGAGCGGCTCACTGTACGTGTTGGACACAACATCAACATCATGGGCTACATCAAGGCTCGTCCCGATCCAGAGGTGATCTGGTCGAAGGAGGAGGCAGTTTTGGAGAACAACAAGCGTGTCACCATCATTCAGAACCTCCCTGTGGTCCACTTGAAGATCAAAGAAGCCACAAGAGCTGATCATGGTAAATACACAGTGAAGGCTTCAAATGAGGGCGGTGAGGCTTCCTGCACCGTCACAGTTAATGTGCTGGACAGACCCAGCCACTGCCAGAACTTGCACACAACCTACGTCACCAAGTACTCATGCATGCTTAACTGGGAGGCACCCAAGGACAACGGTGGATCTGAGATCACCAATTATATTGTGGAATGCAGGGAGCCCAGTGTTAGCATGTGGTCTATGATCTCATCCAACTGCACCAATCGCAAGATCAAGGCCAAGCTGATGGAGGGCCACCAGTACCTCTTCCGTGTCTGTGCTGAGAACAAGATGGGACCAGGGCCCGCTGTAGAGATCAAAACCCCTCTGTTGGCCATTGACCCTATCGAGAAGCCCGGTGAGCCAGAGAACTTCAGAGCCACTGACATCGGTAAGAATCATGTCCATCTCAGATGGAGAAAGCCTGACTACGATGGTGGCAGCCCCAATATCTCCTACAACCTGGAATACAAAGCCAAAGATGCTGAGCAGTGGGAGAAGCTTAACACCAGCACTCTGAAAGATACCTTCTTCTTGGCTCAAAAGTTTGTGGAAAACCATACGTATTCCTTCAGGTTAGTTACAGCATTCTTACTTTAAATGATTGTTAGTTTTTCAGGTTGTTTTCTTGCTTAGATAATGTGTTTTGCTAGTATTACCAAATCTAATCTTGATGTTCATTTGTAATACAGGGTGCAAACTGTGAATGAAGGAGGGGAGAGTGCCTGGGTGAAACTTGCTGATATCGTGGTGAAGGAGGAGCTCCAGAAGCCAGTCATTGACCTGAAGTTGGCTGGAACTTTGACAGTGAATGCTGGAGAGTCTGTCAGGATGGAGGCTGCCCTGAGAGGAAAGCCCCAGCCTGAGGTGAAATGGGTAAAAGACAAGGCTGTGGGAGACAACCCCAGAATGAGCTATGAAACTGGTCCAGACTACTCCAAGTTCCTTTTGACCAAGTCCAGGCGCACAGACACCGGGAAGTATATCATCACTGCCACCAACGCGGCTGGCACCTTCACAGCGTACGCCAACGTCAACGTCCTGGACGTCCCTGGACCTGTGAGGAACCTGAGGATCACTGGCATCGGAGCCGACAAGTGCAGAGTGGTGTGGGACGGTCCAGAGGATGATGGAGGCTGTGAGGTGGACAGCTACATCCTGGAGAAATGCGAGACCAGGAGGATGGTCTGGTCCACGTACTCAGGCACTGTGGTCACGCCATACTGCAACGTCACTCGCTTGGTGGAGGGAAATGAGTACATCTTCAGAGTGAGGGCGGAGAACAAGATGGGAACCGGACCCGCCATGGAGAGCAAGCCTGTTACTGTCAAGACTCAGTTCAACAAGCCCGGACCCCCTGAAGCCCCTGATGTTACTAAGGTATTTTAAAAAAGTTAATATCTCATAGATTTTACTTATATTATCTAATTTCAGGCTGGCATCCACCCTAAAGCCTGTATCAGTTGGCACCCTGGTAACTAGTCACACTTGTAACATTTTTGTGATGCAGGTGAGCAAAGATGAGATGACCGTGGTCTGGGCTCCTCCTGAGAATGATGGAGGAAAGTCCATCACTGGCTACATCCTGGAGAGGAAGGAGAAGAGGGCAGTGCGCTGGGTGCCATGCAATAAGAGCTCCATTCCCGAGAGGCGCATGAAAGTTACCAACCTAATTCCAAACCACGAGTACCAGTTCAGGGTGAAAGCTGAGAATGAGGTTGGCCTCGGAGAGCCCAGCAAACCCTGCAGACCCGTTGCAGCCAAAGATCCAATTGGTGAGTTTACAGCTTTTTGCTTTTTTCTCACATCTGTGCAAGAGGTTGAAAAATATAATTCAATGGAAGCCTAATATGTCACAATAGAAGCTGCAGATTGTCTACCTCCTCAGTGTTGGTAATGCTCTTCTTTTTCAATGGTCACCGCCTTCAGAGCCACCCGGCCCCCCTGCAGGCCTGAGGGTAGCCGACAGCACAAAGACCTCCATCACCCTTTCCTGGTCCAAGCCCGTGTATGACGGTGGTGCCCCCATCATCGGATACAGCTTGGACCTGAAGCTGAAAAGTGAGGCAGACCCTGAGAAGCCCACAGAAGGCTGGAAGAGAATCGATACAAATGGTCCGCTGGTGCTCACAGAGTTCACCATCATCCAGCTGGATGAGAAGCAGGAGTATGACTTCAAGGTGTCCGCCCAAAACCAGGTGGGCTGGGGACGCCATGCCTACTTGAAGGAGGCAGTATTCCCCAAGGAGATCCTGGGTAAGAATGAGCACTTAGAAACAGCAAATCTGCTGTATCACATGGTATATGTTAACATCACTCACTCAATGTTTTTTGACAACAGAGGCTCCAGAAATTGAGCTGGACGCCAGTCTGAGGAAAGGCCTGGCTGTGAGGGCTGGCTGCCCAATCAGACTGTTTGCTGTGATCAGAGGAAGACCTGCTCCCAAGGTTACCTGGAAGCGTTTGGGTGTAGACAATGTGGTCCGCAGAGGTCATGTGGACCAGGTTGACTCAATGTCCTTCCTGGTTATCCCTGAAAGCACCAGAGAAGATTCTGGGAGATATTCACTGACACTGTCCAACTCATCTGGAGAGAAAGCGGTGTTTGTCCGTGTCAAAGTTCTCGGTAAGAACCAGGAAAACAATGGAAAGCTCTAACAGCCTTCATTTTCTTTGAAAGTGTCAGAAGGTTTTACAGTCTGTATGAACTAACTAATCTTTAACTCTGCAGACACTCCTGGTCCTGTTGGCAGCTTGGATGCAGCTGATGTCACCAAGACAACAGCTCAGCTCTCCTGGTTGCCACCAGAGAATGACGGTGGCAGCCCTATACTCAACTACATTGTAGAGAAACGGGAGGTGGATAGGAAGACTTGGTCCAAATGCACAGAAGAACTGAAGAAGACCAGCTTCAAGGTGACCAACATGACACCTGGTGTGGAGTACTATTTCAGAGTCACGGCTTGCAACAAATATGGCATTGGAGTTCCTCAGGACTCTCCCAGATCCTACTTGGCTGTGGACCCCATAAGTAAGTCTTACTATGTCCCTGCCATCTTGCTCTGATTGTTTTAATTATTCTTGCCTAACCACCGCTGTGTGTTGTATGAAGGTGAACCAGACCCTCCAAAGAAGATGGACGTGTTGGACATAACCAAGAACAGCGCCACGCTGGGCTGGCTGAAGCCACTCAGAGACGGGGGAGCAAAGATAAACGGATATGTGGTCGATTATCAGGAGGAGGGTGCACCCGAGGACAAGTGGACACCATACTCTGTGGTCAAAGACCTGACCATTGTGGTGGTTGGTCTGAAGGAAGGAACCAAGTACAAGTTCAGAGTGGCAGCCAGGAACTCAGTGGGAGTCAGCTTGGCCCGAGAGGCAGAGGGAGTGTTTGAAGTGAAGGAGCAGCTGAGTGAGTGGATCAGCCTGAAAAAATATTCTAACACATTTTTACAGATGATACAAAGGTCCACTCCTAATTCCTCCCATTGCCCCCCCGCCTTCCTATTTGCATCAGTAACATGATTAACGAGCAAAGAGGGAAATTAGGACTGGACCAAATCAAAATATTGTTTAGGCCAAAAAATGGAAATCTCTTCATGAATATAAAAAAGAAAAGAGGTGAAAACATGTCAAACACTGATGTAACTTCTGATATTTTATCATCCTCCAGTGGCTCCAAAGATCATTATGCCCGACACTGTGACGGTCAGGGCCGGATCCAAGATGGTTATTGAGGCCATTGTGGCCGGTAAACCTGCTCCCTTCTGCAAATGGAAGCAGGGTAACGAGGATGTGCTGACCTCTGACCGCCTGTCTGTTGTTAAGACGCTGACAACCTGCACACTGATCATAAAGAATGTGAACAGAAAGGACAGTGGCTACTACAGTCTGTCTGCTGAGAACAGCACCTCCAAGGTCAACCAGATCCTCAGAGTCACCGTCATGGGTCAGTTACAACAGCAATGAATGATAAATAGCTGATTTTTAATTAAGGTTGTAAGAATCTATTGCTGTCGTCGTTCCATCTTTAGTAATTTGTACTCTGTACCTTAGACATCCCTGGACCTCCAGAAGCGCCTTTAGAGGTTACAGAGTTGGACATCGACGCCTGCACACTTCTCTGGAACTCGCCACAGGAAGATGGTGGCAGCAACATCACCAACTACATTGTTGAGAAATGTGACGTCAGCCAGGGTGACTGGATCACCGTGTCCTCATCATGCACCAAGACCAGCTTCAGAATGACTAAACTGACTCCTGGTAAAGAGTACGGATTCCGGGTCCGTGCTGAGAACAGATTCGGAATCTCTCAGCCCATCTACTCTGAGAAGATGATCGCCAGATATCCATTTGGTGAGCTTTTTGCATTTCAAGATGGTACTTAACATTACTTTTTTGGCATATTGTATTGATGATTTGTTTTCTTCCTCAAAGATCCTCCCAGTGAGCCCAGAAACCTGCAGATCAATAAGGTCAACAAGGACTTTGTCATCCTGTCGTGGGAGCGTCCCAGCAGCGACGGCGGTAGCCCCATCACTGGATTTTGCATTGAGAAGAAGGAGAGGAACAGTCTTCTGTGGATGAAAGCTAATGAGTCCGCAGTGAAAGCCACCCAGTACACCTGCACAGGCCTGATGGAAGGCCTGGAGTACACCTTCAGGGTGTCTGCATACAACATGGTAGGACAGGGCAAACCCTGCAAACAGACTGACTTCATCATCGCTAGGACTGCAGTTGGTAAGATGATGTTGGATAAACAGACTTTTCTCATGTTTTCAATGTGTTTTTAAACCATGATCTGATGACCTTTTATTCTTTCAATCCAGACCCACCGGGTAAGCCTGAGGCAATGGATGTGACCAAGAACTCTGTGTCATTGGTCTGGAGTCGTCCCCAACATGACGGTGGCAGCAAGCTGATTGGCTACTACATGGAATACACAAAGCTTCCAGAGGACAAGTGGATTCGCTGCAATTCAAACTGTATGAACATCCAGACAGAAAGCTACGTAGTGAGCGGCTTGGAGGAGGGTCAGCAGTACCAGTTTAGAGTAATTGCCAAGACCGCAATCAACGCCAGCCTTCCGTCGGAGCTGTCCGATCCCATCCCAGTCATCGCTGAGAATGGTACAGCTCTACAGCAAAGACAGCTGAGACAGAGAAATGAAAAGACTTACAAATAATAATGCATCTGTCTGTTCTTCCTGTGCAGTTCCTCCTCGTGTAGAACTGGGCGTCAACATGAAGAACCTGATTGTGGTGAAAGCAGGAGAGAACGTCTTTCTGGACGCCGAGGTGTTCGGTAAGCCACTGCCCAAAGTGAGCTGGAAAAAAGATGCAGCGCCTCTGGTCCTGGCAGAGGGAATGAAGATGACCCTGAAGAAACATGTTCACCTGCTGGAGCTATACTCCGTCACCAGGAAGGAGTCTGGAGACTACACCATCACAGCTGAAAACACCTGTGGCTCCAAGTATGCCAACATAAAGGTCAAGGTCCTCGGTAAATGAGACTAAATACCCTTTTACTTTATTGATTAAACAATCATTCTATGTATTCAGACCTGAAGTTTAACCTCTCTCCTTTTACTCTGTAGATAAACCCGGCCCTCCAGCCTCAGTGAAAATTGCCAAGGTGTTTGCCGACCGTATAAAGCTGCGATGGGAGCCTCCTCTCGCAGACGGTGGCTCTGAAATCACAAACTACATCATTGAGAAGCGTGAGACCAGCAGGGCTAACTGGGCGCTGGTCAGCTCCAATATCCATGGACACATCACCGACTGCTCAGTGGAGAAACTCATTGAGGGTCATGAGTACGAGTTCAAAGTCAGCGCTGAGAACCAGTATGGTGTGGGGGATCCCATCATGACCGATGCTGTCACAGTCAAGAACCCGTACGGTGAGAAAAACTGTCTGTGCAGAGGTGACCTTGGAAAGTTTTGCTAAAAGAAAACATGAGCTGGGGAAAGGGAGCCAGCCACCCTGGTTGAGATCAGTCCTTCATCACCATGTTGATTAAAATGGGCACATTTTTCTGTTGATGACATGAAATAAAGATAATCATGAGCTAACCTCTTCCATCAGATGTTCCTGGGCCATGCGAGCCACCTGTCATAACCAACATTACCCAGAACTCCATGACAGTGAGTTGGAAGGCGCCTGCCAATGACGGCAAGGCTCCTATTTTGGGCTACATGGTGGAAAAACGTGAGGCCACTGAGCTGTCCTGGGTGAAGGTCAACCGTCGGCCGGTGATTGATAGAACCATCAAGGCTGCTCAGCTGACGGAGGGCTCAGAGTACGAGTTCAGAGTCATTGCTCTGAACAAGGCGGGTCTGGGCAAACCCAGTGATGCATCCAACGCTGCTCTGGCTGTTGACCCTGTCTGTAAGTGTCTCCTTTAAGATCAAATCTCCAAGGAAATGAAAATGTTCTTTAGACTTATAATTCTTTCCCATAATTCTCTAGATCCACCTGGCCCACCTGCATTCCCCAAGGTTCTGGACTCTACGAGAAGTTCAATCAGCCTCAGCTGGACCAAACCAGCATACGATGGTGGCTGTGAGATCATCGGATACCTGGTGGAGTGCAAGAGAGCTGAGGCTGAGGACTGGACCAAGTGCAACGTTCCGAAGAAACTCCAGGCCACTAAATTCGTGGTCACTGGCTTGATGGACAGCACTGAGTACCAGTTCAGAGTCATTGCTGTCAACAAGATCGGCTACAGCGAGCCTAGCGAGGTTCCTGGAAACCACATGGCCAAAGACATCCTGAGTACGTTCATCAGCTGCGTCTTACATCACTTTATTTTGAGAAATAATTTGCATGCATCCAGTCAAGGGATTAGTATTTTTGCCTGACAGGGTTTTACTTTAATGTAGCTCTAAACCACTGTCACTGTGTAACACATGAGTAAAAATGAGCTTCTCAAGCTGGTTTCAGTCATTATTGGGTCCTGATTTTCTATTTAACTCTACTAAAAAGCAAATATTTCAAACTTTCCTGCTTGCACTCCTTCAGTGTGCAGATCCAGAAATAATCACCCATTTGGTTTTGGTAAACTGTAAGTTGTAAAAGTAATATTGAAAATAGATTTAGGTTAGTTCCATTTTGTGACTGACTTTGAATTAATGTTGGATAATAATAATAGATTGTTGGTCACAATAATAGACAGATGATAACCACAAAACACCCCCACCGCTGAACCACCACCCAGATGCAGCCACTGAACAGTAACTGTAAAAGTGATATAAAATTGATTCACACAAATCTTCTCTCACTCTTTCAGTCGCTCCTGAAGCTGAGCTGGATGCTGACCTCAGGAAGGCTTTGGTTCTGCGAGCTGGCGTCACCATGAGGCTCTATGTCCCACTTCGGGGACGCCCAGCACCAAAGGTGACCTGGACAAAGGTGGACGCCAACCTGAAAGAGAGGCAGGGTGTGCTGATCAAGACATCAGAGTGGGACACTCTGCTGATGATTGAGCAAGTGAACAGATACGATGCTGGCAAATATGTCCTGTCCCTGGAGAACAGCAGTGGATCCAAGAGCTACGGCATCGTAGTAAAAGTCCTAGGTAAGAGTTACGATCATATATCTAAAAAAACACACATGCTACCAAGCTCTGGTCACAGGTGAAAAGAAGGCAGGGTTTCTGATCACAAACCAAACTTCTTTCTCCCCGCTCAGATTCACCCGGACCACCACAAAATCTTATTGTGAAGGAGACCTCCAGAACCCACGCCTGCATCACCTGGGACGCACCCCTGATCGATGGTGGCAGCCCAGTCAAGAGCTACGTTGTAGAGAAACGTTTGGCTGAGCGGAAGGCTTGGACCTGTGTGTCAGCAGAGTGCCATAAGATCTCCTTCAGGATCACCAACCTGGAGCCCGGGCAGGCATACTGCTTCAGAGTTTTGGCTGAAAACGCCTACGGCATCGGAGAGGGCTGCGAGACTGCAGGCAGCGTCCGGGCCTCAGGTAGCTATCGCTAGAGAAGATTTTTAGAAAAGGAGCAGTAAATGATGGTATTTTTATTTTATAAGAGTACAATATGCTGTCTTTCATTTGTTTTCTTCCATTTTTTTGTTGACCTTAAAGTATGATTAGAATATCATATCATCTAACACACAATTATTTTTGTACAATTTTTCATTTAAAAGTGTAGCAGCAGCTGGACTAGAAACACACAAACCCAACATAGAAGCTTAACCAATCTTATCTCATCTCACCTCGCAGAGCAACCTGGTCCTGTGATGGACTTGAAAGCACAGAAGACCACCAAGGACTCCATTACCCTGGGCTGGAAGAAGCCCATCAGTGATGGTGGAAGCTACGTTACTGCCTACATCCTGGAGCAGAGTGAGGGTGAGGGCAAGTGGAAGCAGATTATGAAGGGCAAGAACACCTCACACACCATCAGCGAGTTGAAAGAGGGCACGGAGTATTTATTCAGGGTCAAGGCGCTCAACGAGTCCGGAGAGGGACCACCATCTGAGCTCGCTGCTGTTGCCAAGGACCAGTTTGGTAAGAAATCTGCCTCATTAGCCATCCTGACACGTTGTTAGTTACACTCGTGTTTTTAACTCTTTTCTGATGAGGAAATTGCTTTGGATTTCAGTTCTACCCGACTGCAACCTGAGTGCTCTGATTGATGGCTGCTATGTGGTGAAAGAGGGCAGCACCACACGTATAAATATTCCCGTCATGGGAGTGCCCTACCCCACCGTCAACTGGAAGAAGGGTGACATGGTGCTTGGCGATACTGGGCGGATGTGTGTTGAAGCTTCCCAGGGCATCACCACCCTGCTGATAAGAGACTGTCACAGAGGAGACGCAGACACCATCAAAATCAATGTCAAGAACAGTGCCGGCTCAAAGGATTGCACGTTTCAGCTGAAGGTGGTCGGAAAGCCCGGCATCTGCACCGGACCCATCAAGTTTGATGAGATTACAGCCGATGGCATCACTCTGGAGTGGGGACCACCCAAAGACGATGGAGGTGCCGAAGTGTCCAACTACATTGTGGAGAAGAGGAGGACGACAGACAACAAGTGGATCACCGTGGCTTCAGCCATCCAGAAGACCACCATGAGGGTGATTAGACTCCACGATGGAATAGAGTACATCTTTAGAGTGTTCGCTGAGAACAAGTATGGGGTCGGAGAGTATCTGAGGTCTGACCCAGTTGTTGCCCAGCATCCATTTGGTGAGTACTGCTCTACTAATAAAATGGTTAATTACAATTAATGAGGGCTTCTTTGCTTTTTTCCAGTAAGAGTACACATTTACACTAACCATTTAAATGATTGAACTCTTTTTCAATGGTTTGCTGTTGATTATTGTTTCTTAAATTTATCTACAAAACAAAATCAGTTGTGTACATTATGCTGAACTGAAATGTATTTTATAGATTCAAATTTAGATATATGAATGAATGCTGACAGTTGAATATATTGTCTGTTACTTCCTCTTGTGGTAATGCCTCGGCTCTTTGTACTGGTCCTGTGTTTTCCAGATGTGCCGGAGGCTCCTGCTCCTCCAGAGATTATGAGCATCCGCCATGAGTCAGCCATCCTGACATGGGCGGATCCGAAAGACTCCGGTGGCTCCCCAATTACTGGTAACAAACTATGATGGATATTAGTTTGTAGGTAAGCAGAAGCAATAACATACATGAATCATTGATCTGATTTTGTATTCTCTTCAGGATATCACATTGAATTTAAGGAGAGGAACAGCTTGATGTGGAAACGGGCCTCTAAGACTCCTCTGAGAGTAAAAGAGTGTAGAGTCACTGGACTGATAGAAGGACTGGAGTACGAATTCAGGGTGATGGCCATGAACGTGGCTGGAATTGGAAAAGCAAGCAGGGCCACTGAGGCTGTGGTTGCCCTTGATCCAATCGGTAAGTTCACTACTTTTAGATCTCCGATCTTCATTTTTGTGTTACAATCAATTTATACTTGAATTAAAAGAGTTTTTTGGAAAGGTTTAACATCTTTCTTTTCTCTGTGCTCCATCAGATCCTCCTGGCAAGCCTCAAGTGATTAATGTTACCAGGAACACAGTCACTTTGATTTGGACAGCTCCCAAATACGATGGTGGCTACAAACTGACTGGCTACATGGTGGAGAAGCTGGAGGCTGGTGGCAAGGCTTGGATGAAAGCCAACCATGTCAACATTCAGGGCTGTGCCTATACTGTCACTGACCTGACCGAGGGAACTCAGTATCAGTTTAGAATCAGGGCCAAGAATTCTGCTGGGGCCATCAGTGTTGCTTCAGAGGCTACTGAGCCCCTGACATGCAAAGATGAGTATGGTAAGTTGGGCGATGAACTAATTTGAATAGTTTAGGGGTTAAAACAAGTAGGTAGCTAAAATCTTTAAATCTTGTATTTCATTTTTTGGATATCTGTTCTTTGTCTTCTTGCAGAGGCCCCATCTATCACCATCGACCCAGACCATAAGGATGGTGTATCAGTGAGGGCGGGAGACACAATTGTGATCTCAGCCTCCAAAATTGCAGGCAAACCTCCACCAACTTCTGTATGGTCCAAGGGTGGCCGTGAGTTCAAGACCTCTGACATTGTCACTATCACCAGCACCCCCAGCACTTCCACCCTGGCTATCAAGTACGCAAGCCGGAAGAACACAGGAGAGTACACTATCACTGCTAGCAACCCCTTCGGCATTAAGGAAGAACATGTTAAGGTGAAGGTCTTAGATGTACCTGGACCTCCAGGACCCATAGAAGCCAGTAATATTTCAGCTGAGAAGTGTACTCTGACCTGGCTTCCACCAGAGGAGGATGGAGGCTCCTCTATCAAATCCTATATCCTTGAGAAGAGAGAGACCAGCCGCCTGCAGTGGACCAAACTAGCCGAAAATGTCATGGACTGCAGATATGTAGCCAGCAAACTGATCAAGGGCAATGAGTACATCTTCAGAGTGTCTGCTCTGAACCAGTATGGTACTGGAGACTCAAGCCAGTCTGGTCCAGTCAAGATGGTTGACAGTTTTGGTAAGTTTATATCGTTTGATGTGTGGTTTGAAAGGTTCAATGAATTAAAATTCAATGCTTCCATTTAGCCAAGTATATAGGCTTTGACTGAAAAAAACATTTTGTTTTGTTTTCCTAGGCCCACCAGGCCCACCCTCAACCCCAGAGATTGATAATGTCAGTAGGAATGCTGTCACCATTTCATGGAAGAGACCAGTACAGGATGGGGGAAGTGACATTAGAGGATATTCTGTACAGAGGAAAGAGAAGAAAGGAATAAGATGGGTGAGAGCCTGTAAGAGGACAGTCCCTGACCTGCGCTTCAAGGTGCAAGGCCTGACTGAGGGAGTAGAGTATGAGTTTAGAGTCACTGCTGAGAATAAAGCTGGATTTGGGGAGCCAAGTGAGCCATCACCTCCCGTGATGACCAAAGACATTGTGTGTAAGTAAAACCTTTTTTCCATGTAACTGTGAAAAGCATTTGAAGACAAGAGAATTAGCTCAACTCTTATTAACCTCTTGTTTTCTATGTTTATTAGACCCACCTGGTCCTCCATCCAACCCCAGAATTACAGACACCACAAAGACCACAGTCACCTTTGCCTGGGGACGACCCCACTATGATGGTGGTCTTGAAGTGGACGGGTACATTGTTGAGTACAAAAAGGAAGGGCACGATGACTGGGAGATGGAGACTCAGTACCCAGTGAAAGTTACTGAGTATGTTATTGGTAAACTTCAGAAAAGAGGCAAATACCACTTCAGAGTCAGTGCTGTGAACTCTGAGGGGTTGGGTGAGCCTGCAGAGATTGAGAAAGTCACTGAACTGGTGGACCAGGAAACGCTGCCAGACTTTGAGCTAGATGCTGACCTCAGGAAGACGCTTGTGGTCAGGAGCCGTGCATCAATCCGTATGTTTGTTCCCATCAAAGGCCGTCCTGTTCCTGAAGTAACTTGGAGCAAAGATGATAGCAACTTAAAAGTTCGTGCACATATCGACTGCACAGAGTCCTACACTCTACTTGTTATCCCTGACTGCACCCGATATGATGCTGGAAAGTATCACCTCTGTCTGGAGAATGTTGCTGGTAAGAAGACTGGCTTTGTCAATGTGAAAGTTTTGGACACACCAGGTCCACCAGTCAATGTCAAACCAAGAGAGATCACTAAGAACAGCATCCACTTGCAATGGGAAATCCCCATAATTGATGGTGGTTCTAAGATTCATAACTACATTATTGAGAAGAGAGATGCCACAAAGAAGGCCTACACAGTGCTTAGCACCACATGGCAGAAGTGTTCCTTCAAATTTTCAGACCTTGAGGAGGGAGCTTACTACTACTTCCGTATATCAGCTGAAAATGACCTGGGCGTAGGTGAGCCTGCTGAGACCCCTGAGCCAATAAGGGTGTCTCAGGCTCCCTCTGCACCAGAAAACTTGTATGTTACTGATGTGACCGCTGACAGCGCCAGCCTTGCATGGACCAAGCCCCTCCATGACGGTGGCAGCTTGATTACAGGGTATGTCATTGAGGCTCAGAAGAAGGACACTGACCAGTGGGTCCATATGGCCACCATCAAGTCTCTGGATTACACTGTCACAGATCTGATCGAGGGCACTGAATATACCTTCCGTATAATGGCTGTCAATGCGTCAGGCAGGAGTGATCCCCGTGAGAGCAGGCCTGCTGTGATAAAAGAGCAAACTTCCGCTCCATCATTTGATCTGCGTGGGGTCTACCAGAAGACTGTTATAGCAAAGGCAGGGGATCGTGTGAAAGTGGAGATTCCAGTGCTAGGCAAACCCAGGCCTATTGTGTCCTGGAAGAAGGGAGACCTGGTTTTCAAGGAGACACAGAGAATGAACATTGAAACCACACCTACATCAACTATCCTCAACATCGGTGAGATCAAAAGAACTGACGGAGGCCAGTATTCCATGACTGGAAAGAACATGCTGGGAACAGTGACAGAAACCATCACAGTTCTGGTACATGACATTCCAGGTCCTCCCACTGGTCCCATCAAGCTGGACGAGGTCTCATGCGACTATGTCCTCATGTCCTGGGAGGCACCAGAAAATGATGGAGGTGTTCCCATCAACAACTATATAGTTGAGATGCGGGAGACCACTGGCACTTCATGGATGGAGCTGGCAGCTACAGTTATACGCACCACATTCAAGGCAGCTCGACTTAATACTGGAACCCAATATCAGTTCCGCGTTAAGGCCCAGAACAGATATGGCATCGGACCATGTATTGTTTCTGAACCAGTGTTGGCAGCTTATCCATTTGATGTACCGGGACAGCCTGGCAGTCCTGTGGTCACATCTTTTAACAAGGATGCTATGACCATAAGTTGGAATGAGCCATCTTCTGATGGGGGTAGTCCCATTTTGGGCTATCACGTAGACAGAAAAGAGAAAAACAGCATTCTTTGGCAGAGGATTAGCAAAGCTCTTGTTGTTGGAAATATCTTCAAGTCAACAGGCCTTGTTGATGGCATTGAATATGAACATCGTGTCATTGCTGAGAACATGGCTGGTCTCAGCAAACCCAGCAAACCCTCCGATCCTTTGTATGCTTTGGACCCAGTTGACCCACCAGGCAGACCTGTGGCACTAAATATCACCAGGCATGAGGTGACCGTGTCATGGACCAAACCAGAGGGGGATGGTGGATTTTCCATTACAGGATACACAGTAGAGAGGAGAGAAATGCCCAATGGACGCTGGCTCAAAGCAAACTTCAACAACATTCTTGAAACTATCTACACAGTCAGTGGTCTTATTGAAGATGCAACATATGAATTCCGTGTGTTTGCTAGAAACTCAGCAGGTGCTGTTAGTGCTCCATCTCAATCATCAGAAGCTATCACATGTAGAGATGACATTGAAGAGCCCAGGCTTGATGTTGATGCATCATATAGCAGCAATGTTGTGGTCATGGCAGGAGAGATATTCAAGTTGGAAGCCAATGTGACTGGCAGGCCACTCCCATCCCTGGTTTGGACCAAGGAAGGTAAGGAGCTGGAGGATACAGGCAAGCTAGAGATAAAGACATCTGACTTCCACACAACTTTAATCAACAAAGACTCACTGAGGAGGGATGGTGGTGCTTTCACTCTCACTGCCAGCAATCCTGGTGGCTTTGCAAAGTTTACATTCAATGTCAAGGTGCTTGACAGACCAGGACCACCAGACTCACTAACTGTTACAGATGTCACTGCTGAGAAATGTGTCCTTAACTGGCTCCATCCAACACATGATGGTGGTGCTAAGATAGAGTACTTCATCATTCAGAGACGTGAGACCAGTAGGTTGGCATGGACAAACGTGGCCACAGACCTTCAAGCCAACAGGTTCAAGGTCACCAAGCTTCTTAAGGGCAATGAGTACGTTTTCAGAGTTATGGCTGTTAACAAGTACGGTGTGGGTGAACCCCTGGAGTCTGAACCTGTCGTATGTGCCAACCCTTATGTGCCCAGTGACCCACCCTCACAGCCTGAGGTCACCACAATAACAAAGGACTCTATGGTTGTCTGTTGGGAGCGCCCTGAGCATGATGGCGGCAGTAGAATTAACACATATATAATTGAGAGAAGGGATAAAACTGGCCTACGCTGGGTGAAGTGCAACAAGAGGACTGTAACTGACTTGCGATTCAAGGTGTCTGGTCTCACAGTAGGACATGAGTATGAATTCAGAGTTCTTGCTGAGAATAATGCTGGCCTAAGCCAGCCTAGTCCTTCTAGTCCATTTTACAAAGCCGTGGACACCATCTTCCAACCAGGGCCTCCAGGGAACCCCAGAGTGCTGGACACAACCAAGTCTTCCATCACACTTGCCTGGAACAAACCTGTCTATGATGGTGGTTCTGAAATCACTGGTTACATTGTGGAGACCTGCCTGCCTGAAGAGGATGAGTGGACCATCCATACTCCCAAGAAGGGATGGACAGCCACTTCATTCACCATAACCAACCTGAAGGAAAACCAGGAGTATAAAATCAACATCTGTGCCACTAATTGTGAAGGAGTGGGAGAACCTGCTGCTGTTCCTGGAACTCCTAAAGCTGAAGACAGGCTGCTTCCTCCAGAAATTGAACTTGGAGCAGAGCTGCGTAAGGTGGTCTGCATCAGAGCCTGCAGTACACTCAGACTCTTCGTCCCCATCAAGGGCAGACCAGCGCCTGAAGTGAAATGGTCAAGAGAGCATGGAGAATCCCTGGACAAAGCTATCATTGAAATCACTCCATCATTCACCACTCTTCAGATAGAGAATGTTGACAGGTTTGATGGAGGTAAATACTTGGTGACTATAGAGAATGCCTCAGGGAGTAAGACAGCTTTTGTAAATGTCCGAGTACAAGATACCCCTGGAGCTCCTCAGAATCTGTTTGTTAAGGAGGTCACTAGAGATTCAGTTTCCTTGGTTTGGGATGCACCTCTCATTGATGGGGGCTCCAGAGTCCGTAACTACATTGTGGAGAAGCGTGAGTCAACTAGGAAAGCCTACTCAACTGTCTGTGCCAGTTGCCACAAGTCAAGTTGGAAAGTCGGTGAACTAGAGGAGGGTAAAATGTACTTCTTCAGAATCTTGGCTGAAAATGAATATGGAATTGGCCTCCCTGCAGAGACCATTGAGCCAATTAAAGTGTCAGAGAAGCCTCTACCCCCAGGCAAAGTGTCCCTCCGTGAGGTTACCAGCAACAGTGTCACACTAACTTGGGAAAAGCCTGACCATGATGGTGGAAGCAGAATCACAGGCTATATTGTTGAAATGCAGGGTAAAGGCAGTGAGAAGTGGACTCAGGTCATGGTGGTAAAGACCAATGAGGCTCAGGTAACTGGGCTGACACAGGGGGAGGAGTACATGTTCCGTATCTCATCCACCAATGAAAAGGGTGTTAGTGACCCACGTCCTCTCAGTGTCCCTGTGGTGGCTAACGATCTGGTGATCTTGCCAACCTTCAAACTGCTTTTTAGCACATTCAGCGTGCTAGCTGGAGATGATCTAAAGATAGATGTACCGTATGCAGCCTATCCCAAGGCTACAGCAACATGGCTCAAAGATGGTGTTGTTCTCAAGGAAACAACAAGAGTTAATGCCGAGGCAACAGACAAAAACCTTCTTCTGGTCATTAAGGAGGCTTGCAGAGATGATGTTGGCACATACACTATCAAGCTGACTAACACAGCTGGAGAGGCTACTACAGATATCAGTGTTCTTGTCTTAGATAAACCTGGTCCTCCTACTGGCCCAATCAAAATGGATGAGGTCACTGCTGACAGTTTGATCTTATCTTGGAATGCACCACAATATGACGGTGGTTGCGCCATCAACAATTATATTGTAGAGAAGAGAGACACATCGACCACCAACTGGCAGATTGTGTCAGCCACAGTGGCCAGAACCACTATCAAGGCAGCCCGTCTGAAGACTGGATCTGAGTATCAGTTTAGGATCGCTGCAGAGAATAGATATGGCAAATCCTCATTCCTGCTCTCTGATTCCATTATTGCTCAATATCCATTTGAACTGCCTAGTTCACCACGTTCTGTTGTGGTCCAGTCAGCCACCAAGGAGACCATGGTGGTTGTGTGGGAGAAACCCAGCAATGATGGTGGAACCAAAATTCTGGGTTACCACTTAGAACTCAAAGAGAAGAACAGTATCCTGTGGGTGAAGCAGAACAAACAACTCATACCAGAGACCAGATTCAAAGTTGTTGGCCTTGAGGAGGGTATCGAATATGAGTTCAGAGTGTATGCTGAGAACATTGTTGGCCTCAGCAAAGCCAGCAAAGTGAGTGAAATGCAAGTGGCCAGAGATCCTTGTGACAGACCAGGAAAACCAGAAGCTGTCATTGTGACAAGAAACCAAGTGACACTCAGATGGACCAAACCTGAGTATGATGGTGGCATTAAAATCACAGGTTATGTTGTTGAGAAAAAAGAAGAAGCAGGACGCTGGATGAAGGCCAGTTTCACCAACATTATTGAGACTGAATTTGTTGTCACGGGACTCACTGAAGATCAGGTTTATGAGTTCCGTGTTATTGCCAGAAATGCAGCCGGTGTCTTTAGCCAACCGTCCGATTCCACTGGATCTATCACTGCTAAGGATGAGGTGGATCCACCCAAAATTGACTTGGAGGCTAAGTACTCGCAGGCTGTAGTGATAAATGCTGGAGAGACATTCAGGCTTGAAGCTGCTGTATATGGTAAGCCTGTGCCCACCATACACTGGATAAAAGAAGGCCACGAGATTACCGAAGCAGCTCGCTTAGAGATCAAGAACACAGACTTTACAGCCTGTCTAGTTGTTAAGGAAGCCATCCGTGTTGATGGAGGTCAGTACACTTTGCTGGTAAAGAATGTTGGAGGAGAGAAATCAGTTAACATAAACGTAAAGGTCTTGGACAGACCAGGTCCACCCGAGGGCCCTATCTCTATATATGGAGTCACGAGTGAGAAATGCTCCATTTCCTGGAAAACTCCCTTGCAAGATGGAGGTAGTGATGTTTCCCATTACATTGTTGAGAGGAGGGAAACCAGCAGACTGGTTTGGACCGTGGTTGAACAAAAAGTTCAGACACTCAACTTGAAGATCACTAAACTTCTTCCAGGTAATGAATACATCTTCAGAGTGATCCCAGTCAACAAATATGGCATTGGTGAGCCCCTGGAATCTGAAGCAATGATTGCCAGAAATCCATTTGTCACTCCGAGCCCACCGACAGAGGTGGAAGTCTCCACAATCACTAAGGACTCTATGGTGGTAACTTGGGAGAGACCATCTAATGATGGTGGCAGCGCCATCCAAGGATACGTTGTTGAAAAACGTGACAAGGATGGTGTGAGGTGGACCAGGTGCAACAAGCGCAATGTAAGTGAGCTGCGCTTCAGAGTGACAGGGCTCATGGAAAACCATAGCTATGAATTCAGAGTCGCTGCTGAGAATGCTGCTGGAGTTGGAACACCTAGCACACCAACAGTTTACTACAAAGCACTGGACCCCATCTTCAAACCTGGCCCACCAAACAACCCCAAGGTGGTAGACACATCTAGATCCACTGTGTCCCTGACATGGGGCAAACCCATCTATGATGGTGGTTGTGAGATTCAGGCTTACATTGTGGAAGCATGTAATGGGGCATCTGATGAGTGGTTTATGTGCACTCCTCCCACTGGAATCACAGACACTAAGTTTACAGTGAAAAAACTTCTTGAGAAGCACGAGTACCAGTTCAGAGTGTGTGCAGTCAACAAAGTTGGTGTTGGTGAGCATGCTGATGTGCCTGGAAAACATCTTCTAGTGGAGAAGCTTGAGGCTCCCGATCTTGACCTGGATGCTGACATGAGAAAAATGATCAACATCAGAGCAGCCTGCACTCTCAGGCTGTTTGTTCCTGTGAGAGGTCGCCCAGCTCCTGAGTTGAAATGGGGAAAAGCTGACGGGGAGATTAAGGAAACTGCCCAGATTGACAATACAGGCAGTTATGCTTCTCTTGTCATTGAGAATGTTGACAGATTTGACAGTGGAAAGTACACCTTGACTGCAGAGAATGCAAGCGGATTAAAGTCTGTCTTCATCAGCGTCAGAGTGCTGGACTCCCCAAGTCCACCCACTAACTTTACAGTGAAAGAGATTACCAAGAACTCTGTCACTCTCACATGGGAGCCTCCTCTTCTTGATGGTGGCGCAAAGATTAAGCATTACATAGTTGAGAAACGTGAGAGCACCAGGAAAGTTTACTCACCCATCACCACCTGCAACAGGATGTCATGGAAAGTTGAGCCTCTTCCAGAGGGTGGAATCTTCTTCTTCAGAGTCCTGGCTGAGAATGAATATGGTGTTGGTCTCCCAGCAAAAACTTTAGAGCCAATTAAAATATCTGAAAAACCTCAGCCACCTGGCAAGGTCAGCGTTGTTGACGTCACTCATAGCACTGTTTCTCTCACTTGGGAGAAGCCTACACATGATGGCGGCAGCAGAATCAGTTACTATGAAGTTGAAGTGGCTCCTAAGGATAGTGACGTTTGGTCTGTGTGTGCCAGTGTGAAGGGCTTGGAGACAGTAGTGACCAACCTTCTCAAAGGAGAAGAATATAATTTTAGAGTTGTTGCAGTAAATGACAAAGGCAAAAGTGATCCAAGACAACTGGTTCAGTCAGTTGTTGCAAAGGACCTTGTCATTGAGCCCTCTGTTAGACCCAAAGTGAGTTCCTACAGTGTACAGGTGGGATATGATCTCAAGATAGAGGTTCCAATTGCTGGTCATCCAAAGCCAACCATCACCTGGACCAAGGATGGAGCAGCCCTTAAGCAGACCACCAGAGTCAATGTTACTGACTCAGCACATCACACCACTCTTACAATAAAGGATGCCACCAAAGAGGATGGAGGCATGTACAGTATCAATATTGCCAATGCCCTTGGTTCCAAGGATGCCACCATTGAGGTGATCACCCTGGACAAACCAGGCCCACCAACAGGACCCGTCAAGATTGAGGATATCAGTGCTGAGAGTATGACTCTTATCTGGGAACCTCCTACATACACAGGTGGTTGTCCAATCTCTAACTACGTGGTGGAAAAGAGAGATACAACTACAACCAACTGGGTGGTGGTTTCTGCAACTGTGGCAAGAACCACTTTAAAAGTATCCAATCTTAAGACAGGTGCTGAATACCAGTTTAGAATCTATGCAGAAAATAGATATGGAAAGAGTTACGCAATTGATTCAGAGCCTGTTTTGGCACAGTATCCATTCCAGGAGCCTGGCCCTCCAGGGACACCATTTGTGTCCTCATACACTAAAGATTATATGGTGGTTGAGTGGCATAAACCCCCATCGGATGGAGGCAGTGCAATCCTGGGGTACCATTTGGAGAGGAAAGAGAAAAACAGTATCCTCTGGACCAAGATTAACAAAATGCTCATCCAGGACTGCAGATTCAAATCCACTCCTCTTGAGGAAGGCATTGAGTATGAGTATAGGGTATATGCTGAGAATATTGTTGGTATTGGAAAATGCAGCAAAGTATCTGAGGTTTATGTTGCCCGTGACCCATGTGATCCTCCTGGCCGTCCTCAGGCTATCATTGTGACCAGGCATTCAGTGAAGCTGAGGTGGACCCCACCACAGTATGATGGTGGAAGCCTTGTTACTGGCTACGTGGTGGAGAAACGTGACCTTCCAGAGGGAAAATGGATGAAGGCTAGCTTCGCAAACGTTATTGAACATGAATTTACAGTTACTGGTCTGATAGAGGACAGTAAATATGACTTCAGAGTAATTGCAAGGAATGCAGCTGGCGCGGTCAGCAAGCCCTCTGAGACTACAGGATCCATAACAGCAAATGATGAAGTTGAGCCACCCAAGTGTGAGACAGATCCTATGTACAACCAGACTCTTGTTATTAATGCAGGAGAGACATTTAGTCTGGAGGCCAGTGTTGAGGGAAAGCCCATCCCAACAGCTCAGTGGTTCAAGGGAAGTGTTGAAGTTGAGAACTCATCTAGAGCTGAGATCAAAAACACAGATTTTAATGCTTTGCTTGTTGTGAAGGATGCCGTCAGAGTAGATGGTGGACAGTACACTCTGGTTCTGACAAATGTGGCTGGAACTAAGACTGTTCCATTCAGTGTAAAGGTTCTGGACAGACCAGGACCCTCAGAGGGACCTCTCACAGTCAGCAATGTTACGGAGGAGAAATGCTCACTATCATGGCTGCCACCCAGACATGATGGAGGAGCTAGCATTTCTCACTACATCATTCAAAAGCGAGAAACCAGCCGCCTGGCATGGACTGTGGTCTCCAGCGACTGCGGAGCTACAATGTTCAAGGTTACCAAGCTATTGAAGGGCAATGAGTACATTTTCAGAGTCATGGCTGTGAACAAATATGGTGTGGGGGAGCCTCTTGAATCAGCACCTGTGATTATGAGAAATCCATTTGTTCCCCCTGGCTCACCTCAGGAACTTGAGATCACTAACATTACCAGGGATTCCATGACTGTCTGTTGGAACCGCCCTGAGACCACAGGAGGCAGTGACATTGTTGGTTACATCATCGAGAAGAGGGACAGAGCTGGAGTGAGGTGGACCAAGTGCAACAAACGCAGAGTGACAGACCTGCGTTTCAGAGTAACAGGACTGACTGAAGACCATGAATATGAATTCAGGGTATCAGCTGAGAATGCAGCTGGAGTGGGCCAGCCAAGCCCATCGACACCCTATCTCAAAGCCTGTGACCCCACCTTTGAACCAGGCTCTCCCACCAATGCCCACACGGTAGACACCACAAAAGACTCCGTCACTGTCACTTGGCATCGGCCTATCTATGATGGTGGTTGTGAGATTGAAGGGTATGCTGTTGAAATTACCAAGGCTGATGAAGAGGAATGGACCATATGCACTCCATCCTCTGGAGTCAAGGATACCAAGTTTACCATCAAAAAGCTGATAGAACACCAAGAATACAAGGTCCGTATCTGTGCCATCAATAAGCTGGGTGTTGGTGAGCCAACAGAGATCCTGGGAGTCGTGAAGCCTTTGGATAAGATTGATCCTCCAGAGATGATTCTGGATTCAGAACTCAGGAAGGGAATAGTTGTCAGAGCAGGAGGCTCAATGAGAATTGGCATTCCCTTCAAGGGCCGTCCCACTCCTGAAATAAGCTGGGCTAAGGAAGATGGTGAACTGCCAAGTAAAACTCAGATTGAGACAGGTGAAGATTACACACAGCTATCTATTGACATCTGTGACAAGTATGATGCAGGAAAATACATCCTCAACTTGGAAAATAGTGCTGGCACCAAATCAGCATTTGTCTCTGTTAAAGTTCTGGACACTCCAGGGGCTCCATTAAATCTAACAGTAAAAGATATTAAGAGGGAGAGTGTCACTCTGACCTGGGAGCCTCCTGTTATTGACGGTGGTGCAAGAATTAAGAATTACCTGGTTGAAAAGCGTGAGTCCACAAGGAAGGTTTACTCTAATATAGATAACAAATGCACAAAGACAAGCTATCGCATCACTGGCCTCACTGAGGGAACCATCTACTATTTCAGAGTCTTAGCTGAGAATGAATTTGGTGTAGGACAGCCAGCTGAAACAGAAGAATCAGTTAAAACGTCTGAGCCACCTCTCTCTGTGGGTAAGGTCACTTTGACCGAAGTGACAAAAACCTCTGCCACTCTCTCCTGGGAGAAGCCAGTTCATGATGGAGGCAGCAGGATTATTGGCTACTACATTGAGATGCAACCTGTAGGCTCAGAGGAATGGGTGGTGGCTGCCACAAGCAAAACTTGTGAGGGTACTGTCACAGGCCTTAGTGCAGGGCACGAGTACCTGTTTAGAGTATCAGCCTTCAATGAGAAGGGCAAGAGTGACCCCAGAGCTTTGGCTGTTCCAGTCACTGCTAAAGATGTAACCATTGAGCCCAGATTCAAAATAAGATTCAACACTTACAGTTTGCAGAATGGGGAGGATCTGAAGATTGAGATCCCAGTGATTGGACGTCCTGTTCCCAAGGTTGAGTGGAAAAAGGAAGGACAAGCTCTTAAGGAGACAACTAGACTAAATGTGTTCAGCACACCGTCATCCACTAAGCTTGTTATCAAAGATGCAAATAAAGAAGACTCTGGAAAATATACTGTCACAGCCACCAGCAGCATTGGAACATCTACAGAGGATATCACCATTATTATTCTAGACAAGCCCGGGCCACCCACAGGCCCTGTGAAGATTGAGGAGGTGAGCTCTAATTTCGTCACACTCTCCTGGGAGCCACCAGTGTACACTGGAGGCTGTCAGATCAATAACTACATTGTAGAGAAGAGAGACACAACCACCACATCATGGCAGATTGTGTCTGCTACTATTGCAAGGACAACCATCAAAGTCACCAACCTGAAGACTGGCGTTGAGTATCAATTCAGAGTATCTGCTGAGAACAGATATGGAAAGAGTTCAGCCATTCTCTCTGCTGCAGTTATTGCTCAGTATCCATTCAGTGAGCCTGCTGCACCAGGAAAACCAATTGTTACAGCTGCAACCAAGGATCACATGGTTGTTGAGTGGAATCCTCCCACCAACAATGGAGGCAGTCCAATCATTGGCTATCACTTGGAAAGAAAGGAGAAAAACAGCCTTTTGTGGACTAAACTGAACAAGCTTCTAATCCCAGACACTCGTTTCAAGACAACAGAGCTGGAAGAAGGTATTGAATATGAATTCAGAGTTTATGCTGAGAACATTGCTGGTCTCAGCCAAGCTAGCAAAATCTCTGAGGGTACGGTAGCCAGGGACCCATGTGACCCACCAGGCACCCCTGAGGCCATTGAAATCACCAGAAATCATGTTACACTCCGGTGGACAAAGCCCCAGTATGATGGAGGCAGTGCCATCACTGGCTATATGATTGAGAGGAGGAAGGACCCAGATACTCGGTGGATGAAGGCCAGCTTCACCAACATCATTGATACCCAGTTTACAATCACTGGTCTCACTGAGGACTGTATTTATGAATTCAGAGTCATTGCCAGGAATGCTGCAGGTATCTGCAGTCGTCCATCTGAAAGCACAGGAGAAATTACAGCCAACGACACAATTGAGGCTCCAGAAGCCACAATGGATTCGAAATTCAAGGATCTGACTGTTGTTCATGCAGACGAGACATTTGTCATTGATGCTGATTACACTGGCAAGCCTATGCCTGAGGTCACATGGTTAAAGGATGGCAAGGAAATTGACAAAACCACTCCAAGAATGGAGATTAAGACCACTCTCACACGTACCATCCTGACTGTCAAAGAATGCATCAGAGTGGATGGTGGCCACTTTGTCCTTAAACTTGTCAATGTGGGGGGAGTTAAGATGATCCCAGTCAATGTTAAAGTTCTAGATAGACCTGGTCCTCCAGATGGCCCATTAGAAATCAAAGGGGTCACATCTGAGAAATGTTATCTGCATTGGAACCATCCCTCACATGATGGTGGGGCGGGCATTTCTCACTACATCATAGAGAAGAGAGAGACCAGCCGTTTATCATGGACTATGGTTGAGCCAAAGATCCAGGCAATCAGCTACAAAGTCACAAAACTGCTCCCTGGGAATGAATACATCTTCAGAGTCACTGCAGTGAATAAATATGGTGTTGGCGAACCTTTAGAATCGGAGCCTGTCATTGCTCGCAACCCATTCACCACTGCCAGTGCCCCCTCCATCCCAGAGCCCAGCGCTATTACCAGAGATTCAATCGTGCTTACTTGGGAGAGACCTGAAGATAATGGAGGAGCTGAAATTGAAGGATATGTCCTTGAAAAACGTGATAAGGATGGCATCAGATGGACCAAGTGTAACAAGAAGAGGCTGAATGACCTGAGATTCCGGTGCACTGGCCTCACAGAGGGCCACTCCTATGAATTCAGGATCTCGGCTGAAAATGCTGCTGGTGTTGGAAAGCCTAGTGCACCAACACAGTACATCAAGGCATGTGATGCCACTTATCCGCCAGGATCTCCAAATAATCCCAAAGTCACTGATCATTCAAGCACCACCGTCTCCCTGTCCTGGTCCAGGCCTATCTATGATGGAGGGGCACGGATCACAGGATATGTTGTTGAAAAGAAAGAGGCTGGAGATGATGAATGGATTGTTTGCACACCTCCCACTGGTGTCCAAGAAACTCACTACACTGTAAAGACACTGAAAGAGAATGCAGAGTACAACTTCCGTATCTGTGCTGTAAACTGTGAGGGTGTTGGAGATCACATAGACCTACCTGGGTCTGTGATTGCTGCTGAGAAGCTCGAGGCTCCTGAAATTGAACTAGATGCTGACCTGAGGAAGATGGTCAATGTTCGAGCTACCGCCACCCTGCGTCTGTTTGTGACAATCAGGGGAAAGCCTGAGCCTGAGGTCAAATGGTCAAAGGCTGATGGCAGTCTGAATGAACGGGCTCAGATTGAAGTAACTAGCTCTTATACAATGCTGGTGATAGAGAATGTTGACAGATTTGACACTGGCAAATACGTACTAACCCTTGAGAACCTCAGTGGTTCTAAATCAGCCTTCATCAATGTTAGAGTTCTAGATTCACCCAGTGCTCCAACCAACCTTGAGGTTAAAGATGTGAAGAGACATTCTGTTTCTCTGTCTTGGGAGCCTCCGCTTATTGATGGTGGGGCTAAGATATCACACTATATTGTAGAAAAGAGAGAGCAGAAGAGAATGGCTTTCACCAGTGTTTGCACAAACTGTGTAAGGAACTCCTTCATCATTTCCGACCTGCAGGAAGGCGGCAGATACTATTTCCGGGTGTTGGCTGTGAATGAGCTGGGAGTAGGCCTGCCTGCCTCCACAGATCAAGTTAAAGTATCAGAGGCTCCTTTGCCACCCGGTAAGGTTGTCCTGGTTGATGTGACTCGTCATACTGTCACCCTTTCCTGGGAAAAACCGGATCATGATGGAGGCAGCAAAATCACAAGCTACATTGTAGAGATGCAGCCCAAAGGTGATGACAAATGGACAGTGTGCAGTGCAGCGAAAGCACTTGAAGCTACTATTGATGGGCTCACAACTGGTGAAGAATATTCCTTCAGGGTGATTGCTGTGAATGATAAGGGTAGGAGCGATGCCAAGCCTTTGGCTACCCCTGTGGTGGTAAAGGATATCACAACGGAGCCTATCATTAATTTGCTGTTCAACACATACAGCGTAAAAGCAGGGGATGATTTGAAGATTGATGTTCCCTTCAAAGGGAGGCCCCAGCCTGAGGTGTCCTGGAAGAAGGATGGCCATGTGCTCAAACAGACAACCAGAGTAAATGTTCTTAATTCCAAGACCTCATCCAAGATTAACATCAAGGATGCCACCAAGGATGATGTTGGAAAGTATGAGGTCACACTGACTAATGCAATTGGCACCAAGACAGCTGAAATCTCTGTTATAATCCTGGACAAACCTGGCCCACCCAGCAACATTAAGGTAGATGAAGTGAGTGCTGACTTCATCTCACTGTCCTGGGATGCTCCAATTTATAGTGGTGGATGCCAGATTAACAACTACGTGGTGGAGAAGAGAGACACCACCACAACCACATGGCAGATAGTGTCAGCCACAGTCGCCAGGACATCAATAAAAGTTTGTCGTCTCACTCAAGGAACAGAGTACCAGTTCCGCATTGCAGCTGAGAACCGTTATGGAAAGAGTACTGCCATTGACTCCGCTCCTGTTGTTGCTCAGTATCCATTTGAGCCTCCTGGTCCTCCAACCAACCTCCACGTTGCTCATGCTACCAAGACTAGCATGCTGGTGGTGTGGGGCAGACCTGCCAGTGATGGTGGAAGCCCTGTTATTGGTTATCACATTGAATGCAAAGAGCAAAGTAGCATCCTATGGACCAAAGTTAACAGAGGGCTGTTAGCTGAAAACCAATTTAAGATGACTGGCATTGAAGAAGGTCTGATGTATCAGTTTAGAGTCTATGCGGAAAATATTGCTGGCATTGGTCCATGCACTAAGCCTAGTGAGCCTGTTGCAGCCAGGGACCCATGTGAATCTCCACGTAACCTTAAAGTCACAAACATCACCAGAAACTCAGTTTCCCTCTTCTGGGATGGGCCAGAGTATGATGGTGGAGTCAAAATAACTGGATACATTGTAGAGCGTAAAGAACTTCCCAGTGGTCGGTGGTTAAAGTGCAACTTCACCAATCTGCAAGAAACCTACTTTGATGTCACAGGCCTAACAGAAGATGTCCAATATGACTTCCATGTTATTACGAAGAACTCTGCTGAGCTGTTGAGTGCTCCTTCAGAGAGCACTGGTCCTATCACTGTCAAGGATGATGTAGATCCTCCAACTATAATCATGGAAGATAAATTCAGACAGCTGGTTGTCATAAAGGCTGGAGATATTATTAGAATTGATGCTGAAATCACAGGACGTCCACTCCCGGTCGTCACCTGGTCTAAGGATGGAAAGGAGATTGAGGCCAAGGCTAGGTGTGAAATCACCTCCACCAACTTCACAACCACCCTGATTGTTAGAGACACTATAAGGAGGGACTCTGGACAGTACGTCCTGACTCTGCACAATGTAGCTGGAACCAGGTCTGTGGCTGTCAACTGTAAGGTTCTTGACAGACCTGGACCTTCCTCAGGACCTCTGGCAGTGTCTGGCCTCACCGCAGAGAAATGCACCATAACATGGGGACCTCCTCAAGAGAATGGTGGTGCTGAAATCATGCACTACATTGTGGAGAAGCGTGAGACAAGTCGCCTTGCCTGGACTCTTGTCTATGGTGACATGAAGGCAACTACCTGCAAAGTGACGAAGCTGCTTAAAGGAAATGAGTACATCTTCAGAGTCAGGGGAATCAACAAATATGGAGATGGCGAAGCTCTGGAGAGTGAGCCAGTAAAGGCCACGGATCCATTCACTGTGCCTGCAGCCCCCACTAATGTCCAGGTCACCTCAGTTACCGGTGACGCGATGACCATCTGTTGGGAAAGACCAGTTTCTGATGGTGGCAGCAGTATTGCTGGCTATGTAATTGAAAGACGAGAGAAGACTGGTCTCCGTTGGTGCCGTGTCAACAAGAAACCTGTGTATGACCTGAGAGTGAAAGCCTCAAACCTTCGTGATGGATGTGAGTACGAATACAGAGTGTTTGCAGAGAATGCTGCTGGCCTCAGTTCTCCTAGCACCCCTTGCCCACTCACCAAGGCTGAAGACCCACAGTTCCTGCCCTCACCCCCAGCTAAGCCAAAGATCATTGACTCTACAAAGACCACAGTCAGCCTGGCATGGAATAAGCCACTATTTGATGGTGGAGCACCTGTGACTGGTTACAGAGTAGAATACAGGAGGACATTAGATGATGAATGGATTGTTGGAGTCCAGAACACCAAGAACACAGAGTTTACAGTGGTGGGATTGACACCTGGGGCTGAGTATGTCTTTGTTGTCAAGTCCATTAACAAGATTGGAGTCAGTGAGCCCAGCCCAGAGTCAGACAAACAGGTTGCCAAAGAAAAAGAGGAAGAGCCTGTGTTTGACATCAGCAATGAAATGAGGAAGACTCTTATTGTAAAGGATGGAAGCTCATTTACCATGAAAGTGCCCTTCAGAGGCAAACCCATCCCCAGTGTTACTTGGACTAAGCCTGATGTTGACCTTAGAGTCCGTGCTGTCATTGACACCACAGACACCTTCACCTCAATCACCTTAGAAAAAGCAACTCGCAACGACTCTGGAAAATACAATGTCACCTTGTCCAGTGTAGCTGGAACCTCCTCACTGACGCTTAATGTCAGAGTCCTAGACTCGCCAGGACCGCCTGCCCAGGTGGAGGTCAAGGATGTGACCAAGACATCTGCCACTGTAACGTGGGACACTCCTGAGAATGAGGGTGGGGGACCAGTTAAGAATTATCTTGTTGATTTCCGTGAGGCCAGCAAGAAAGGCTGGACCAGGTTGACCGACACATGCCATAGACTGACATACAAGGTGGCAAACCTGAAGGAGGGAGAAGTTTACTACTTCAGAGTGACAGGCGAGAATGAATATGGTGTTGGTGTTCCTGCAGAGACTAAAGAGGGAACCAAAATCACAGGTATGAAATTTTGAATTGGCAGCATTGTTGTTTCTCATTGTTTTACAAAAGATAATATCTGAGTTATTCCACTTAAACACAATATATGTGTTTTCCCCCAGAAAAACCAAGCCCACCACCAAAGCTAGGAGCAACCGATGTGACCAAGGAGAGTGTGACGTTGACTTGGGCTAAACCAGAACAAGATGGAGGCAGCAGAATTACTGGCTACCTGCTTGAAGCACTGGAGAAAGGCCAAGAAAAGTGGGTCAAGTGTGCTGTAACTAAGTACACCCACTTCACAGTGTCTGGCCTGAGAGAGAATGTAGAGTACTTCTTCAGAGTCAGGGCTGAAAACCATGCTGGTTTCAGCGATGTCAAGGAAATGGTCATCCCTGTTGTGGTCAAAGACCAGCTCGGTAAGCTCCATTTGTGTTATTCAGATTCACCATTGTGAGAAGAAATACAAACCCCAAACAAGCTTACACCTTACTTACATGCATATAATTAGGAAAAAGCATGTCAATGCTAAAAACCCTCAATTTGACTTCTGACTTGTCTTTTATAACTCGATTGCATGTTTTTCCCTAGAATCTCCTGAGATGAACATGAAGGACTTCCCTCACAACACAGTGTATGTCAGAGCTGGGTCCACTCTGAAGTGTGAGATCCCATTGACAGGTTGGCCCTTGCCTAAAGTCGCTCTGTCCAAGGATAACGTGCTGCTCAAGTCAACGCTGAGGTTCAACTCTGACGTCACCCCTGACAGCATCAAGATCACTCTGCGTGAGAGCATTGCTGGAGACTCAGGCCGCTATGATATCACTGCGTCCAACTCCACTGGAACCACCAAATCCTACATTAACATTGTGGTTCTGGACCGCCCAAGTGTCCCTGTTGGACCCGTGGAGTTGTTTGATGTCACAGAAGACAGCGTAAGCCTTAGGTGGCTCCCACCAGTGTATGACGGTGGCAGTCCTATCACCAACTACATCATCCAGAAACGAGAGACAACAACAGCCAACTGGATGGACATATCTTCTGCTGTTGCCCGCTGCACCATGAAGATCTTGAAACTCACCACTGGCCTGGAGTACCAGTTCAGAATCAGGGCTGAGAACAGATATGGAATCAGTGAGCATATTGACTCACCACCAGTCACTGTCAACCTTCCATACAGTAAGTAGTCCTTTTTACTTCCGTCATTTTTTCATCCTCAGTGTTCATGCCAGCACTCTTAAATTCTGCCTCTATCCACCAGCTATTCCAGATGGCCCATCAACTCCAGAAGTTACTGCTGTAACCAGGGAGAGCATCACTGTAGCCTGGAAGGAGCCCAAGTCAGATGGGGGCAGCCATGTGTTTGGCTACCATCTGCAGATGAAAGACAGGAACAGCATCTTATGGCAGAGTGTTAATAAAATGGTGATTCGTGCTACGCACTACAAGGTCACCAACATAAATGCTGGACTTATTTATGAGTTCAAGGTGGCGGCAGAGAACGCTGCTGGACTCAGTGCTTTCAGCAAAGCTTCAGATCCTGTGTTGGCCATTGACCCCTGTGGTGAGTGGAAAGTCAAACTTTCTGTGCACAAAATCGAATTTTAGTGGAATAGTCATTTCACGAGTCTTCACTGTCTGTTCCTGCAGAGCCACCCATCAACCTGCGTATAAGCGACATCACCAAGAACACCATCAGCGTGGTCTGGGAGAAGCCCAACTATGACGGTGGATCCCCAATCACTGGTTACATCATTGAGAAGAGAGAGGGTGTTAGTCCAAAGTGGTCCAAAGCTGTCCTCAATAATATCACAGACACCCGCTTCACCGTGACCGGCCTTACCCAGGATGAAACATATGAGTTCAGAGTCATGGCCAAGAATGCTGTTGGCTCAGTGAGCAACCCCTCCATGACTGCTGGACCAGCCACCTGCGTGGACACCTACGGTACGTCTTTGAGTATTCAGTTGTTGATGTCTCATCTTTGTCTGTGTTCTATGATGTCTATAAGTTCTATGATATCCATCAGAACTGGAACTCAGTTGTCTGTTCTATGGTTTGTTTTTCAGGTGCCCCAGAGATTGAAATTCCTCAGGAGTACCTCAACGAAGTCAAGCACAAGGCTGGCTCTGACGTGGAGCTCAAGTTTAATATCACAGCCAAACCTGCCCCAACTATTGAGTGGTTTAAAGACGGTAAAGAGCTTAAACCTTCATCCCAGCTCTCTTTCAAACACACATTTGAGTCCACCAGTGTATACCTGAAGGAAACCACTCGTCTGAACTCGGGGACTTATGAAGTCAAGGTGAAGAACTCTCTGGGATCGTCATGTGCCATTGTCAGGCTGCTGATTCAAGGTATACAGATATTATTTTATTTAAAAACAGTAATGTTGCTTTGTAAAAGACGTATCTTATAGATTATGTGCATTCATCTTCCCTAATCAGACAAACCAGGCCCCCCTGCTGGAGAAATTCAATTTAAGAAGGTGACAGCTGACAACATTACCATCATGTGGTCCCCACCTGCCGACGAGGGCGGTGCCATGGTTTCTCATTACATTGTAGAGAAGAGGGAGACCAGCAGGATAATGTGGTCCATTGTCTCAGAGAAACTGGTCGACTGCATCGTGAATGTGCCCAGACTCATTCAGGGTAACGAGTACATCTTCAGAGTCCGCGGAGTTAATAAGTACGGCATCGGAGACCCACTGGAGTCTGAGCCCATTATCGCCAAGAACGCATTCGGTAACAGCATACAATCATTATTGTTCACCACAGTTGCAGCTGTAATTTACTTTCTAACTAAGGTAAACAGAACTAGTTTATCTAATCTGACTACTTTAATTCCTAACAGTTCCTCCAAGTGAGCCATCCAAGCCTAAAGTTAGCATGATCACCAAGTCCACCATGACAGTGATCTGGGAAAGACCGGCGATGGATGGAGGCAGTGACATCGATGGTTATTACCTGGAGAAAAGGGAGAAGAAGAGCCTGCAGTGGTTCAAGGTCTGTTTGTTTGAGTATGTTGACAGATTCTACATGTATAAGAAGCCTAACTGATGAGTGGCCTGTGTGAACCAAAGCAAATCTATTGTTTCCATCCAGGTGGTGAAGGGCACTATCAGAGACACCAGGCAGAAAGTCATCAACCTGGTGGAGAACAATGAGTACCAGTTCAGAGTTTGTGCTGTCAACAAGGCTGGAGCAGGAAACTACTCTGAGGATTCTGACCTTTACATGGCCTACGACCCCATCGGTATGATCTGCTGGCTTTGTCGAAATTTCTTGTGAAGGTTTCCTTCCTGTTAAGGTGTTCACATGCAGCAACAATCCTGCCCTTTTGTCTCCTCCAGACCTGCCTGGGGAACCATCAAAGCTGCGTGTGGTCGACTCCACAAAGACCTCCATCACTCTCGGCTGGGAGAAGCCTGTCTATGATGGTGGCAGTGAAATCACACACTATCTGCTGGAGCAGATGAACACAGAGGACAGAGAATGGGTGACCATCAACCCACAGGTCAAAACATGCGAGTATGTGGTGTCCCACCTCAAACCTGGCTCCTACTACTTCTTCAGAGTCTCTGCTGTGAACTGCAAGGGCAAAGGAGAAGATATCAAGATGTACCAGCCTGTGCAAGCCAAAGATATTTTAGGTTTGTCTTTTATTTTATGACAAAGATGAAACAGTCATTTTATTTATGACGGTTTATCACTGGATTGTCATTATTAGATTATTAATAATTGATGTTTCTTTTCTTTCCAACAGAGGAGGCGGATTTGGACTTGGATGTTCCCATGACAACCCAATACACAGCCAAGGCTGGCCGTGACGTAGAAGTGTTTATCCCACTGAAGGGACGCCCAGTTCCCAACGTCACCTGGCGTCGTGGTGACCGCAACATGGCTGGTGACAACCGCTACACCATCAGCAGCACTGAGAGATCCACCACACTCCTCATTCCCAAGGTCACCCGCGATGACTGCGGAAAGTATTTGTTGGAGATTGAGAACGGTGTGGGAGAATCCAAGATAATCACGGTTTCACTCAAAGTTCTTGACAGTCCATCCACCTGCCAGAAGCTAATGATCAAGAACGTGACAAGGGGAAAGCTGACACTCAGTTGGGAGGCTCCTATCGTCGATGGCGGCTCTCCTGTCACTAATTACATTGTGGAGAAGAAGGCCTCCACCATGAAGGCTTACCAGGTGATCACTGCAGAGTGCCTCAACACATCTTACAAGTTGTCAGGCCTGGAGGATGATATCGCTTATTTCTTCCGTGTGTCTGCTGAGAACGAGTTTGGTGTTGGTGACACCTGTGAGACCACTGAGCCTGTCAGAGCGACAGAAACTCCAGGAGCTGTTAAAGAACTGGTGATGGTAGACTCCACAAAGACCTCTGTAACCCTGCAGTGGACCAGACCCGACCATAACGGTGGCAGCCACATCACAGAGTACATCATTGAGAAGAGAAGCCAAGAGGAAGTCAACTGGTCAGTAGGTGCGACATGCAAGCGCTGCACCTGCGAGGTGACAGGACTCAAGGAGAACACCATCATGGACTTCAGAGTGTTTGCCAAAAATGAGAAAGGAAGGAGTGACTTCTCTCAAATTGGTCCAATCACAGTGATGGATTTCATCATTCCACCTGAAGCAAGCCTCAGTGATTACCCCAATGGAGAGCTTGCTGTTCGTGTTGGTCAGAACATTCACATTGAGCTGCCCTTCAAGGGTAAACCAAGGCCTGCAATCAGCTGGCTGAAGGATAACCTGCCTTTGAAGGAGAGCGAGAAGATCCGCTTCAGGACCACTGACAACAAGACTGCAGTCACAGTCAGAGGAGCCAAGAAGGAGAATGCTGGCCAGTACACCTTAGTCCTGGACAACAGAGTTGTCAAGAACTATTTTGATATCAATGTGATCACTCTGGGGGCCCCTTCACCACCTGTTGGTCCCATCCGCTTTGATGAGATTAAAGCTCAGAGTATCATCATCTCCTGGGATGAGCCTAAAGAAGATGGAGGTGGCGAGATCACCTGCTACAGTGTGGAGAAACGTGAAACCTCCCAGGCCAACTGGAAGATGGTCTGCTCCAGTGTAGTCAGGACCACCTTCAAGATCCCCAACCTCGTCAAAGGAACCCAGTACCAGTTCAGGGTCCGTGCTGAGAACAAGTACGATGTCAGTGAAGCACTCGTCTCCTCAGAGATTATTGCCCAGCATCAGTACAAAGCTCCAGGTTCACCAGGAAAGCCGGTCGCCTACAACATCACCAGTGATGGTATGACCATCAAGTGGGAGGCCCCAGAGTTCGATGGAGGTTCCCCCATTTTGGGTTATCATGTTGAGAAGAAGGACAGGAACAGCCTCTTATGGCAGAAGGTGAACTCTACCATAATCTCCAACAGAGAGTACAGAATCATTGGTCTCATAGAGGGCCTGGAGTACTCCTTCAGAGTGTATGCTGAGAACAACGCCGGACTCAGCCCTGTCAGTGAACAGAGCAAACATGCTCTCGCCATCTCCCCTGTCGGTAAGTCCTACATCTGTCTGTGTGCTCTGTGCATCTGCCTTGTGCAGAAAAATAAGACTGCTTTGTATATTGTTTCATTCACTAAATATTCACCTTAAATAATTTTTTAACTGATTTCCTCCTTCTCATCTCCATTAGATCCCCCTGGCACCCCGGTTTGCATCGATGTAACCAGAGACTCGGTCACCCTGCAATGGGACATTCCAACGCGAGATGGTGGCAGCAAAATTGTGGCCTATAGCGTGGAGAGACGTCACGGCCGAGGCAAATGGCTGCGATGCAACTTCACTGATGTCAGTGAGACTCAGTTCACTGTGACCGGTCTGTCCGCTGGAGACAGATTTGAGTTCAGAGTGATTGCCAGAAATGCTGTTGGCACAGTCAGTCCACCATCGAACTCCTCTGGATACATCATGACCAAGGATGAGAGCAGTAAGTATATTCAAGTCCAAAGAAAAATACATAAAGAATGTCAATTTCACCTCTTAAATCCCTTTGATTGTGCTGATTTCTAATCATTTTGACTTTGTTTGTGTCTGCAGTTGCTCCTGAGATCGAGTGGTCTCCAGACCAGGTGGTCACCCTGAAGGCTGGAGAGAACGTTAAGCTCCGCTGCAGCATCACTGGACGTCCAGTTCCACAGGTTATGTGGTACAAGGATGGCAAGGAGATTGATAAGAAAACAATGATTGACATTGAAATCACCACTGGCATTGGCACCAGCAGTCTGTTCATCCGGGATGCCGACAGGGACCACCGCGGAATCTACAGCGTTGAGGCCAAAAACAGCTCTGGTACAAGGAAAGCTGATGTTAACGTCAGAGTACAAGGTTGGTGAACTAAGACAGTGCTCATTGCTCATTTAAATTCCTTTATAGTTTCCAAAGTAACCCCATAACTCTCCATGTCTGTGCAGATACACCTGGACCAGTTGCGGGTCCAGTCCGCTTCACTGGCATCACAGCTGAGAAGTGTACGGTGTGGTGGAACCCGCCGGAGAATGATGGCTGCGCTGCTATCACCCACTACGTGGTGGAGAAGAGGGAGACATCCAGACTCTCCTGGGCCTTGGTCACATCCAAGTGTGAAGCTTGTTCTTTCAATGCCACCAACCTCATCAAGGACAATGAGTACCAGTTTAGGATCTCTGCTGTCAACAAGTTTGGTGTTGGTAAACCACTGGCTTCTGACCCAATCATCGCACAGATGCAGTACAGTAAGTAAACTCCCTCCAACGTTGTCTGTCTGAACAATTTAAAACTTTTCTATCGACGCAATCTCTTTGGTGGTGAACAGAAAACTGCCCTCACAGTCGAAACATTTGCTCTGTTCTCCAGCTGTACCCGATGCTCCTGGTACTCCAGATGCAACACACGTGACTGGAAACAGCATCACCCTGTGCTGGACCAGACCAAGGTCTGACGGAGGCAATGAGATCAAATGGTACATCCTGGAAAGGAGAGAGAAGAAGAGCCTGAGGTGGGTGAAGGTTTCCTCTAAGAGACCCATCACAGAGCTGAGGCAGCGTGTCACCCATCTCACCGAGGGCAATGAGTACGAGTTCCGTGTCATGGCTGAAAATGGTGCTGGTGTCGGACCGTCCAGCAGCACCTCCAGACTCTTCAAATGCAGAGAGCCAACCAGTGCTCCCAGTGCTCCCACTGTGATCAAGGTAGGATTCTGGGAACTATACAATGTTAAGGCTGTGCTTAAGTTCTGCTTTTTACACTTTAAATATGAGCAAAAATCTGATCAGAACCACAAACATTCATACTTTTCTTGTTGAACAGGTTATTGACTCCACAAAGTCCTCCGTCACCCTTGAATGGACAAAGCCTGTCTTTGATGGTGGCATGGAAATTATCGGCTACAATATCAGCATGTGTAAAGCCAGCCTGGAAGAGTGGCACAGAGTCAACAGCCAGATATGTATCCATAATAGGTACACTGCCAAAGGCCTGATACCTGGAGAGCTGTACAAGTTCAGGGTGAGCGCTGTAAATGGATCTGGAGAGGGCGAAGCGTCAGAACTGCCAAACCCTGTTCAGGCTCTGGACAGACTCACATCTCCTGAAATTGACATCGATGCCAACTTCAAGCAAACTCACATTGTTAAGAATGGCGGGACTGTCACTCTGCATATTGCTTTCCGAGGAAAACCTGCTCCACTTGCCACCTGGTCGAAGGCCAACGGTGAGCTTCCCATTATGGCTGATATCAACACCACAGATTCATTCTCTACTCTGACTATAGAGAGTTGCACCAGGTACGAAGCTGGAAAATACACCCTGTCCCTCGAGAACAACAGCGGGCACAAGTCAATCACATTCACTGTTAAAGTGCTGGATACTCCTGGGCCTCCAGGAGCGATCACCTTCAAAGATGTGACCCGTGGGGCCCTGACAATGATGTGGGATGCCCCCTCAAATGACGGCGGAGCCCGAATCCACCACTACCTTGTAGACAAGCGTGAGGCAACCCGCCTGGCCTGGCAGGAGGTCAGCAACAAGAGCTCTCGCCAGATGATCAGGGTAACTGGTCTGGATATTGGCGTGCCATACTTATTTAGAGTAACCGCTGTGAACCAGTATGGCCAGGGAGAACCTCATGAGATGACAGAGCCCATCATTGCCACAGAGGAACCTGCACCACCCAAGAGACTAGATGTTGTCGATACCTCCAACTCGACCGCCTCTCTGGTGTGGCTGAAACCCGAGCATGATGGAGGCAGCCGCATCAGAGGCTATATTGTTGAAATCAGAGCTAAGGGCACTGACCTCTGGGTTGTTGCTGGAGAGACAAAGTCACAGAAGATGCTGGTGGAGGGTCTGATCGAGAATACAGAGTATGACTTCAGAGTGAAGGCCAAAAACGATGCTGGAATAAGCGAGCCTCAGGGCACGTTTGGCTCTGTGGTCATCAAAGAGCCTCTGATTGAACCAACTGCTGACCTCAGCAGCATCACCAACCAGCTCATCACCTGTAAGACTTCCAACACCTTCACAATCGACATCCCTATCAGTGGCAGACCTGCACCCAAGGTCACATGGAAGCTGGAGGAGATGAAGCTGAAGGAGACCGACAGAGTCTCCATCAAGACCACGAAAGAGAGAACCACTCTGGTGGTCAAAGACAGCAAGAGAAGCGACAGCGGCAAGTACTACCTGATCCTGGAGAATGCTGCTGGTGTGATGACATTCACAGTGACCGTGGTCATCGTCGGAAGACCGACTCCACCCACGGGCCCTGTGGAGATCTCAGGAATCTCCTCAGAATCCTGCACGCTGTCCTGGTCCGAGCCAGCTGATGATGGCGGCACTGACATCACCAACTACATTGTGGAAAAACGGGAGTCCGGCTCTGCTTCCTGGCAAGTGGTGAACTCCAGTGTGAAGAGGACCACCATCAAAGTGACTCATCTTACCAAATACATGGAGTACACATTCAGAGTGTGCGCTGAGAATAAGTTTGGAGTCAGCAAGTCCATCGAGTCTGCTGCTGTTGTGATCGAGCATCCGTTTAGTAAGTTCTGAGCAACAGTCCTGATTTTCTATTTGCGTGTGCTAAAGTTTAACATCACTGATAATCACTTTGATTTCACAGTTCCACCAAGTCCTCCAACTCGTCCAGATGTGGTATCTGTGTCAGCCAATGCTATTAGCATCAAGTGGGATGTGCCATATGCTGATGGTGGCAGTAAGGTGACAGGCTACTGGATTGAGAAGAAGGAGAGGAACACGATTCTGTGGGTGAGGGAGAACAAGCTGCCCTGCCTGGAGTGCCATTACAAGGTTTCAAACCTGATCGAGGGCCTGGAGTACCAGTTCAGGGTGTATGCCATGAATCTCGCCGGGCTCAGCAAGGCCAGTGAGGCCTCCAGACCAGTGTTGGCGCTCAATCCTGTCGGTAAGTCTTTGTGTTCTATCTACTCAATGGCAACCAATCACCTAAAGTCTTTGTTTATCCCAGACCCCAAAAAGCTGTGAATAAAGCCACGTTAAACAATAACCTGCCCCCCCCCCCGGCTCAGATCCTCCTGGTAAACCTGAGGTGACAGACATCAGTCGCTCCACCGTGTCGTTGTGCTGGACTGTACCCTTCAATGACGGTGGCAGTAAGATTGTCGGCTATGTGGTGGAGAGAAAAGTCTACAGCACTGACGAGTGGGACGACAACCGCTGGCTGAAGTGCAACTACACCACAATCGCAGAGAACTACTTCACAGTCACCAGCCTGGATGAGGGAGAGACCTACGAGTACCGCGTCATCGCCAGGAACGCTGCTGGAGTCCACAGTGTGCCGTCAGAGTCCACTGGACCGGTCACATGCAAGGATGAATACTGTATGTTCTGATGTTTCTGGTGTTTGCTCTTTCAGTTTAGATTAGGCTTAGATCATGCTTGAAGGTAAAATCAAATTCTGTTTCCTGCAGCTCCTCCAAAAGCTGAGCTCGACAGCAAGCTGATAGGTGAGACTGTCACCGTTACTGCTGGCTCTGACCTGGTCCTGGACGGCGCCGTGGGTGGTAAACCAGAACCTACGGTGTATTGGTCCAAGGGTGACAAAATTTTGGAGCTCGGAGAGAAATACTCCCTGACCTACACATCCACCAGAGCCATGGCTGTCATCAAGAACTGCGACAGATACGACACGGGCAGATATGTCCTCACTGTGAAGAACGCCAGCGGAATCAAAACGGCATCCGTCAGCGTCAAAGTTCTGGGTGAGCAGCCACGAAAAGCTTTTCGCAGATCTACTGATTTCAAAATGATTAGATTATCTGATGCATGAGTGTGTCAGGAGATGATCTAAGTCTCGCTATGGGTCCTCAGACACTCCCGGGCCCCCGGCTGGAGAGATCGTGATCAGCAGAGTGACAGAGGAGAAGTGCACGGTGTCCTGGAAGATTCCCCTGGAGGATGGGGGAGACATTGTCTCCCATTACATTGTAGAGCGTCGGGAGACCAGCCGCCTCAACTGGGTCATCATGGAGACAGAGTGCAAGACGTTGTCATGTGTCAGCACCAGGCTGATCAAGAGCAACGAGTACGTCTTCAGAGTCAGAGGCGTCAACAAATTCGGCCCTGGAGTTCCTCGGGAGTCTGATCCTGTCATTGCCAGAAACGCCTACAGTAAGCTTCAACATTTTTATGAAAATAATTTGCTCTTATGACGTTTCTACAGTAAAACACATGTACTCACTGAACTCTCTCGCCTGTCTTCCTCAGCTGTCCCATCCCAGCCGGGCGCACCAGAGGCCATGACGGTGGCTAAGGAGCACGTCATCATCGAGTGGCTGAAGCCTGAGAGCGATGGAGGCAGTGAGATCAAGAACTACATAGTAGATAAACGAGAAAAGAGCAGCACCAGGTCAGATCAAGCTTTAAAGTGTTTCAACCAGAGGTTGTCAGTTCTCACTGTCTGAAATAAGGGCAGTTATATTCTGTCTCTCAATCTGTCCTCCGGTTCTTTGTTCAGGTGGACTCGGGTGAATAAGACTTACACCATCTATGACACCCGTCTGAAGATCACAGGCCTGCTGGAGGGAAGCGAGTACCAGTTCAGAGTGACAGCTGTCAACACTGCTGGAGACAGCCACCCGAGCGACGCCTCCGCATACATTCTCTGTAAAGACCCCACATGTAAGATACTTTTGTTTTAACTGCATTTCACGGGCCGTGGGGGGTATCTTCTACTTGGTGGAATGACAGAACAAACATCTGGAATATTTGCAATAATATAATAATAATATAATAATATTCTTGTAACCACAGATACCCCAGCTGCTCCATCCACTCCCCGCATCTCTGACACAACCAAGCACAGCATCAGCATGACCTGGACCAGGCCCATGTATGACGGCGGCTCAGATGTTACCGGCTATGTGGTGGAGATCCTAGAGGAAGGCATCGAGCAGTGGTACCGTGCCACTGCTAAGGCTCTCAAGACAAACGAGTATGTGGCCGCTGGCCTGGCATCCAATAAGAAGTACAGGTTCAGAGTGGCTGCCATCAACGGCAATGGCACTGGGGAGTTCAGTGAACCGAGTGCCGAGGTCGAGCCACTGGAGAGAATCGGTGAGTCGGTGCAGATTTTTACACCAGTAACTATACACTGCGATCAAATGAAACAATCCATTTAGCTATTTGAAGTGACTTTATTCTAACACGGGATGTTTGTCATTCAGTTGAAGCAAACTTCTGTCATCCTTCTGGGGGCAGATCTGTATCAGTGTCGTGTTCCAGCTTGTTACACAATAATTGGTCCAATAACTCACTGGGCTTCCTCCTCTCAGAAATGCCTGACCTGGAGCTGGATGATGACCTGAAGAAGATCGTGTGTCTGCGTGCTGGCGGTACCCTGCGTCTGTTTGTGTTTGTTACTGGCCGGCCAACACCAGTGGTGGCCTGGAGGAAGACGGGTGTGGAACTGCAGAGCCGTGGGTACATTGAGACCACAGACAGCTACACCTCACTAATAGTGGAGAAGGTTGATCGCTACGACTCAGGAAAATACATTGTGGAGGCAGAGAACCCATCTGGCAAGAAGACTGCCACCATCCTGGTTAAAGTCTACGGTATGTCATACTAAGTTTCCACAGCTAACATATGAATTTAGGGATTATTAACATCTCTTCAAGGACATCGGCAAACACACTCATATCTTAACTCTGCCCTCTCCAGACACTCCTGGTCCTCCAAGCTCAGTGAAGGTGAAAGACTACACCAAAGAGTCTGTTGTGATCACCTGGGACGTCCCGAGCATTGATGGTGGCGCTCATGTCAGCAACTACATCATCGAGAAGCGTGAAGCCAACATGAAGTCATATAAAACCGTCACCACAGAATGCAGGAAGACCCTGTTCAGGATCACAGGTTTGGAGGAGGGTGCGCACTACTTCTTCAGAGTCCTGCCTGAGAACATCTATGGCGTCGGGGAGCCCTGCGAGACGGCAGAAGCAGTGCTTGTGTGTGAAGTACCATCGGTACCAGTGGACCTCAGCGTTGCTGATGTCAGCAAGTCTTCTGTGACTCTGCACTGGGAGAAACCATTTTATGATGGCGGCAGCAGGCTGACAGGCTACATCATCGAGGCCTGCAAAGTGGGCTCAGACAGATGGAACACAGTAGCCACGGTCAAGGCCTCAGTGTCCCAGCACACCATCCAGTCCCTGATAGAGAATGACCAGTACCTGTTCAGGATTCGAGCAACCAACAGCAGGGGAGCCAGTGAGCCCATGGACATCATCACACCAGTCACAATCCAGGAGATCAAAGGTGAACATCACAGCACCCAATAAAGCATCACTCGTATTACTCTTTTTACTAAACTTTGCAAAAATTCACTAAATATAATAAACATGTCTTGTGTCTTCCAGTGATCCCAAAGATTGATTTGACCAGCATCCCTCAGAAGATCATCCAGGTGCACCGTGGCAAACCTATCGACCTCAACATCCCTATAAAGGCCAAACCACAGCCGGTCTGTTCCTGGTACTTCGGCGGTGTTAAGCTGAAGGACAGCCTGGACCGCATCAAGATTGACAGCAACGGCAAATACACCCACCTCGTCATCCGTGAAACTACCATCAATGACACTGGAAATTACACACTGGAGGTGAAGAATGCCATTGGCATGGCAACCGAGGTTATCAAGGTCATCATCCTCGGTAAGGAGACAGTCTACATACAAACAAATGTTATGGACTGATTAGAGCGCCAAAAACGCAACAAGCTTTGAATTCAGGGGCTCATTCAAGGGATGAAACTTTCAACAGATTCTAAATAGATGTTTTTGTTTCTGTTCAGACAAACCCGGTGTCCCACTTGGTCCCGTAAAGATCGAGGAGGTTGATGGTGTTTCAGTTACAATCAGCTGGGAACCTCCAGAGAAGGATGGCGGTGCCAACGTCAGCGGCTACGTGGTGGAGCAGCGTAACGCCCACCAACCAGGCTGGACCACCGTTTCAGAGTCAGTGACCAGAGCCTGCTTCAAGTTCACCAGGCTCTCCGAAGGAACCGAGTACGTGTTCCGTGTTGCTGCCATGAATCGCTTCGGGGTTGGCAGCTTCCTGCAGTCTGAGGTGGTGGAGTGCAAGAGTGCAAAGAGTGAGTTCACTTCCCTGCTATCTGGATGTTTTAGCATGAAGAATTGTTCGAGACTCTACCACATTAAAGATTCTTGAAAGCAAGAAGCAACTCCCGGATACTTTGTCAGCCATATAACAACCAAATGGCATTTTGCTTCTACAATGAAATTATATTATTTTCTACCCCAAAGAGATATTTCCAGATATTTAATTCAACTTTCTCTCTGTTTTTTTTCATAATTTCTTTGTGTATGTAGCCATTCCCGGACCTCCAAGCAGGCCAGAGGTGATTGATGTCACTCATGAAGGCATGACCCTGACCTGGCAACCACCTGAGGACAACGGTGGCTCCACTATTGCGGGCTACATCATCGAACGCAAAGAGGCCCGGTCTGACAGGTGGATGAGGATCAACAAGAACCCTGTCACCATGACCAGGTACCGGTCCTCCGGACTGATTGAAGGCCAGGAGTATGAGTTCCGTATTACTGCCATCAACTCCAGAGGAGCTGGCAAATCCAGTGAAAGCTCCGACGTTACGGTCGCCATGGATCCTATCGGTATGTGATACAAAGCTCTGTGTCTTTTACTATTATTACAGCTAAGGAGATTATGTTCATCAAGTCTCTCTTTGCTGTTGAACAGAACCTCCAGGTCCTCCAATTCAGCCCAAGGTCACAGACAGCACCAGGACTTCAGTAACTTTGGCCTGGCTGCCACCTGAAGAAGAGGGTGGTTCTATTATTACTGGATACTTCATCGAAATGCAGAAGGTGGACCAGGTAGAATGGACTTTGTGCAACACCACACCCACCAAGATGTGCGAGTACACGCTCACCCACATGCCCCAGGGCGCAGAGTACAAGTTCAGGATCATGGCCTGCAATGCTGGAGGCGCAGGAGAGCCTGCTGAGATTCCTGGGGTGGTTAAAGTCCAGGAGATGCTTGGTAAGAGAACACATTTGCATAATTTATGAAGCTGATGAATTGGTGTCAGTTTGAAGTCACGTTTCCGTCATCATACTAACCTACAATGAATCTGTGACTCATACAAAAAATATTCTGTTTTCCTCAGATTATCCTGACTACGAGCTTGATCGTAAATATGAGGAAGGCTATGTGGTGCGGCAGGGTGGAGTCATCCATCTGTCCGTACCCATCAAGGGTAAACCCCTCCCAACAGCCAAGTGGACGAAGGACGGTCGCGACATCTCACATCGGGCCATGATCGCCACCTATGACGACATCACTGAGCTGGTCATCAAAGAGGCACACAAAGATGACACCGGTACCTACGACTTGGTGCTGGAGAACAAATGTGGCAGGAAGGCCGTATACATCAAGGTGAGTCCCACATCTGGCAGATTAAGAAAATGTTTCTGACATTAATTTAAAGAAATCCACATGGCTGGAATGTAACGTTCTGTATGTCTTTCAATTCCAGGTGAAGGTGATCGGCCGCCCTGATGCCCCAGAAGGACCTCTTGAATTTGATGACATTCAGGCCAGATCAGTACGGGTCAGCTGGAGGCCTCCTTCAGACGATGGTGGTTCTGATATCCTGGGTTACATTGTGGAAAGGCGAGAGGTACCAAAGGCTGCCTGGTACACAGTGGATTCCCGGGTAACAGAGAACTCTCTGGTGGTGAAGGGCCTGAAGGAGAATGTCGAGTACCACTTCAAGATTTCTGCTGAGAACCAGTTTGGTGTTAGCAGATCTCTCAAGTCGGAAGAATCTGTCTTACCAAAGACACCACTCTGTGAGTAACATGTTTAAACCCATTAGAAATGCATACGAGACACACTGTACCTCTGAAACTCTGACATGAGTCCATATGAAGAGGCACATGTTGACTTTACTGATAACATGCTCTGCTACAGGTCCACCAGAACCTCCCAGCAACCCACCAGAGATCATGGATGTCACCAAATCTACAGTGTCTCTGTCCTGGGCCCGGCCTCGCGATGACGGAGGCTCACGTGTCACAGGGTACTACGTGGAAAGAAGGGAGGTGTCGACAGAGAAGTGGGTCCGACACAACAAGACCCACATCACAACCACCATGTTCAACACCACCGGTCTCATCCCCGACGCAGAGTACATGTTCAGAGTGGTGGCTCAGAACGACATTGGGCTGAGCGAACCGGGTCCTGCTTCAGAACCTGTGGTCTGCAAAGATCCATTTGGTGTGTTCATATATCTTTATACCGATTTATCCATGATTGAATTATTGAACTAAATAGAAAATGAAATAGTGGTATTGGTAAAGTAGTGAACATTTAAGAGCTGAGCACTAACTTGTCTGTCTCCCTTTAGACAAACCCAGCCAGCCAGGAGAGATCGACATCATCTCTATCACCAAAGACTGCATCACCATCCATTGGCTCAGGCCTGAGCATGATGGTGGCAAAGAGATCCTGGGTTACTGGATTGAGTTCAGGCAGGCTGGAGAGAGCACCTGGAAGAAATGCAACAAGGAGCGCTCTAAGGATCGTCAGTTCACCATGGGCGGCCTGATGGAGGCTACAGAGTACGAGTTCAGAATCTTTGCTGAGAATATGGCAGGACTCAGCCGACCTCGCCGCACACCCATGGGCATTAAGACCAAACTGAGCGGTGAGCTGCTGCAGACTTCAGGAGCATTTATATATTTCTTTAAAACTATTTGAAATATCTGAATGAAAATGTTGCACTCACAATGTGAAATAACGCTGTCAGCATTACTCCACATTCTGAAGCAAAAAGTCGGAAATGCATTCCAGATGTAAGCTTTGCATTTTTCTGCAGTTGGTGAAGCTCCAGCTCTGAAGGAAGAGATCCAAGATGTAACCACCAAGCTTGGCGAGTCCGGCACTCTGACCTGCGGCATCATTGGCAGACCTCTGCCTGAGATCAAGTGGTACCGCTACGGCAAGGAACTGATCCAGAGCCGCAAGTACAAGATGAGCTCAGATGGCCGTAACCACTCCCTCAGCATCCTGACAGATGAGCAGGAAGATGAGGGTCTGTACACCTGCAGGGCCATCAATGAGGCCGGTGAGATAGAGACCAGTGGCAAACTTCGTCTGCAGGCCGCGCCCCAGTTCCACCCAGGCTTCCCCCTGAAGGAAAAGTACTATGCCGGGGCCGGCACCAGCCTCCGCCTTCACGTTGTCTACATTGGTCGTCCCATCCCCCAGATTATGTGGTTCTATGGCAAGAAGCCTCTGAATTCATCCGAGAACGTGATCATTGAAAATACGGAAAGCTACACCCACCTGGTGGTGAGGAATGTGCAGCGACAGAGCAACGCTGGCCGCTACAAGGTGCAGCTCAGCAATGGCTTCGGAACCATCGACACGGTCCTGCGTGTTGAAATACAAGGTAAAACCAGACTGTAGAGAACAGGAAATTATCCAAAACAGTGCATCTTTCCAGGGAAAACATCTATATAAGCGTATGCAGTCAAATGAAAGTCGATAATGGAAAAGTCTTTGCGTGTCTTCTTCATGAATATTAGGCAAAAGTATGAAGAAATAAATGCTTAGAAAAACATAAAAGCGGGTAGTGATTTTTTTCTCCTTTGTTTTTTCCAGACAAACCCTGCATCCCTGAGGGCCCTGTCGTTGTTGATGCCCTGCTCAAGAGCGCAGTTATCATCAGCTGGAAGGTTCCAAAGGATGATGGCGGGTCTGTGATCACTAACTACATCATAGAGAAACGTGAGGCCAAAGAGGGAGAACAGTGGCACCTGGTGTCCTCCTCCATCTCTGGCACCACCTGCCGTGTTCCCAACCTGACGGAGAATGCCGGCTATTACTTCAGAGTCTCTGCTCAGAACCAGTATGGAGTCAGCGAGCCCCTGGAGATCCCCTCAGTGGTCATCGTCAAGAGTCCATTTGGTAAGCCCATTCATATTTTATTTTCCAGTTGTGATTTCTGTAGCTCCACTTCAAACAGGCAGGATGTGAGCACTTCTGACTTCCTTTCTTTGTTTCTCAGATAAACCTGGCATTCCCCAGCAGCCCTTCATTATCAGTGCCACCAAGGACTCCTGCGTTGTGTGCTGGAAGCCTCCAAGCAGTGACGGTGGAGCTAAGATCACTAACTATTACCTTGAGAAACGGGAGAAGAAACAGAACAAATGGATGTCTGTAACAACTAAGGAGATGGTGGAGACCAAATATGAAGTCACGGGCTTGATTGAGGGCTTTGAGTATGAGTTCCGCGTCAAATGTAAGAACATGGGTGGTGAGAGCGACTGGAGTGAGATCTCTGCACCCATCATTCCCAAGTCCGAACAGGCTCCTCGTGCTCCTGCGTTCAGGGAGGAGATCAGAGACATGACTGTCAAATACCATGCCAACGCCACCTTGGTCACCAAGGTACCTGATTAAAATCACATCGTTTTCATGAATTAACTCTGTTTTCAGCTCTTGTTCAGCAGGTTTTTTAACCTGTTCATTTTTCTTTGATAAGGTGGTGGGGTATCCAAAGCCTGTGGTCAAATGGTACCGCAGTGGAAAGGAAATCCAGGCAGATGGAACCAAAATCAAAGCACAGGAATTCAAGGGTGGATACTACCAGCTGGTCATCACTTCCGCTGATGAGAATGATGCTACGGTTTACCAAGTCAGAGTAACCAACTCATCAGGATCCATCTCTGCCATGGCTAACCTGGAGGTGGAAGGTAAGACTCGCAAAATAAATCTTGCCCTTAATTCCTCGAATCCATCTCCTAATATCCTCTGTGATAGCAATTTAAATAACATTTTTGTTCTTTTTAATTCCAGTTCCTGCAAAGATCCACCTGCCCAAAGAGCTCCAGGGAATGGGTGCAGTACACGCTGCGCGTGGTGATCACATCACCATCAAAATCCCCATCACTGGAAAGCCTGAGCCAGCAATCACTTGGCAGAAGGGCCAGGAGATCCTCTCCAACTCTCCATACCACCAAGTCATCACCACCAGATCTTTCACCTCCCTGGTGTTCCTGAAGGGAGTCCAGAGGAAAGATACTGGCTACTATAGCATTACTGCGAAGAACAGGTTTGGAACAGACAAGCAAACCATTGAGGTGGACGTGGCTGACATCCCTGATGCTCCAAAAGGACTTGTGGTGAGCGACATCGCAAGAGATTCCATCACCCTGACATGGGAGCCCCCTGCCAGCGATGGTGGAAGCGACATCATTAGCTATATTGTTGAGAAGTGTCCCACCACTGCAGACAGGTGGATCCGTGCCGGTCAGACTGCTGACTGCAGCTTCACCATCATTAATATATTTGGAAAGACCAAATACCAGTTCCGTGTTATTGCTGAGAACCAGTTTGGCCTGAGTCCTCCTTCTGCACCAACTGAGCCCATCACCACCAAAGAAGACAAGTCTGTGTTCAGGAACTATGACGAGGAAGTGGACGAAGCCAGAGAGATCACCAAGGAGGAGGCTCTGTTCTACAAGGTGAAGGAGCTGTCCTCCAAGTACATCATCTCAGAGGAACTTGCTCGCTGCCAGTTTGGAGCAGTCCACCGCTGTGTTGAGATTGCCACAAAGAAGACTTTCATGGCCAAGTTCATCAAAGTCAGAGGGACTGACCGGGAGTTAGTTCTTAGGGAAATAGAGGCCCTTAATATCGCAAGGCACAAGAATGTCATCTACCTGCATGAATACTTTGAAAGCATGGAGGAGATTATTCTGATCTTTGAATTCATCTCAGGAGTTGACATCTTTGAGCGCCTTGGCATCAGCAACTTTGAGCTTTCAGAGCAGGAGATTGTCCGCTACCTGAGACAAGTCTGCTCTGCTCTAAAGTTCCTACACAGCCACAACTTCGGTCACTTCGATATCCGCCCAGACAACATAGTCTACACCACGAGGAGAAGTACCAACATAAAGATTATTGAGATGGGTCAGTCTAGGCTGCTGGTGCCAGGAGAAAACATCAGAATGCTGTTTTCAGCTCCAGAGTACTACGCCCCAGAAGTCCACCGCCATGACCTGGTCACAACAGCCACCGATATGTGGTCTGTTGGCGTGTTGGCATATGTCCTACTCAGTGGCCTTAATCCGTTTGCTGCAGAGTCCACAACAAAGATGGTTGAGAACATTTCCAGCTGTGAGTACATCTTTGACAGCGAAGCATTTAAGGACATCAGCGTGGAGGCAATGGACTTTATAGACAGACTTCTACTCAAGGACAAGAAGCTACGTATGACTGCTCACGAGGCTCTCGAGCACCCATGGCTCAAGATGAAGATTGAACATGTCAGCAACAAGGTCATCAGGACACTGAGACACAGAAGGTACTATCAGTCTCTTGTTAAGAAGACTGAAACGATTGTCTCAGCAGCTCGTGTGGCATATGGAGGTGCCTTCAGGAACCAGAGAGGACTGGCTGTGGGGAAAGTTAAGGTTGCAACCGAGTACCACGGCCTCCGTGCTGGCCCAGTCATGCATGGCTCTGCAGAGGAAGGTGGCCATGTCAGATTTACCTGCAGCATTGTCAGCTATGACAAGAGCACTCAGGTGTCGTGGTACTTTGGTAACCGTCAGCTGCACCCAAGCCCCAAGTATGAGATCTCTTACAGCAAAGGTTTTGCAAGCATTTATGTGAAGGACATTGAAGAGAGCGATGATGGTGTCTACAGATGCAAAGTGGTGAGTGACGATGGAGAGGACAGTGCCTATGGAGAGCTGTTTGTGGAGACTGTGAGGAGCATCAGAGAGCACTACATCAGCCGCACCATCAAGAAACTGAGGAGGAGAGTTGACAAGACTAAACTCCTTCAGAGACCACCAGAGTTCACTTTGCCTCTCTACAACACCACCGCATACATCGGGGAAGATGTGCGCTTCGGTGTCACTATTACCGTGCACCCAGAGCCTCATGTAGCATGGCTTAAGAATGGAGAGAGAATCAAGGCAGGAGATGATGACAGCAAGTACACCTTCACCAGTGATAAGGGCCTGTACCAGCTCAGGATCCACAACCTGGACAAGAGTGACGAGGCTGAATACACCGTCATGGCCCACAACAAGTTTGGAGAAGACAGCTGCAAGGCCCGGCTCACTGTGATTCCTCATCCTGTAGCGGAGGAAACTATGAGGCCCATGTTCAAACGTCTACTGGCTAATGTTGAGTGTGTGGAGGGCCAGAGTGTCCACTTCGAACTCAGAGTCTCAGGAGTCCCGAGTCCTACTCTGAAATGGGAAAAGGATGGTCATCCACTACAGTTTGGTCCCAAAGTTGTTGTCATACAGGAGGATGTTGACTATCACATCCTTCACATCAGACAGACTCTTCTTGAGGACTCTGGTGTGTACAAAGTTACTGCAACCAACTCCACCGGCTCCGCAAGCTGCCAGGCAACACTGAAGGTGGACCGCCTTACCTACACCAGGAGAGAGTACAAGAGTGAGGAGGAAAAGTACAGACACATTCAGAAACAGATCGAAAAAACCAACAAGATGGCTCAGCAGATCGCTGCCACCGAAGAGGTGCTACCTTTTAACCCCACAGCTCAGGAGGCCCTCAAATTTGCTGCAGAAGTGTACAAACCTGCAGTGAGCACCAAGAACATCGAGGGCGAGTTCGATATCAGGGAGGAGAAGACTGAGACCAAGAAACTGGAGGAGGAGAGGAGGATGTTCTTGCCTTATGAGATTCCTGAGCCTGTGGTTCATGATCCCAAAGCTCTGGATGAGGACAAAGCTATCAAACAATTTGTACCTCTGTCTGACATGAAGTGGTACCGCAAGCTGAGAGATCAGTATGAGATTTCAGAGAGGACGGAGAGGGTTGTCCAGAAGAGGCAGAGACGTATTCGTCTGTCCAGGTGGGAGCAGTTCTACGTCGTCCCACTCCCCAGGATAACTGACCAATACAGGCCAAGGTGGCGCATTCCTAAACTCACTCTGGATGATCTGGAGACTGTTAGACCGGGACGCCGCTCACCCTCTCCTGAGTCTGAGATCTCCTTCAGATCCAGGAGGAGGTCTCTGGGAGACCTCAGTGATGAGGAGCTGATGGTGCCTGTGGATGACTACTTGTCCGTCAGAAGGTCAGAGGAGGAGAAAATGATGCTGGAGGATGAACTGGAGCTCGGCTTCTCTGCCTCTCCTGTTGGCAGCCCTGTCCGTGTCGAGCGGCGTGCGGTGGAACACGAGGAGAGGAGGCAGGTAATCAGGCACGAGGCTGCTGACGTCACTGAGACGAAGAAGAAACGCACCGTTTCTCAGTTTATGAGGAGGAGAAGGTCTCTGTCTCCAACTTACATTGAGCTGATGCGTCCAGTCTCAGAGCTGATCAGACCAGCACGTGCCAGGCCTGTGGAAGCAGAGGCAGAGATCGTGGAGAGGAGGTCGCCCACCCCTGAGAGGACCCGTCCTCGTTCTCCCAGCCCCATCAGATCCGTGGAAAGATCATCCCGCTCCTCCTCTAGGTTTGAGCGGACGGCCCGCTTTGACATCATGTCCCGTTACGAGGCCAGAAAGGCTGCTCTGAAATCTGAGAGGAAGTACCAGGTCGTCAGTCAGACGCCTTTCAGTCTGGATCACGCTCCACGTGTGACTGTTAGGATGCGCTCTCATCGCATCCCAGTCGGCCAAGACACCAAATTCACCCTGAACATCCAAACCAAGCCAGAGGCTGAAGTCACATGGTTCCACAACGGAACTGAAATCTCTGAAAGCACTGAGAAATACATCTTCACCAATATGAGCGGCGTGTTGTCCATCACCATTCTGGAGTGTCAGGAAGAGGACAGCGGCACATACCGCTGTGTGTGCTCCAACTCCAAGGGAGAGGCGTCAGACTACGCCACTCTGGAGGTGTCAGGGGGCGGCTACACCACCTTCTCCTCGCGTCGCAGGGATGAAGAAGCTCCCAAAGCACACGTCCCGGAAATCACTCGGATTGACCACTATCACACCTCCCACTTCAAAGCAGGATATGCCTCCCAGACACACCTTGAAGTGGAAGAGAGCAAGTCAAAGATAACTGAGACACGTGAGGTGGTAACGCGTGAAAGATTTGGTGCCTCCTCTGAAAGGTTCTCCTCTGCTGAAAGATATGACTCCTCCATCAAGTATGCCTCCGCCGAATACCTGTCGTCCAGTTCTTCCTATTCATCAGAAAAGTTTTCTCTGACTGGGAAGCACGCCACATCTGAAACTAAACTGAAGTCTGCTGCTGTTGCTGAGGTAGTTCACAAGGAGAAACCTTCCCTCCCTGCCAAAATCCTCACCAAGCCCCAGTCTGTGACTGTTGCAGAGGGAGAGACAGCCAGATTCTCCTGTGATATTGATGGGGAGCCTGCACCTACTGTAACATGGATGCATGAGACCACAACCATCGTCTCATCTCGTCACATCCAGGTCACCACTTCTCAGTACAAATCCAGCCTGGAGATCTCCTCTGTGACAACTTCTCATGAGGGCAGTTACACGGTGGTGGTGGAGAACTCAGCCGGTCGACAGGAGGCTCACTTCACTCTAACCATTAGGAGGCCAGCTCCCAAAGAGGAGGTCAAGGCTGTCAAATCACCTGAGCCACCTATGAAGTCACCTACACCCAGTGTTCCAACACCAGAACCTGTGGTTGCATCACCTGTTCCCTCCGTTACTTCTCCCGTTCCCAGCGTCAAATCCCCCGAACCCTCAGTTACATCACCAGCTCCAAGTGTCAAAACTCCTGAACCAAGAGTAGCATCTCCTGCTCCAGGTGTGAAGTCTCCTGCTCCAGGTGTGAAGTCTCCAACACCAAGTGTGAAGTCTCCTGAACCAAGTGTAGCATCTCCTGCTCCAGGTGTGAAGTCTCCAACGCCGAGTGTGAAGTCTCCTGAACCAGGTGTGAAGTCTCCAACGCCGAGTGTGAAGTCTCCTGAACCAGAGGGAATTAAATCTCCGCAGCCACCCGCACCCTCTCCGGCACGCAGCCTAAAATCACCAACTCCAGGTGTGAAATCTCCAGAACCGGAGGGACTTAAGTCACCACGTGGTATAAAATCTCCTGAACCCAGACTCAAGTCACCAACGCCTCTGAAATCTCCAGGGGGTGTGAAGTCACCAGAACCTGAGGAGGTAAAATCCCCTCGTGGTATTAAATCTCCAGAGCCCTCAGGACTCAAAACACCGAGAGGTCTCAAATCCCCAGAACCTGCAGGAATCAAAACACCGAGAGGCATCAAGTCCCCAGAACCTTCAGGCATCAAGTCACCAAGAGCCTTGAAGTCCCCTGAGCCCGAGGGCGTCAGGTCACCTCCCAGGATGAAGTCTCCTCCCCCCATCATGTCCCCCAAGAGGGTTGTGTCTCCTCCCACCGTGAAATCCCCAACCCCAAAACCTCCCAAAGTGCTGAGTCAGCTAACAGCTGAGGCCTTTGAGGGCTCGGTCAGGATGTCCTGCGTCTGTGAGAGCAGCGTCCGGGAGGCGGTGTGGTATGTCAACGGAAGGAGGCTTTCACAGAGCAGCCGCTTCGAGATGCACTACTCTGAGGGCTCCTGCAGCCTCCTCATCCAGGATCTGGCAGAGAGTGATCAGGGAGAGTACACCTGTGAGATGACCTCAGATGGAGGAGTATCCAAATCCTCCTTCTCCTTCACCGGGCAGGTGTTTCAGTCCATTCACAAGAAGATCACAGCCTACCGTGAGCAGCAAGTGGCGCTGAAGGGTGAGAATCCTCCTGTTTGCAGCAACATTTGATCCATTTTCATGTTTAGCTAAATTAATTCTGTATTTTAAAGTCTTTCTGGAGATAAACCTGTTTGGTGTTTTCATCTTTCCTTCAACAGGATCAATGATGATGAGCCAGAAGGAGTCATCCTCCTCTATGAGCTCATCCCTGATGACGAAGAAAGAAGTCCACATGGTGGAGGAGTCTTCCTCCTTTTCTTCCTCTGCCCAGCAGACAATGATGTCATCCATGATGGAGTCCAGCTCTTTCAGCAGCATGGCAGCTGAGATGAAGTTTGAGACCATGTCCATGTCCAGCATGTCCTCCATGGCATCAGAGACGTACGCCATGAGCTCCAGCAGCCTCACAGAGATGGCGGCCCACATGGAGGGGTCCTCAGTGAGAGCAATTGGTGAGCGATGTTCATCTGTCAAACAGTCTGTAACAGATAAGGTAACTTTGTTACCTTTGAGTCGCTGGGCAGAAGTGTGCTATTACTTTTCTCTCTCATGACTCGAAAGGAATAGCGGATAAATGGGAAAAAGCGGGCAAATTGTCAATGGGAAAATGAATGGAGAAGGCCCAAAAGGAGGCCCACATTGGAGGCCTCATAACTCAGCCACACAGCGTCACACACACATCATTCAAAGTTTGTGTGTGACAGGAAAGACTCAGCTTTAACTGTGGTAAAGGGCTTGTTAATAGCTTATACAGCTTTGACACAACGGCAGTTTACGTTTTAGGTGTCCAGAGGAGGTCGTCTCATGTCGGTTACACTCTAACTCTCACTCTAAAAATCTTTAAAAGAACATTTCTCGAACAAATGCCTCTCACGTCCAAAATATCTGCCTGATCTGGATAAATTATAGATCAAAACGTAGGTATTTTAGTTGTCTTTCACCCAATGTGACTTTCATTGAGCTGGGCCTCACAGATTTCTCACAAATCACCTCTGAGTGAAGAGATGGAACATTCCATCCCATTATAAAACGGCCGAGCCCTGAAATCAGTCGGAAAAATCATTTTAAAACTGCCATAATAAAGGAGCCATGGGGGGTAGAAGAATAAAAAGTGTCTCCTCTCTTCTACCAACACTCAAAGTGCTTTAAATAACGAAGAAGGAAACCAAACCTCGTTTAGTTTCGTCCCTGAATTTAAAAACCAAATATTTAAACTTGTGGAATCAGAGCACACTCAAGCGTTTGTTTTTATGTCTTCCAGGTTCTGCTCCGAGGATCGAGGCTCTGCCGGAGGACATCAGCATTGAGCCGGGCAAAGTTCTGACGGTCGCCTGCGCCTTCTCCGGCGATGCCAAACGCATCGAGTGGTCACGCGGTGGCAAAATCATCGAGGTCACCGCCGGTGGACGTTTCCACATCGAGACCTCTGAGGATCTGACCACCCTCATCATCACCGGAGTGAAGGAGGAAGACGCCGGCGCCTACACCCTCAAACTGTCCAACGAGCTCGGATCCGACTCAGCGACTGTTCACATCAGCATTCGATCAGTGTAAAAACATCTAATCTTCAAACTTCCCCTTTTCCCTTCTTCCATGCCTTTTTATTTATTAATTGAACAAAGAAATCTACTTGATAAAGATCTGGATTATTCTTGTAAATATGAACTATTTTTGTACCAAACTTGACATTAATTTATGCCAAACTAGACTAAAGTCTAAAGTTGTTATAAAATGTGCCATATTGGACAATTATGACTTAGGATGTTTGAACCTCTTTTCTGTGACATGTACATAATGTATATAGCCGAGTTTACCGGTTATGGGAAATGTATGCATTGTTATTTATGACAATAATATTAACTGAAACTAAATGAAACTAAATGTAGTTTAACAGGAGAAAGTTTCACCAGGAACGAATACCCTGTTAAACAGAGAAACTAAACTCTGTGCCTCAACGAGAAGTTGAAGTCTTAAGATTGCCTCAACGGGTAGAGAGGCTCCCTGTTGATGTTCTGAACCAGAGACAAAACTATGACACACTGCTGGAGAGAGCAGTGCTTTAGCATTGGAACAGGAGCGTGAGATCCTGAGTGCTGTTTGCATCACCCTCATGTAAGCAGGACGACTGGACCTCGCGCTCCGACTGATTATGTCATACCGCCATGTCAATGACACGCTCACAGTGCGAGCGGCCTGCACTGCCTGAGCATAAGTGTTTCTTTTTTGTTTTGTGCTCTGCGTCTGGCAAACGACCGCCGGCTCGGGCTCTTCCCTTGTTCCATCAACCTGGCCAATCACATGAATCCAGAGTGGTGCTTGTTTGCAGAGGCAGAGCTGCCTCTTGGAGGTGTGCAGTGTGTGCAGTGTGTTAGTTTATAGAAGTTCACCTGTCAGCTGGGCGGCACCGTGCACGCCTACCAGCTGAAACCAGCGCCTGCTGCGCTCAGCCACGGTGGAAGGAGGCGTGTGTCGTCCTGCACTTTGGTTGGATTGAAGTTAGTTTTAGACTATTTTTGCAACCTCCTCGAGTTTTTCTCCAATTATTGATTTAATAAAGCATGATTATCAGCACTACAGGATGCCTCCGTCTGATTATTTGAAGCTTCTTGTTGTTCAAAAAGCACAATAACAGCACTTCATTTAAACTTCATTTAAACTTCATTTAAACTTCATATAAACTTCATTTAAACTTCATTTAAACTTCATATAAACTTCATTTAAACTTCATACTGAAGGTCATTTGTTCATTTTTGCCGATCTATAGCCTCATTTTCCCCTTGAATATCAAGTTCAGGGCTACATCCATCCATCCATCATCCATCATTCATCCATCCATCCATCCATCATCCATCATCCATCCATCCATCCATCATCCATCCATCCATCATCCATCATCATCCATCCATCCATCCATCCATCATCCATCTATCTCTTTATCCATCCATCCATCCATCCATCCATCCATCCATCCATCTATCCATCCATCTCTTTATCCATCCATCCATCCATCCATCCATCTCTTTATCCATCCATCCATCATCCATCTATCCATCCATCTCTTTATCCATCCATCCATCATCCATCTATCCATCATCCATCCACCCATCCATCCATCCATCCATCATCCATCCATCCATCCATCCATCCATCCATCCATCCATCCATCATCATCCATCCATCCATCCATGCATCCATCCATCCATCCATCCATCTATCCATCCATCTCTTTATCCATCCATCCATCATCCATCTATCCATCATCCATCCACCCATCCATCCATCCATCCATCCATCATCCATCCATCCATCCATCCATCCATCCATCCATCCATCCATCATCATCCATCCATCCATCTATCCATCCATCTCTTTATCCATCCATCCATCCATCCATCCATCTCTTTATCCATCCATCCATCATCCATCTATCCATCCATCTCTTTATCCATCCATCCATCATCCATCTATCTCTTTATCCATCCATCCATCCATCCATCCATCCATCCATCCATCTATCCATCCATCTCTTTATCCATCCATCCATCATCCATCTATCCATCCATCTCTTTATCCATCCATCCATCCATCCATCCATCCATCCATCCATCCATCATCCATCCATCCATCATCATCCATCCATCTATCCATCATCCATCTATCCATCCATCTCTTTATCCATCCATCCATCCATCCATCCATCCATCCATCCATCCATCCATCCATCATCCATCCATCCATCATCATCCATCCATCTATCCATCATCCATCTATCCATCCATCTCTTTATCCATCCATCCAACATCCATCATCCATCATCCATCATCCACTTTTCTTATGCTTATCTGAGATCAGGTCGCGGAGGCAACAGATCCAGGAGGGAAATCCAAAAATCTCCGCAGCAACACACTCTGGGGAACCCTGAGATGTTCCCAGGTCAGATGGGATATATAATTCTTCCAGTGAGTTCTGGGTCTGATCCAGGGCCTCCTCACAGTTGGACGTGTCTGAAAAACTTCAGACAGGTTAACTGCTCAGCTCCTCTTCACCAAACGGACCGGAGCAGCGCCCTCATTGCTGCTGATGAAGCCCCGATCCGTCTGTCCATCTCTGACTCACCATCACTGGGAGCAATAGGGTGTAAGTGGTGTTGACATGTGAAGCTACCAGCAAATTGCATCATTAACTCCTGTGGGTTTGAATCCTGGCTTGACTCATAAATTTGATGTTTCCTTCTTTATTTGAAACATATTGGGAATGACACGTTGGTCTTTGGAGAAAGGTGGGATGTAATGCAAAGGAAAGGCGAGAGCACCACTGATCTCAGGATAAAACGTACAAAACAAACTTCACCGCAGTAAACACAATAGAGTTAGAAATGACTTAATGCAGGTCTGAAGGAAGGCCAACCATCGGGTTTTCATTTGCAAATCTTCCATTGAGAAATACTTTTTTCCTGTCTATTCGCTTGCTTCAAACTCCAGTCCACTTGGTGGCGATAATGCAGCTTTGAGCTGGTTTACCTACTGCTAATGAACCTTCTTTTGGTCAAATCTGGGTCCCTCTCTTTTAAATGAAATTGGAATCCTCTTCTTCTTGTTTGTCAGTCTGGACTGAAGTCTGCAACGTTTGGATGGGCTGAACGGGAGCGCATGGAGCAAACATTTGGGTTCGTGCACTTTGATATCAGTCAGTTACAATGACCTTGAATATAGAACTATTACAGACTTACTGTGAATGTATAGTTGAAAAGGTAAATGAACAGGAAAAGATTTGACTTGAGATGAAACTACTGTTTTGAGGTTAGGCTGAGATTGGGTGAATAAAAGTATCTTGCATGTAAACTCTATTTGAGACCAGCTATGGTCTCAAATGTAAGCCAAACAAAATAATTTTCTCTCCTTTTTGAATTTGTCTGTCTGACTTGTTTGCGAGACAGCCTGCAGAAAATGTTATATATGTGTGTATATGTATACACACACATATAACACTTTCAAAATGACAAATTCAAAAAGTATATATATTTATCCATATCCATACATTTATCCATATATATATACATATATATCTGGATAAATGTAAGGAGAAGGCTCAGTGTGCTGAGTCCTGTTAGTTTGGCGCCATCTGGTGGCCAAACGTCGGTGTTGCATCAGATCCAGGACCAGCCTTTACTTATTCTCTGGTTAAATTGCGACACCTACTGTTTAAGATGGATTGCTGCCACTCCTCTATGCTGCAGTCTCAGTCGGACTAATTAAAATGAATGAATGAATTTAAGACAATTACCACAAAAGTGATTGGTAAACCGTATTTACAAAAATAACAATCCCAAACAACATATACATATTCACCAGTATTAGCTCAACATGGCATTATATATTCATTTATAAATTTGAACAAAAATAGAAAATAATAACATAAAAAAGATTTCCAACTGAATAAACTTAAGTTTAAATACCTTCAGATATGACATTAATTAATGCAAATTATCTAGGGAGAATGAAGAAGTAAAACTTATTCATTCTTATTTATTCTCCCTCTAATTGCCCTTATAGTAACCTTCCTGTTTGATTTCTATGCTTTTGTCCAAAATTCACAATAATAAAAAAATATATAATAATAATTAGATAAATATATATATATATATATATGTATATATATATATTTATATATACACACACACACGTACCAAACAATATTCAAACCTCTACAACAACAACCCCATAGCAGGCCGAGGGGTAAAATAAGATAAAATCGAGAAAAAGATCTTTTCAAACCCAGTTTTTCTGTTTCTGATGTTTTCTGTTCTGATGTTTCCCTAATAACTATTTCACCCTTTGTGTCCTTGCCTCAGCGGTATGATTCAAACCAGGAGTGTGCTCTCCCTGTGATGCCCATGCTAGAGAGTATGAACAAAAGGATGCTGTGGTTGACGGTGTAAAATGCAGCTGATAAGGCGAGCAGGATAAGAACTGAGGACTTAGCTGTCGCTCTGGCTTCTTTTAAGGCTTCTGTCACAGCCAACAGAGCCGTTTCGGTGGAGTGTCCACTTTTAAACCCAGATTGGTTTGGGTCAAGGAGGTTGTTTTGTGAGAGGTAATCGTTGACCTGCTTAAAGACCTTTTCAATGATTTTAGACAGAAACGGGAGGAGAGAGACCGGCCGATAATTCTCCATGAGTTGGAGGGAGGGAAGGGAAGGCTGTATTACTCTTTCGTGCTTTTCTGGAAACTGTCCCACTTAATGACAAGTTGAGCTCACATGTCTGTAACTCCCTCCAACCTGAGGATGGCCACAACCAGTGTCCGGCCTGTCTCGGGGGTGAACACCTGAGGAGATATGTCTGACAACCCATGCATGAACTGTAGGTTCAGTGGCATAAGGGCTAGACTGGCAGAGGTGGAAAGGGATACTGCGCTGCTAACCGCTAGCTAGAGTGCAGACCTGGCAGCACCTCGGGGACAAGGACACAGACACAATACGACCTCACAGGGACTTTCTAAGAAAGTTAAGAAGGTGGACACTTTGGCTCGCAAAGTGGGCACTCTCTCATCTGAGTTTGCTCAGATTAAGGAGCTTCTGCTCAATCTTCAACCTGATGATAAGGGATCAGCTCCAAGTGGTGACTCCACCACAAGGGACTCACCTTGTCGGGATATTGATGTGCTGTCAACTGCAGCTTCCTGCAGTTTGTTTGATGGTGAGGGCGACGGACGGGACGAGGAGAAAGACTCAGTTTCTCGAGCCTCTGACGATTTGTCTCAAGGGTCTGATAGTTCATTGCGTGGATCAGAAGCTGCCCATGCCACAATGAAACCAGCAATTCAGATGGCTTTTGTACACCTGGGTCTGGATGACTCTCCGGTCACAACAGATCCTTCGAGTGCTTTTTTTAGGCAGACGCCACAGCAGCTTTCTCGGTTCTTTCTTCAAAACGCTACATTGAAGAGCTCCAGCGCTGCTGGGCAGATCTAAAATCATTGTGTCATCACACCAGTGATTGCAGGAATTTGGCGGCCATGCAGGAGGCAGGCAGCTATGGGTTGAATCGTATGGCCCCAGTCGATTCTACCATTGCCTCTTTGATAGTCTCACCAGATGAGGCTCTCAGACCTGATGCCCGCTGTCCTCAGTGCCGGCTGACCAATGATCTCCTTGTTAGGGCTTATAATACAGCGGCATATATGGGTCGTATTGGTAATTCCTTTTCCCACCTTAGCCTGGGCCTGTCTCAGATCCTGCAGGAATCTGGTGTAGACTCCTCTGCTCAGACCTTCAGTGACGCATCCCTTCAGACTTTTGCATTCATGTCCAGGGAGCTTAGAAGGTTGATGTCAACTGTGACGCCGGCACGCCGCCAAGTCTGGCTGGCGCAGTCCTCTCTGTCGGAAGGGTTTCACCGTACTCTCCGTTCTCTTCCAGTGGTTCCAGGTCATGTCTGGGCCAGCTGCACAGGCACTAGAGCACAGTGCCCAAGTGGACCAGGCCAGGCAGCGGTTTGCAGGCCTGTGTCAGGGCCCAGCTGAGGCCTTATGGCAGAGGGGTCTTTTGCAAACCACAGACCCTTGGGTGGTATCCACACTGTCCAAGGGATACACACTGCTGGCCACCAACTTTCTGCGGGATCAGGATGTCTGTGGTCAGAGATCCTGCAAAATCACTTGCCCTCACCAGGGAGCTGGCAACCCTCTCAGACAAAGACGCCATTGAGCCTGTCGAGTGGCATAAAGAGCTCAATGGGTTTTTTTCAGTATATATTTTGAGTCCGAAGAAGGGTTCTGCCCGAACATGGACCTGCGGGGCCTGAACAGGTTTTTGAAGGTCCTGACGTTCTCCAGTCAGTGGCAAAGGGGGCCTGGGTTTTGTCAATAGATCTCAAAGATGCCAATTTTCATGTGCCTATTGTTCCACACCACAAGCAGTTCCTGAGATTTGCCTTTCAGGGCCGGGCTTACTAATTCAAGGTGATGCCATTCGGTGTCTCACTTGCAACTCGCATATTTACCAGGTGTGAGGCAGCGGCCCTTGCTCCCATACAAGCCAGGGGTTTGACGATCTTTCCATTTCTGGACGATTGGCTAATTGTTTCCCCAACTGCAGAGCAGGCAGTCCGAGACACTGCTTGGCTCCTTGGATATGTGAACTGACTGGGCATCATAGTCAATTATTCCAAGAGCAGTCTTTCACCCAGTCAGAAGGTAGATTACCTGGGCATGAGTCTCGACTCACTGTTGATGAGAGCCTTCCTTTCTTGGAAAATAGTGGAGAATATTTTGCAACTCATAGGTTGCTTCCAGACAGGCAGAGTATTGAGGTATGACCTCTTTCTCAGGCTGCTGAGTATGCATCCATGGTGATCCCCCTTGGTCTCCTTTCCTTACAGCCCCTTCAAATTTGAGTAGGGCAGGAACGTCGGGGTATCCAGTCCTTGCTGTCGAGCTATGAGGCCTTGGAGGAGAAGGGGGTATCTGGCCAGGGGGTTTCCCCTACAAGTAATCCCTGCCCGACGAGAGGTTGTGGAGACAGATGCCTCTCTGTTAGGTTGGGATTCAGTCTGGCAGCGCAGGACCATCAAGGGCAGATGAAGCGCACAGCACAGTTGAGAACATATAAATGTGCTCGAGCTCAGGGCAATATATCTCGCACTGCAACATTTTCTCCCAGTATTGAAGGGGCGGCATGTTCTTGTCCACACAGCACCACAGCAGTATTTCACAAAAATCATCAGGGGGGCACCAGGTCCAAGCAGGGGCTGCAGGTGTCAAAGCAGCTCCTTACGTGGGCATTTCCCCACTTCCTGAGCCTCAGAGCCGTATACCTACCAGGTGTGGCAGAGCAGAGGTGGACATTTTTGCCTCAGAAACATCCACACATTGTCCCCGTTGGTACTCACTAATGGGGGGCACCATCCCTCTGGGACAGAATGAGACCACCCCACCTTCTATATGCCTTTCCTCCAATTCCACTCATCCATGTGACTCTGGAAAGAGTGCGACAGAAGGGCCACAGACTGCTACTGGTGGCCCCCACCTGGCCAGAGCAGCCATGGTTTCCAGTGCTGCTGAAACTACTCCAGGGGTAGCCATGGCACCTCCCAAGGAGACCGAACCTTCTCTCTCAGTTGGGGGGACGCATATGGCATCCAAATGCGGCTTGCCTTCAGCCTCTGACCCCTGTGACCCTAAATTGGATTCAGCGGGTATAGAAAATGGATGGATGGAAGAAACATAGACACACCAAGTAGTCAAATAATAAATTAGAAAATATACGTACACTATGTACATTTGTGTGTGTACATAATAACATTAATTATTGAATATTTCCCTAACAGCTGAAAGTAAGACTGTCAGAGAATGGAGTTGTAAAGCTTGATCCACAGGTAGCAATAATTTCCTGTGGCATTCAGGATGATGGTATCCTCAACTCAAAGTCTGGGCTGATAAGAAAACTGGAGTGGATCCAAAAGTGGTCTGAGCTGGTTCAGGGTGGGTTTCTCCAGGGTCTTCATGATGTCAGCGCCATGGGTCTCAAGTCCTTTAAGACCTGGTATCTTTTGCCGAGGGAAGAGGAAGGATGTCCTCCACAGCACAGGGACCCTCTGCTCACCAGGCTCATCCAGAAGAAGCGGTGAACACTCTCACAGCTCACAGATCCACTCATGGTCCTCTGGAGGCTCCCAGCCCCCCATCTCCCCCGAGGTGTAGCACGGCAGGTACACCCATGTCCAGCCTCACCCCAACCACCACAGACTCTGACCAGCAGACCGACTCCTCCTCCTGCCTCCCTTCCACTTCAGGCAGTGTCCACAAGATGTCAAGCAGGGAAGGCAGATATCTGAGCTGACCCCAGAGCAGTCGAGAGGTCAGCTGACTCCTTTGGGAGACGTCGACTCCATTATTGGAACAGGTGGAATGTCTGGAGCCCTGGGCTTGGACAAATGACTGAGGATCTATGGACTGGAACAGGTAAGACATCTTGTTTTGGGAAGATGGGGCCCTCATCTAGCTGTGGTGAGGACCCTGGCAAAGACTGTGGCAAAGACTGGCAAAGACTGTGGCAAAGACTGTGGCAAAGACTGTGGCAAAGACTGTGGCAAAGACTGTGGCAATGACTGTGGCAATGACTGTGGCAAAGACTGTGGCAAAGACTGTGGCAATGACTGTGGCAAAGACTGTGGCAATGACTGTGGCAATGACTGTGGCAAAGACTGTGGCAAAGACTGTGGCAAAGACTGTGGCAAAGACTGTGGCAAAGACTGTGGCAAAGACTGGCAAAGACTGTGGCAAAGACTGTGGCAATGACTGTGGCAAAGACTGGCAAAGACTGTGGCAAAGACTGTGGCAATGACTGTGGCAAAGACTGGCAAAGACTGTGGCAAAGACTGTGGCAATGACTGTGGCAGTGACTGTGGCAATGACTGTGGCAGTGACTGTGGCAATGACTGTGGCAAAGACTGTGGCAATGACTGTGGCAATGACTGTGGCAATGACTGTGGCAAAGACTGTGGCAAAGACTGTGGCAAAGACTGGCAAAGACTGTGGCAAAGACTGTGGCAAAGACTGGCAAAGACTGTGGCAAAGACTGTGGCAAAGACTGTGGCAATGACTGTGGCAAAGACTGTGGCAATGACTGTGGCAATGACTGTGGCAAAGACTGTGGCAATGACTGTGGCAATGACTGTGGCAAAGACTGTGGCAGTGACTGTGGCAATGACTGTGGCAATGACTGTGGCAAAGACTGTGGCAAAGACTGTGGCAAAGACTGTGGCAAAGACTGTGGCAAAGATGTGGCAATGACTGTGGCAAAGACTGTGGCAATGACTGTGGCCCTGTAGAAAAGGTTGCAGTGGATCCCCTCTGAGACTTAGTGAGTAGCATCATATCAGAACCCCTTGATGACTAGTCAGGTGTAATGTTGTGGTCAACCTATATAAATAATATTTATTTAATATTTTTAAACACAGGTATACCTCAAGTAATGACCATAAATACACGGTTTTGTGTAATCCATGTTGCCGACACATGAAAACTAATTGATACGTGGTTTTCCAACCACAGTGCAACAATAAATCTAAAAAGTGGAGATAAAATACTGAAGAACGAGCAGTAGTTCATATTCCAGAGTTTCTCAGTGTAAACACCAGCATTTTAGATCATGTTGACAACGAAGGAGACTTCTGCTCTCAGAGGCTCGTCTGACTCTCATATCGACTCAGTTTGGATGCAGAGAAATGACAAAAACATTGCAGATGTTCTTAAGAACGTTTTAGACCACAGCGTTAAGAAACTCAATCATAAATGTTTTGTAACACAGAGTATGGTGTCTCTCACAGCCCACTATGTGCTATTGCTTTTTTGAGGTAAATTAAGGGATTAGAAATAATTTTACATCAATGATCTTTTCCTAACCCGAACCAAGTGAATTTCACACATAACTTTGACCAAAAAAGGATGTTTCCTGAGCACTTTTGTTGCCTTAACTGAACCAAACAATGAGTGAGAGCACACCTGCCTAATCTGCTTAATGGTTTCAAGAAACCTAGTGTAAAATGGCAACGTGAGAAACTTTTGAGATGGTAGGTATCACTTTCGTTTAGAAATGTAAACTGTCGCTGAGCACCATCTCCTCACAGCAGGAAGGTTCCTGGTTCTAATCTCAGCTGAGTTCTTTCTGTTTGGAATGTGCATGTTCCTACATGTGTGGGTTCTCTCTGGGTTCCCTGGCTTCCTCCCACCATCCAAAAACATGCATGTTACATGAACCAGTGATTCTAAATGGAGTCTAACAAGGTTGTTTGTCTCTGTGTCGGACCTGTGAACGACTGAAGACCTGCCCAAGTGCACCTGCCTCAGGTGGGTGAAGTGGCTATGGAAATGGGATGGATGGGTGACAGAATGACCAGTAAGTGGGTTGTTTTATATAAAGAATCCTCAGTGTTTGTTTGAAAGACATTCAGAGAAGTTCATGTGGGAGAGATTCAGGGTGTGGACTGGTTTTAGGTTAATCACTATGGTGATATCTACTGGGAGACGAGTCTGTTGGCAAGAAAAAGCACAGAAACAAGACTAAAGATATGAAATAAATGTTTTATTAATTCCTTCAACAAGGTATATTAAAATAATTCAGAAACACATTGGTCTTCATCAGCATGTTGTGAAACTTGGCATCTATATAAATTCTTAAATTAAAACCATATGGTACATATTCAAAGTTGTATTGTCCAAATGATTAGTAGTTTGATTGAATTATTTATTCACATCCCTATAAAACTGCATCCTTGGAAATGTCCTCTGAATACAAGAAAACACGAGTCGCTCAGTTATAGATCCTGAAAGTCCAGGAACTACATAATGATACACATTTGACCACTTCAACAACAAATCCCTCGTGAATATACGATATTTAACTGCTTCACAAAGTAAGGACAGACCAAATGGAGCAAACCAGTTTCCCCAGTAAGTGGAGGGTTTGTACTCAAACATATCAACAAGAAAATAATAAAGATGAAAGAGTCTTTCAGATTAGTCATTTGCATGTCCAGACTACCGAGGATGGTCTGAGCGGTCCCTACAAGTTCTAAGCACAGCAGCATGACCAGAATCAGCAGTTAGAAACCCTAACTACTGATTCTGGGGAAGGTTTTGGTTTAACGGCACATCAGGCCTCTTCATGGCTTGGTCAGGAAGTCGATCTTGATTGTTTTCTTTGATTTTGACACTGAGTCGGTGCCTGTTGCTGTTATCTCTGTTGAGCCAAACTTTACTTCCAATTTGACTTTACGGTTCCTGCCTCCACTGGTATTAGGCATGTCAACATCAAATGATCCAACTTCTTCTATTCCCCAGTCATCGATATATTTAGCATTTTTTCTCTCTGTGCGATAAAACGTTAGTTTCATGCTTGTCTGATCTGGCTCAACTGGATATAAGAAGTGCTCCCTGGTTTCATTCCAACCCACATCCTCACCTATCGATACCAGTTTCAAGAAAATATCGGCACAGAAGTCGCAACCATTAGCTGTGTATTTCTTTTCTGCCTTATGCTGGGACTTGTCAAAATAGTCAGAGTACTTAATCCCATAAGCATAGGCACTTTTCCGAGATGCCACAAGCTCTGGGTTTTTCCCAAACTTTACAGCCCCGTTCACAATGGCCTCCTGAGCTCTGTAAGGACACAGAAGTTTACATCTTCTACCGAACTGTTTAGCAATGTGTTGCCGCAGTATATGGCTCCCAGCATAGCCTCCCACCAACAGAATGTACTCGATGCTAAAATCTTTCTTGAGGATTTCTTTGAGGTTCTCGGTGATGCCCTGCAGACTCTCAGCAAAGAAAGACCTCATTTTATCTCTTGAGATTTTGATAGAACCATCATTCCAGGTTGCACCTGGCACCGGTTCAAAGAACTTTTCTATATCTTTGTTTTTCTGAGCCAGCTTTCCCAGGTTATATGGGCAGCTGAACTGAACATCTTTATCTACCTGTTTGAGACGAGTAAAGTCAAACATCAGTTTCTGCACCTCACTTGGATAATTTTTTTCATATTCATCCCAGACACCATCACAGAATATTTCTTTGAGAAACTCTTTGAATTTCCTGTCGACATTTTGTCCACCCTGATCATTTCCAGAGGCCTTGTCCAGCTCCTTCAGGGCTCCTCCTTCCTGGACTTCATGCACTGTGATGTCAATAGTTCCACCTGCAACAGACAGAGGAAGTGATTCCAACTGTATCCTCCTGCTGTATCTGACAATCATTTCAAACACATTTTACCAAAAATACTTTGGCCCTGATGGAGCTTTTAGAGGCTGTTCCATAAATGTTTCAGTTTCCCCGTCAGAGGGTAACATTTCGAGTGGACTGTCCTTAAATAATGATGCAGTCTGATTAAAAAGGTTTGCATTAGGCCATGGACTGCTGGTTGCATTGAGAAAAGGTTGAAGCATAACCCACATGATTGATGACCAACTAACCTTCAAAGATCACGTTACCTCGGCTGCTCGTTCAGCCGCTTTGCATTACTAAACATAAGAAAGATCAGACCATACCTAACCCAACATGCCCCCCATCTCCTGCTGCAGGCCATGGTCATCTCCCACCTTGGCTACTGCAACACTCTCCTAACTGGTTTCCTAACTGGTTTCCTAACTGGTCTCCAGCCTGTGAAACCTCTGCAGATGGTCCAGAACGCGGCGGTGCGTCTGGTCTTGGATCAGCCTAAAAGAACACGCCCCCCCTCTGTTCATTGAACTCCTCTGGCTGCCCTTAGCCGCCCGCATCAGATCCAAGTCCCTGATGTTAGCTACAAAGAGCTTAATGGAACGGCTCCCATCTACTTGAATGCTCTTGCAAAGGCTTCTGTCCCAACTGGGTCCCTCCGTTGGTCCGAGGATTGTCGTCTAGCAGCTCCTACACCACGCCTAAGACAATCCAAACTCTGTTCATGTGTCGTCCCACGATGGTGGAATGACCTACCGAGCGCTACCAGAACAGGGGCGTCCCTGTCTATCTTCAAGAAGCTCCTGAAAACCCAGCTCTTCAGAGAGCATCTCCTATCCCTGCACTTACCTTGTACTTCCCTCCCCCCTCTATCTCTGCACTTTATCTTTCTGCTCTTCCTTCTATGCCTGCACCCTATCTCTACTCTGTCCCCTCTGACAGAGTCGGACTCCTGGGTTCCTTCTATGTAGCTTATTGTTAGCTTTTTATAAAGCTGTTATATCTTCATTTGTAAGTCGCTTTGGATAAAAGCGTCTGATAAATACAGAGACAGAAACGTAGGCCTAGCCTATAACCTCAAAGAAGGGCCAATAGACATTAGAATATTGAGGTTAGGAGAAGTTATTCAGACATTGCAGGAACGCTTTTTTGTTCACAGGAATTTTCAACTTTCAGAATTTGATATGTCTTTTAGGTAGGCTAAGTTAAAATAAGTTCCTTCCTTCCTTTTTAATACACCTTATTTTATGGAGTTAATCATTCAAAGGCATTTGGAAATCGTGGAGCTGAAAATGTGATGCTGTGACATTCCTTTTCTTGACTAATCTGTACAAATCTTGATGCTTTAGCCTTTATCAGTACATGATCTGTGGAGCTGGACATTCCCATCTGGACAAACCTCAACATATCTAATCTCCTGGTTTGGCTGATGGCAAACAATAAACCTTTTCAAAGCCTATATGGAAACAAGCCTCTGTCCAAATGTTAAGTGTTCAGTACTTTACCTCCACAGTCAACAACAATGTACTGAGTTCCTGGAGATTCATCCAGTGCATCTCTGTCATGGTTCTGTGTGATGAAGCCATCAGCTGGAAGCTTCTTACACCAGACTGAGGCTGCCTCTGGTTCCAGTGCAATGACCAGTTTGTGTTCATTTCCTTCTGTCACGATACCTGCCTGGAAGAGAAATGGCAGCTCTCATTGCTGTGAGCAGTTCAGAGCCTCAGTGCTCTCTAAAGAACATGAAGTTACCTTAGTTGCAGCCTCTCTCATGAACTGCTTTGCTGAAGGATCCCAGATGGCAGGTACAGTCAGCACCCAGGTGAAGTCTGAGGCGAGGAACTTCATTCCTGCTGTGCTGGCGCTGATGGTTTTCAGTGCGTCGTCCTTCAGGAATCTCAGTGATTCTGTGAACACTTTCAGGGCTGTCATTGACTTCCCGTTGGCAGCTTTGATCGTCACCTCCCTGTTGAGTTTCTAGAGATAAGTGGGAAGATGTTATTGCTTCTATAATGATTTGCAAAACTTTAAAGCCGCCTCAGTTAAACCGAATCACAGTTAACATGTCGGCTCAAACAGTGCTTCACTTTAGTATTAATGCATATATTTTGCTGCTCTGTTTATCGTGTTGTGATGATGTTTATGCATTTAGCAGCTTTTATCCAAAGCATATAGATAGGCAGATAGGGGGTCTTGCCTAAGGACTACCTTTCATGCAGGGATTTGAACCCAGATCTCCCACATGAAAGGTGGGAATCATACCACTAAACTGTCCCGTTCCCGTTCTACAGAAAGATCAGTTAAGAAAGATTATAGCCACATGTTATGGAGGACACTCCATGTAACTCCTTCTATGGAACCTAACCAGAAGTTTATCAGTAGTTTGATTTAATTTACATTAAAGACAATTTCTTATTAAGAATCTCTGGAAGTTATTTGATATTTACTTACTGTGCCGTACAGGGCCATCTTGAAGTTTTCAAAGAAATAAAGTTTCTTTGCCTCTTCCCCACGTACATCAATGTATTCTGTTTTGGCTTCATAGCCAAAATACATGAATTCTTCATGTTCATCGAACAGAATGCAGGTTGGAGCCTTTGGGGTGTCCAGTCCAAGCTCCTCTCCCCACTTCTTCATAATGGGATCAATTTCTTTCTCTTTTGAAGCAATTGAGTAAGCATACCCACTGAATGCAGTACCAAAGTCTATAGCTATAATAAATGATTCATCCATTGTCAAAACAGGTCCAGCTGGTCGCGGTGAGGAAACTAAAGTGTCTGCTGCAGCAGTAACATCAGCGTTTTAACTCTCTCTCTAAGCTCCGCCTCCAAGTGTGATTGCATGGCACCATCATCACACACTTGAGATTAAAACATGAAATCATAATGAAATCCTATTGGTCATGGAGTGTAGACCTCTGGAAACTGTGTAGTTCTTTAATAAAACAGGTAAAGTCATTATGTGGACGACTAATGATTTTATTTTCTTGGCATTATTACCTCTTTGTGCAACTTTCCAGCTTTCTGACTTCAAAATGCATAGATGGGAGAGTAACTTTTAGAAACTGTGGTTCTTTGGCTTATCCATCAGCACACGATAGATGTTTCAATGTAAAACAACTAAACAGACAAGATGTAGACTGAGTATCAGTGAACTTTAAGGTTCTGGGAACTATAAGGATGAGTCCTGGGGGTGGCATTTGAACAAGATTTGCACTGAAACAGCAGGGCGAATTGTCCTTTTAAATGTTACTTTTTACTTTTACACTGAAAATAAATTTCAAAGCATGTGATTTTTTTCACTTCTACCAGCAGTAAATGAGTTGAATTAGTATGTGCACCTTTATCAAAGTCTGTTTCTAAAGAAGAGAGCATGTAATTATGTGAAGAAGGAAGTTACCAGACTGGAGCAACCACTTTGTGACTGAATCACCTGCATATTTATTTGCACATACCAGTCTGTGCATGTGTGACGGGAGCAGGTGTTAATTCAAGCAGAACAAATTCAAACTGTACCTTTCTACTACCTGCTGCCTTTTAGATAGTTGCTGAGCGTGAACAAGCGTCACGAAATATTTTAATTCCTCCACATGAGACTCAGCACCAGGAGATTGCTGGAATCCCCCCTTTTCCAGTTGAGAACTATGGCCTCAGACTTTGAGGAGCTGACAGCTGAAGGTCATGGCTTGAAGAAGCCAACAGAACCACATCATCTGCTAAAAGCAGAGATGTAACCCTGAGGTTCCCAAACATCTCTCAATCCTGTCCATGAGAATCACAAACAGGATCAGTGAGAAGGGGAAGCCCTGGTGGACGTAATGCGAAGAATGTGAACACAAGACCGAATAGTTTGCAAAAGTAATTCCGGCTACTCCACAGGCATTGGAGGTCTGGGGAAAAAAAGTCCTGCTTTCCCTTTCTGAGTCGGTGAATAGGCTGCCAGAACATCCTTGATTCCAACTGAACGTCCTTTTCCATGGCCTCTGAATTCTTCCCACACCTGAGTTTCAGCTTCAGTGTGCCACTCTGTGCCTGTTAGCTGCTTCAGGTGACCACGGGACAACCAACCCAGAAAAGCCTCCTCCTTCAGCTTGTTGGCTTCCGTCATCGCTGGCTTACATTCGCGGGTCCTCTGTTTACCAGCAACCTTCAGGCCACAGCTCTCGTAAGCCCAACCACAGGATTCCATGTGTCCAACCTCCCCCAGTATGTGAGAAAAATCCTCCTGGAGGTGCGAGTTGAAGACCTAGCAAAGAGGGGCCTCCACTGGACATTCAAAGTTCATCTTCACTACCCGTTTGGGAGTACCAGGACCGCCTGGCCAACGGATCCAACCCCCACTCGGTGGTGATTCATAGGCAGCTCTGCCCCCTCTTTACCGAGTGTTGAAGCCAGGTCACAGGTCTGATAAAACTATGTTGAGGCCGTTTCTCCCAATGATGCCTCTCAAGGTCACTCCGTCGTTGCCCATATGGGCATTGAAGTCCCCTAGAAGAAGAATTGGCGATACGCCCGCCAGGACACCGCCCAGAGACTCCAGGAAGGCTGGGTAATCTGAGCTGCTGCCAGGACAATCCCTAAGGTAAGGTAACCCTCTCGCTGAGGCGCTCAGCCGGGGTCTTGTGAGAATACCCAATATCTCTTCCCATAGGAAACTCCAGCTTATCAGAGACTCCAGCTCCTCTCCAGGAATTTGGTTCTTGAACCCACGCTGTGTGTGTGGAGTTGAGCCCAACTATTCCTCATTGATACCACACCTCATACAGCAGCTCAGTGGCCCAACATGCAATGCATCCAACCTTGAATTTCCTCCTCCACATGGGCCCATGTGGAAAACATACAAGAACAATCAATTCTTCACAGTATTCTGGAGTAATTTCACTCGCATTTTCACAGCACTGTTTCAGTTCAAGCTTCAGATGGTGGGCAGATGGCCTCATATTTGACTGGAATGCTTTGGTATGTAGTGGAGTTGTAAGTCTCTTCCCTGCAGTAGGCACTTTTCTCTTCTTGAAGGAATTAGAATTGATCTATTTGGCTAATCGTGTGGTAGACTTCAACAGTACACACACAGCTCCTCTGGCTGCCATCAAAGTGTAACTTCATCTCAAAACCTTTTTCAAAATACAGACTGGTTTTGACTGGTGAATCTGATTATAAGTCCTGAAGTGACAGGTTTACAGAATCCAGTGAGACAGCATTGCTGCAGTTATTATCGTGTCAACACGCATGAGAAAGAAACTAAAATGCATGTCTTAGGAGATAAATCAAGAGATTAAGTCTCATGACAGTTTCTTGGACCTCGTTAAGAATGTTGGTGTGAATCTTTACTTTTAGTTTTACTTTTACTGGAGTTAAAGAAGCCGGAGCATACGAGTATATGTCTGCAGGTGAGGATTAAAAGGTCTGAAAGACACATGATGGAGCATATTGGAAAATAAAATAAAAGAAGACTGTGGTTAGCACCGTCACCTCACAGCGAGAGGGTTGCAGGTTCAACTCCAGGCTGGTTCTTTCTGTGTGGAGTCTGCATGTTCTCCCGTGTATGTGGGGTTCTCTCCGGGTTCTCTCCGGGTTCTCTCCGGGTTCTCCGGGTTCTCCGGCCTCCTCCCACCGTCCAAAAACATGCTGTTAGGTTACCTGCTGTCTCTAAGATTGTCCTTAGGAGTGAGTGTGTGTGGCTGTTTGTCTCTGTGGCTGTTTGTCTCTGTGGCTGTTTGTCTCTGAGGTTGTTTGTCTCTGTGGCTGTTTGTCTCTGTGGCTGTTTGTCTCTGTGGCTGTTTGTCTCTGTGGCTGTTTGTCTCTGTGGCTGTTTGTCTCTGTGGCTGTTTGTCTCTGTGGATGTTTGTCTCTGTGGCTGTTTGTCTCTGTGGCTGTTTGTCTCTGTGGCTGTTTGTCTCTGTGGCTGTTTGTCTCTGTGGATGTTTGTCTCTGTGGCTGTTTGTCTCTGTGGATGTTTGTCTCTGTGGCTGTTTGTCTCTGTGGATGTTTGTCTCTGTGGCTGTTTGTCTCTGTGGATGTTTGTCTCTGTGGCTGTTTGTCTCTGTGGTTGTTTGTCTCTGTGGCTGTTTGTCTCTGTGATGGACCGGCGACCTGTCCAGGTGTCCAGGTGTCCAGGTGTCCAGGTGTCCCCGCCTCTTGCCCAATGACTGCTGGGAGAGGCTCCGGCCCCCCGTGACCCGACCGATTGATTAAGCAGGTATATAAAATGGATGGATGGACACAGTGTAATGTTCATCTGAGGTTAGATTTACCTCGTTCTAAGATGATTTTCTGTTCTATCCTGATACATAAAACTTTAAGAATCAAAGCGACTGATCTTTCTTTTTCACTGATATTTGCTTTTATCGTTGTGATGAAGCTACAGTCTCTTCCCTGTTCTCTCACATGTTCAGTGGATATCTGAATTGATCTGTTTGGCTAATAGTAGGATAGAGTTGGACAGGACACACACTCTTCTGACTAACTCCATGTGAAACTCTTCAACAGCATTTAACAATCTTGAGTATTTTATTGTTTAATTTCTTCCTTTTTAAGAAGTCATTTATATCAGGTTTTACTCTGCTTTGTCTTTTATCTTTTACATGAATTTAATCTGTCTGCTTATATGTTTTAGCTTATTATTTCTGTTCTGTACAGCTTGGGCAACTGTGCTTGTTTTAAACGTGCTTTATAAATAAATTTATGATTTGATTTGATTATGAGACAGTTTCACAAAATCCAGTGAGACAGCATTCCTGCAGTTATTATCGCGTCAACATGCATGAGAAAGAAACTAAAATGCATGTCTTAGGAGATAAATCAAGAGATTAAGTCTCATGACAGTTTCTTGGACCTCGTTAAGAATGTTGGTGTGAATCTTTACTTTTAGTTTTACTTTTACTGGAGTTAAATAAGCCGGTGCATACGAGTATATGTCTGCAGGTGAGGATTAAAAGGTCTGAAAGACACACTTGGAAATAAAATAATAAAAACTTGACCAAGATGAAACCTGTGACAAAGTCCTAAAATGCACGTTTGAACGTGAGTTATTAAAACAGGAGATAGCTATCACATGTATGAGGAAACAAAGACCTGCATATCTGTCACAGTCGATGGTATAATAACGACATTTGTCCTTTTCTCTGTGTTCAGGTGTGTTTTAACTCGAGGACATCAGCAGTTTTCTTAGAGAAGCAGCTGCTGGCAGCGCTTTTTCTCAGTCAGTCACCGATGAATAAATCAGAGGTTATCAGTCCGTCAGAGACACAAAAACCAGTGAAAACTATAATAATGATCATTTTAACAGAACAAACTTAAGTTTAATGAGATTCTACAAACCAACAAAATCCAAATTATGATTTTCATAGATTAAAGATAATCAAAGAAAGAACCAATAACATTAAACTTGATACAGATATTAACTTGTGTATAAACCCAGCAAAGCTCTAAAAACAGACAGATTCTCCTCATTCCTCAGTCTGATTCGTCTACATGGCAGAAGAAGGTTTGATGTCTCGAGGAAAAATGTCCCAAGGATCCATCCCCGGAGCGAGATTCTTCCAGTCGGGCTGAAGAGGAGGATTGTTTAAAGCCATCAAGCAGCCCAACCAGAAGCACTGTGAGGTCAGAGGTCTCAGAGTCACCATCACATCCTTTGAGTACTGACCTCCATGTTCGGGGACATGAGTCTGTGGAGGAATGGTTCAGTGTTCAGTTCATTGTTCAGCCTGAAGTTTGGTTCCTTTAGCTGTAACATGTGCCTCACATACCTGTAGAAGGTCTTCTTTGGTGCTGTGGTACAGAGCCATCTGCAGATTCTGAATGGTTAGCTGTCTGTACTCTTTAACCTGGGACACAGGAAACATGCAGGTTACAGACGTCTAATAACACAATCTGCTTTAATGATCCAGTTCAGACAACAGTCCTACAGCACAGAACCTTCTGAGGTCCACTGTTGGAGTCGGTCAGTCCAAACGCCTCTTCTATCTGCTTCTTCTTTTTCTTCATTTCCTCTGTTGCATCTTCAAAGGTTTTCTGGAAGGATCAGTTTCAGGCTTTATACCAAAGATCCACACTCACTGGAATTCAAAGTTGAACTTGGACAGGAAGTCAAGGAATGAACCGAGTGCCGTTGCTTCAACAGTGTTACTGTACCTGAAGCAGAGCTTGGGCTGACTGTGGGTTCATTTCAGTGGCCTTCAGATCATCCTTTATCTGAGGCCACTGCAGCAGTTTCAGCCTGTCGTACATCTCTGTCAGTCTGGTTTTACTGACTGGGCTGTTAATGCTCTCAGTGTCTGCAGCTTTTATTGAAACAGCCACATCTGCTGCCAGTCTGTCCAGATAGAAAATATAAAACATGACAGTGGAGACACTTTGCATGTTTACACATGCAACACATTAATGGTGTTTCCCCTCTTTGACATTTCACATTTCACATTTCCTTTCTTTGAATGCACATTTCCTCTCTTTGAATGCAGATTTCCCCTCTTTGAATGCACATTTCCTCTCTTTGAATGCACATTTCCCCTCTTTGAATGCACATTTCCTCTCTTTGAATGCACATTTCCTCTCTCTGAATGCACATTTCCTCTCTCTGAATGCACATTTCCTCTCTTTGAATGCACATTTCCCCTCTTTGAATGCACATTTCCTCTCTTTGAATGCACATTACCTCTTTGAATGCACATTACCTCTTTGAATGCACATTTCCTCTCTATGAATGCACATTTCCTCTCTCTGAATGCACATTTCCTCTCTCTGAATGCACATTACCTCTCTTTGAATGCACATTTCCCCTCTCTGAATGCACATTACCTCTCTTTGAATGCACATTTCCCCTCTTTGAATGCACATTTCCTCTCTTTGAATGCACATTTCCTCTCTCTGAATGCACATTTCCTCTTTGAATCCACATTACCTCTCTTTGAAAGCACATTTCCTCTCTATGAATGCACATTTCCTCTCTTTGAATGCACATTTCCTCTCTTTGAAAGCACATTTCCTCTCTATGAATGCACATTTCCTCTCTCTGAATGCACATTTCCTCTCTCTGAATGCACATTACCTCTCTTTGAATGCACATTTCCCCTCTTTGAATGCACATTTCCCCTCTCTGAATGCACATTTCCTCTCTTTGAATGCACATTTCCTCTCTTTGAATGCACATTTCCTCTCTTTGAATGCACATTTCCCCTCTTTGAATGCACATTTCCTCTCTTTGAATGCACATTTCCTCTCTATGAATGCACATTTCCCCTCTTTGAATGCACATTTCCTCTCTCTGAATGCACATTTCCTCTCTTTGAATGCACATTTCCCCTCTTTGAATGCACATTTCCCCTCTTTGAATGCACATTTCCCCTCTTTGAATGCACATTTCCTCTCTTTGAATGCACATTTCCTCTCTATGAATGCACATTTCCCCTCTTTGAATGCACATTTCCTCTCTCTGAATGCACATTTCCTCTCTCTGAATGCACATTACCTCTCTATGAATGCACATTTCCTCTCTCTGAATGCACATTTCCTCTCTATGAATGCACATTTCCTCTCTATGAATGCACATTTCCTCTCTATGAATGCACATTACCTCTCTTTGAATGCACATTTCCTCTCTTTGAATGCACATTACCTCTCTTTGAATGATTTCAGTTCTTCCTCTTTTCGTTTCAGATCAGACCTGAAAGGAAATGAAGGTCACAAAGGATCATGTCTGTTATCACAAAGTTACAGCTCCGTATCATAAAAGTTGGGATGGGATAAAAACACAAATAAAAATAGAATAAAATCCCAGTGACATACATTTCCTCTGACTTACTTTTCATTACAGACAATATTAACCTAAGAAATGTCACGTTTCATCTCTTTTTGGTTCTCTTTAATTGAATTAAACTGAACCGATTTAAATAAAATAGAAATAAATGGAATTGGATTGAATGGAATAATCAACTTTTTCTGAATGTGTTTCAGGTCTGAATTGTAACAATGGCTGGATATTAAAAAATAAATGAAACTGACGTAACAAAAGCGCCACCTTTGGGTGATCGAGGGGTTTGACTGTCCCCACGATCATTCAACCAGTGGCCAGAAGCGCTCCAGAACTTGCTGGAGGGATTATATATCCCCTCTGGCCTGTAACACCTTCGGATCCCCCAGGAGGGGGATGTCTGGGTTTCCCTGCTGGACCCGTTGGCTCTGCAGCCCGATCTCGGATAAGTAGAAGGTAGTGGATCAATGGATATGACATTAGCTGAAACATTTTGAGTTCATACTTTCTGACATGAAAGAAAAGTCAAAGGAAATGTAGGAGTCACTGAGTTTTCCTTTAAACTAGCCTTTCTCAGCCCTCACCGTCCCAATTAATTAAACCGTCAGCACTCTGTTCATTCATGGATATATTCAGAAATCTCTCACCTGGCTTCATTAAGCTTCTGCTTGTAAAACGTCTCCATCTCAGTCATACTGTTTTAAAAATATCAGAACGAGTTCAAACTGGAACACGGTTACATTATTGATGCCATCCAGTGTTTTCAGAGACAAACCTTTCTTTGTGTTCTTCACACTGCTGGCAGCTGGATTCTAACTTTGGTCCTTTGCTGTACAGGAAAAACAACGCTGATATCACTTAGTTTAGGCTAAGCTGGTCACTCAGGGCAGAATCATAAAGTGAGTCACACTTATCTAACATTCACGGAGGAAAACCCCTCCCCCATGAGCTGTCACCTTATCGTGGTGGGGGAGTTTGCGTGCCCCAATGAGTCTGGGAGCTATGTTGCCCGGGGCTTTAAGCCCCTGGTAGGGTCACCCAAGGCAAACAGATCCTAGATGAGGGACCAGACAAAGAACAGCTCAAAAGACTCCTTAGGATGAAAAATAAATTTGGACCTCGTCATCCCTTGCCCGGGTGTGGGACACCGGGGCCCCCCCCCCCGGGAGCCAGGCCCGGGGGTGGGGCCCGGCAGCGAGCGCCTGGTGGCCGGGCCTGTGCCCATGGGGCTCGGTCGGGCATAGCCCGAAATGATGACGTGGGTCCCCTTCCGACGGGCTCACCACCCGTGGGAGGGGCCAAGGGGGTCGGGTGCCATGTGTGGGTAGCAGCCGAAGGCGGAGGCCTTGGCGGTCTGATCCTCGGCTACTGAAGCTGGCTCTTGGGACCTGGAGCGTCACCTCTCTGTTGGGGAAGGAGCCGGAGCGCGAGGCTGAGCGGTTCCGGCTAGATGTAGTCAGACTCACCTCGACGCACGGCTTGGGCTCTGGAACCAGTCCTCTTGAGAGGGGTTGAACTCTCTTCCACTCTGGAGTTGCCCGTGGTCTCACCGGTGTGGGCATACTTATTGCCCCCCGGCTGTGTGCCAGTACATTGGGGTTTACCCCAGTGAACGAGAGGGTAGCCTCCCTCCGCCTTCGGGTGGGGGGACGAGTCCTGACTGTTGTTTGTACTTATGCACCAAACAGCAGTTCAGAGTACCCACCCTTTTTGGAGTCCCTGGGGGAGGCACTGGAGAATGCTCCTACCGGAGACTCCCTCGTTCTGCTGGGGGACTTCAATGCTCACGTGGGCAATGACAGTGAGACCTGGAGGGGTGTGATTGGGAGGAACGCCCCCCCCGATCTGAATCAGAGTGGTGTTATGTTGTTGGACTTCTGTGCCAGTCATGGACTGTCCATAACGGACACCATGTTCAGGCATAAGGGTGTCCATATGTGCACTTGGCACCAGGACACCCTCGGCCGCAGTTCGATGATCGACTTTGTGGTTGTATCATCGGACTTGCGGCCGTATGTCCTGGACACTCGGGTGAAGAGAGGGGCGGAGCTGTCAACCGATCACCACCTGGTGGTGAGTTGGCTCTGCTGGTGGGGGAGGATGCTGATCAGACCTGGCAGGCCCAAACGTATTGTGAGGAACTGCTGGGAGCGTTTGTCGGAATCCCCCGTCAGGAGGAGCTTTAACTCTCACCTCCGGCAGAGCTTCAACCATATCCCGGGGGAGGTGGGGGACATTGAGTCCGAATGGGCCATGTTCCGTGACTCCATTGCCGAGGCGGCTGATCGGAGTTGTGGCCGTAAGGTGGTCGGTGCCTGTCGTGGCGGCAACCCCCGAACCCGCTGGTGGACACCAGTGGTGAGGGAAGCCATCAAGCTGAAGAAGGAGTCCTATCAGGCCGTTTTGGCCAGTGGGACCCTGGAAGCAGCTGATAGGTACCGGCAGGCCAAACGGGCTGCGGCTGCGGCGGTTGCTGAGGCAAAAACTAGGGCCTGGGAGGAGTTCAGTGAGACCATGGAGAACGACTTCTGGATGGCCTCGAAGAGATTCTGGTCCACCATCCGGCGTCTCGGGGGGGGGGGGAAGCGGCTCACAGTCAACGCTGTTTACAGTGGGGACGGGGCTTTGCTGACCTCAACCAGGGATGTTGTGAGTCGGTGGGGGGAATACTTTGAGGAACTCCTCAACACGTGCTCGGAGGAGGCAGAGTCGGAGAGCTCAGAGACGGGGCCTCCCATTTCTGGGGCTGAGGTTGCTGAGGTGGTCAAAAAGCTCCTCGGTGACAAGGCCCCGGGGGTGGATGAGGTCCGTCCTGAGTTTCTCAGGGCTCTGGATGTTGTAGGGCTGTCTTGGCTGACACGCCTCTGCAGCATCGCGTGGACAGTGCCTCTGGACTGGCAGATCGGGGTGGTGGTCCCCCTCTTTAAAAAGGGGGACCGGAGGGTGTGTTCCAACTATAGGGGTATCACACTCCTCAGCCTCCCTGGTAAGGTCTATTCGGGGGTACTGGAGAGGAGGATCCGTCGGATAGTCGAGCCTCGGATTCAGGAGGTGCAGTGTGGCTTTCGTCCTGGCCGTGGAACAGTGGACCAGATCTATACCCTCAGCAGGATCCTGGAGGGTGCATGGGAGTTCGCCCAACCAGTCTACATGTGTTTTGTGGACTTGGAGAAAGCGTTCGACCGTGTCCCTCGTGGAGTCCTGTGGGGGCTGCTCCGGGAATATGGAGTGCCGGACCCCTTGATAGGGGCCGTTCGGTCTCTGTATGACCGGTGCCAGAGTTTGGTCCGCATTGCTGGCAGTAAGTCGGATAGGTTTCTGGTGAGGGTTGGACTGCCCTTTGTCACCGATTCTGTTCCTGACTTTTATGGACAGAATTTCTAGGCGCAGCCAGGGCGTTGAGGGGGTCCGATTTGGCGACCTCAGAATCGGGTCTCTGCTTTTTGAAGATGATGTGGTTCTGTTAGCGTCGTCAGGCCGTGACCTTCAGCTCTCACTGGAGCGATTCGCAGCCGAGTGTGAAGCGGCTGGGATGAGAATCAGCGCCTCCAAATCCGAGACTGTGGTTCTCAGCCGGAAGAGGGTGGAATGCTCTCTCCGGGTCGGGAATGAGATCCTTCCCCAAGTGGAGGAGTTCAAGTATCTCGGGGTCTTGTTCACAGTGAGGGACGAATGAAACGTGAGATTGACGGCGGATCGTTGCAGCGTCTGCAGTGTTGCTCTGCACCGACCCGTCGTTGTGAAGAAGGAGCTGAGCCAGAAGGTGAAGCTCTCTATTTACTGGTCAATCTACGTTCCCATCCTCACCTATGGTCACGAGTTGTGGGTAGAGACCGAAAGAACAAGATCGCGAATACAAGCGGCCGAAATGGGTTTCCTCCACAGGGTGTCTGGGCCTCCCTTAGAGATAGGGTGGGAAGCTCAGTCATCCGGGAGGGGCTCGGAGTAGAACCGCTGCTCCTCCTCCAGAGAGGAGTCAGATGAGGTGGCATCTGGTTAGGATGCCCGAGCCACCTCATCTGGCCAGACCCAGGACACGTTGGAGAGACTATGTCTCTCGGCTGGCCTGGGAACGCCTCGGGGTCCCCCCGGAAGCATTTGAGGAAGTGGCCGGGAACAGGGACGTCTGGGTTTCTCTGTTAAAGCTGCTGCCCCTGCAACCTGACCCTCGGATAAGCGGCAGATGATGGATGGATGGAGGAAAACCCTTTTTCATGTAGAATTTAACTGTAAACTCTATTTCTCAAACATTTTCTGTGTGTTGAGGGTTTGTATGGGTTCACCAAACCATCAGTTACACCAAGTTCAGGTAAAGATCAGGTTCCTTTTGCACTAAGAAAACATCTTGAACGATCAAAAGTAGAAATCTATGCGAGTCAGACCAATCAGTCGGGGAAAAGCAGTTAAAAATGTTAAAATGAATCATCTCATGACTGGAAAAGGTTTTAGAAGAGATTAAAACAGCCGTGTGTTAAACAGGACGATTAGAAAATGATTCAGTGACATGAGACAGTGATCAGTCCACAGAGTTAGTATCAAAGAATGATGAAATCCAATATTCTTGTGTTGCTCTTTAGTTTCACAAGAAACTAAAGAGCTCCTATTGAGCCATCAACAGACCTTCCTGCTGCAGCATGACCAGCGCTGGACTGAGAGCTGTGAGAACACAAGCAAATGTCATCAGGTTTGTACCTCTGTATGTTATTATAGACAATCTAAGTAACCAGTGGTGTCACATGTTTAAATTCAACAGGAGTTCAGTCATATAGTGCATACAGGTGAGAGCCAGACCTTTGCTCATGTGGACGCTTCCTCAACATCGTCACTGGATGATGCATCGCATCATGTAAAAGGAAAATGTAACATTGTGTTAAAAATGACTACAGAGCATTTAATATGTCTGTCAGCACAGAAGCTTTTGTGTGTAAAAGATTTATATCTGTACACATTGTTTCTCTTCCTTATCTTATTTTACACCATAAATTGACTGAAAGTGAGTTTAAGAAGCTGGTGTTATTCTTTAAATACCTCAAATTTCTGCTGACATATGCCGTTTTATTCGTCTTTACGGTTTCCCAAGGTGAAGTTGCTGTGTCAGTCTGACCGTAGAGCTCAGGTTACAGTCTCCAACTCAGAGGGTGGGGCCTCCAGGAAGGAAATGAAACGGTGCCTGCTGCTCATTGGCTTGTTGTCGTGTTCCTTCATATCAACCCACTGAACCTGTTGATTGGGTGACTTCCACATTAGAAACAGAGGTTGCTGTTTACGTACCCCCGGCTGTGTGCCAGTACATTGGGGTTTACCCCAGTGAACGAGAGGGTAGCCTCCCTCCGCCTTCGGGTGGGGGGACGGGTCCTGACTGTTGTTTGTACTTATGCACCAAACAGCAGTTCAGAGTACCCACCCTTTTTGGAGTCCCTGGGGGAGGCACTGGAGAATGCTCCTACCGGAGACTCCCTCGTTCTGCTGGGGGACTTCAATGCTCACGTGGGCAATGACAGTGAGACCTGGAGGGGTGTGATTGGGAGGAACGCCCCCCCCAATCTGAATCAGAGTGGTGTTATGTTGTTGGACTTCTGTGCCAGTCATGGACTGTCCATAACGAACACCATGTTCAGGCATAAGGGTGTCCATATGTGCACTTGGCACCAGGACACCCTCGGCCGCAGTTCGATGATCGACTTTGTGGTTGTATCATCGGACTTGCGGCCGTATGTCCTGGACACTCGGGTGAAGAGAGGGGCGGAGCTGTCAACTGATAACCACCTGGTGGTGAGTTGGCTCTGCTGGTGGGGGAGGATGCTGATCAGACCTGGCAGGCCCAAACGTATTGTGAGGAACTGCTGGGAGCGTTTGTCGGAATCCCCCGTCAGGAGGAGCTTTAACTCTCACCTCCGGCAGAGCTTCAACCATATCCTGGGGGAGGTGGGGGACATTGAGTCCGAATGGGCCATGTTCCGTGACTCCATTGCCGAGGCGGCTGATCGGAGTTGTAGCCGTAAGGTGGTCGGTGCCTGTCGTGGCGGCAAACCCCGAACCCGCTGGTGGACACCAGTGGTGAGGGAAGCCATCAAGCTGAAGAAGGAGTCCTATCGGGCCTTTTTGGCCAGTGGGACCCTGGAAGCAGCTGATAGGTACCGACAGGCCAGACGGGCTGCGGCTTCGGCGGTTGCTGAGGCAAAAACTCGGGCCTGGGAGGAGTTCGGTGAGACCATAGAGAACGACTTCTGGATGGCCTCGAAGAGATTCTGGTCCACCATCCGGCGTCTCGGGGGGGGGGAGCGGCTCACAGTCAAAACTGTGTATGGTGGAGACGGGGCTTTGCTGACCTCAACTAGGGACGTTGTGAGTCGGTGGGGGGAATACTTCGAGGAACTCCTCAACACGTGCTCGGAGGAGGCAGAGTCGGAGAGCTCAGAGACGGGGCCTCCCATTTCTGGGACTGAGGTTGCTGAGGTGGTCAAAAAGCTCCTCGGTGACAAGGCCCCGGGGGTGGATGAGGTCCGTCCTGAGTTTCTCAGGGCTCTGGATGTTGTAGGGCTGTCTTGGCTGACACGCCTCTGCAGCATCGCGTGGACAGTGCCTCTGGACTGGCAGATCGGGGTGGTGGTTCCCCTCTTTAAAAAGGGGGACCAGAGGGTGTGTTCCAACTACAGGGGGATCACACTCCTCAGCCTCCCTGGTAAGGTCTATTCGGGGGTACTGGAGAGGAGGATCCGTCGGATAGTCGAGCCTCGGATTCAGGAGGTGCAGTGTGGCTTTCGTCCTGGCCGTGGAACAGTGGACCAGATCTCAAAACCCTCAGCAGGATCCTGGAGGGTGCATGGGAGTTCGCCCAACCAGTCTACATGTGTTTTGTGGACTTGGAGAAAGCGTTCGACCGTGTCCCTGGGGGAGTCCTGTGGGGGCTGCTCCGGGAATATGGAGTGCCGGACCCCTTGATAGGGGCCGTTGGGTCTCTGTATGACCGGTGCCAGAGTTTGGTCCGCATTGCCGGCAGTAAGCCACCTCACCTCAACTGAGAAGCTAAAACTGGAGAAACATGATCTCTGCTGTTAGATCTCATCAGAACTCTGGCTGCAGGGTTTTGGATCAGCTGGAGGCTTTTCAGAGAATATGTGGGACAGCCCAATAATAAAGATGAACTGTAGATTTAAAAAAAAGGGAGATTGGATGTAGGTCAAAACACTTCTGGATTTAAGGGTAAATATTAAAATAAACGATTTCTTTGCCAATAATCGAGTATGAACTGTGCCTGTTACAAAGACGTGAATTTAATAAATTAGACTGTTTATGTCACAGTTGTCTCCACTGCATGCAGTGCTAAAGTGTGCCACTGTGACGCATGAGTCACCCACTAAATAAACAGGTCCAGCTTGTCTGGATGAGGAAAGTCAGAGCGGCTGAGCAGCAGTTTATCAGTTCTGCTGTCAGACCGACAGAGAGACTCACCCACGGACGAGAGGGAAAGGAAACTGCTGCAAAATGGGTTCATTCTTCTCTCAATTATTCAGGTAAGAAGAACAGAAATCATTCACCAGTTTTTATTTAGAGTGGTTCGTACTCCAGAAGGAATGTACATTTAATGTGAATCAATGCTTCGTGTAAAGTGTTATTAGAATTATCAGAAATGACTAAAGTAAAAGCTGCTTGTTGAGATCAGATGGATTAAAAAAGTGATGAACTTGGACATTCTTCATCTGAATGATTTTTCACAGAAACTCTGTCAGTTGATTATCTGACATTCGGTTATTTGTAATGACTGAATCCATTCGGCATCTTTGTGAACCTCTCCTGTATAAAACTACCCTGCAGAGAACCGTAGAGATAAAGTTCTGTTCCAAAGGTGAAGAAAATGATTATTTAACATGATAGTTTTTCACTTGCTGCTTTTTCTCCGCAGGAATTCCACCGGCTATGAACCTCCTGCAGAAGACGTGAGGTACTGTAGCTGCAGGGCGGTGACATCAGAGAAATGATTTCAGATAAAACGTCTTTCTTTCTTTACTGTACTACTACTACTTTACTGTAGCTGCAGGGCGGTGACATCAGAGAAATGATTTCAGATAAAACAGCACAGCCTGCTTAATCTGCTGTCTTTAAAGAGGATTTCTGATAGAAACTCAGTGCAACTGTGGGTTATTCTGTCAGTTTCTTTCTTTCTTTCTTTCTTTTTTCTTTCTTTCTTTCTTGCTTTCGCTCTTTCTTTCTTTCGCTCTTTCTTTCTTTCTTTCGCTCTTTCTTTCTTTCTCTCTCTCTTTCTTTCTCTCTCTCTTTCGCTCGCTCTTTCTCTCTTTCTTTCTTTCTTTCTTTCTTTCTTTTTCTTTCTTTCTTTCTTTCTTGCTTTCGCTCTTTTGCTCTTTCTTTCTTTCTTTTGCTCTTTCTTTCTTTCTCTCTCTCTTTCGCTCTTTCTTTCTTTCGCTCGCTCTTTCTTTCTTTCGCTCTTTCTTTCGCTCGCTCTTTCTTTCTTTCGCTCTTTCTTTCTTTCGCTCTTTCTTTCTTTCTTTCTTTCGCTCGCTCTTTCTTTCTTTCGCTCTTTCTTTCTCTCTTTCTTTCTTTCTTTCTTTCTTTCGCTCTTTCTTTCTTTCTTTCTTTCGCTCTTTCTTTCGCTCGCTCTTTCTTTCTTTCGCTCTTTCTTTCTTTCTCTCTCTCTTTCTTTCTCTCTCTCTTTCGCTCGCTCTTTCTCTCTTTCTTTCTTTCTTTCTTTCTTTCTTTCTTTCTTTCTTTCTTTCTTGCTTTCGCTCTTTTGCTCTTTCTTTCTTTCTTTTGCTCTTTCTTTCTTTCTCTCTCTCTTTCGCTCTTTCTTTCTTTTGCTCTTTCTTTCTTTCTTTCGCTCGCTCTTTCTTTCGCTCGCTCTTTCTTTCTTTCGCTCGCTCTTTCTTTCTTTCTCTCTTTCTTTCTTTCTTTCTTTCTTTCGCTCTTTCTTTCGCTCGCTCTTTCTTTCGCTCTTTCTTTCTTTCTTTCGCTCGCTCTTTCTTTCTTTCGCTCTTTCTTTCGCTCGCTCTTTCTTTCTTTCGCTCTTTCTTTCTTTCGCTCTTTCTTTCTTTCTTTCGCTCGCTCTTTCTTTCTTTCTTTCGCTCTTTCTTTCTTTCTTTCTCTCTTTCTTTCTTTCTTTCTTTCTTTCGCTCGCTCTTTCTTTCTTTCTCTCTTTCTTTCTTTCTTTCGCTCTTTCTTTCTTTCTTTCGCTCTTTCTTTCGCTCGCTCTTTCTTTCTTTCGCTCTTTCTTTCTTTCGCTCTTTCTTTCTTTCTTTCGCTCGCTCTTTCTTTCTTTCGCTCGCTCTTTCTTTCTTTCGCTCTTTCTTTCTTTCTTTCGCTCCTTCTTTCTTTCGCTCTTTCTTTCTTTCGCTCTTTCTTTCAAACAAACACTAAATCTGAGGTGGTGGGCTGCACAGTTTGATGTTTTAGGTTGAAAACATGGAGTCAGCATCTCTCTCCTGACATAAAGTCCCTGATGCAAACGGCCTTAAAGGCCTGCATCTATGTACAGACTGCAGAACAGGAAGTAAACAACTCAATTCATGTAAATTTCTAGTAAATGAAGCTAAGAAAGCAGAACATGACATGTATCAAAAGTCTTTTATTCATCACCAGAATTCAGAGAGATGAAAGTGTGAGATCCAGCTGCCGGCGCTGTGAACAACAAGATCAAGAACAGGAGGAAAGGTTTGGTACTGAAATAATTCCCCTGATATTCTGTTTGATATCAACTGTCTGATGTTTCCAGAACCTGTGTTCTGAAGGGTTGTCACTAAAGCAGTTATTCCCAATGTGTCCACACAGAATAGCAGTGATAGAGACGCTTGAAGAGAGACTAAATGAGGCCAAGTAAGTAGTTTCTCTAAAGGTGGGGAGCTGGGGAAGAAGAATTCAACAGAAATCTGATTGAGTAACAGTAACTGTCCATCAGCACCTTTCACAGTAACACAGCAGCACACATCTGGCTTTAAGCATCTTGTTGTCATGTTTTTTTCATGTTCTGTGCTCTGGACCAGCTCAGAGTAGCTGGCAGCACTTTTCCTGCTGAAGTTCAGAGTTCAGATCAGACGTTAAATCTGTTCTCACAAGTTTCTCCTGAAAATTAGAAACAACCAGCAGAGCAAACCTGATTCTTTGGGGTCAAACTGACGTCAATCAGTGGTTAATTTACCAAGTTTGCTTTATGTCCTGAACCCTTGTGTTATACTAGTGTAATAAAACTGTAATTCACAGCAGTGGAAGCTGCAGAAGAAATAACTTCCTGTTCATTATGATCTCCTGTCACTCAGGACTCAACTCAATGTTGCGTCACATCGTGCTTTTTTATCCAAAATGTGTTAAATAATGACGCAGTCCTGTGTGCATTTCCCCACAGCACCGCTTTGAAAGAAAAAGAGGAGGAACTGAATTTGTTGCAAACAAGGTACAGTACAAAAAAGACCAGTCCAATAAGAATCCAATCAGTTTGGAAGTGAATTGAGAGTCAGTTTCACCAACTCTCTGTGGAGGTCCTCAGCTGTTCCCTGCACACAGGAAAGCAAAGAGACTTCATCTCATATTTCTCAAAGCTTTAAAATTATGCATTAGAAAGTCTTGATGGAAACATGAAACACATTCGAGGTGATTTTGAGGAAAAGAAACTGCTTTTGGGGCTTTGATACATCAAGAAACATGTTGAAACATGCTTATCTATAACATCTATAAGCATGACGCCACAGAGGGTGCAGGAGGGATGAATAACCCAAGTCTTTACAGTTAAATTCTACATGAAAAAGGGTTTTCCTCCGTGAATGTGAGATAAGTGTGACTCACTGCATGATTCTGCCTGAGTGACCAGCTTAGCCTAAACTAAGTGATATCAGTGTTGTTTTTCCTGTACAGCAAAGGACCAAAGTTAGAATCCAGCTGCCAGCAGTGTGAAGAACACAAAGAAAGGTTTGTCTCTGAAAACACTGGATGGCATCAATAATGTAACCGTGTTCCAGTTTGAACTCGTTCTGATATTTTTAAAACAGTATGACTGAGATGGAGACGTTTTACAAGCAGAAGCTTAATGAAGCCAGGTGAGAGATTTCTGAATATATCCATGAATGAACAGAGTGCTGACGGTTTAATTAATTGGGACGGTGAGGGCTGAGAAAGGCTAGTTTAAAGGAAAACTCAGTGACTCCTACATTTCCTTTGACTTTTCTTTCATGTCAGAAAGTATGAACTCAAAATGTTTCAGCTAATGTCATATCCATTGATCCACTACCTTCTACTTATCCGAGATCGGGCTGCAGAGCCAACGGGTCCAGCAGGGAAACCCAGACATCCCCCTCCTGGGGGATCCGCAGGTGTTACAGGCCAGAGGGGATATATAATCCCTCCAGCAAGTTCTGGAGCGCTTCTGGCCACTGGTTGAATGATCGTGGGGACAGTCAAACCCCCCGATCACCCAAAGGTGGCGCTTTTGTTACGTCAGTTTCATTTATTTTTTAATATCCAGCCATTGTTACAATTCAGACCTGAAACACATTCAGAAAAAGTTGATTATTCCATTCAATCCAATTCCATTTATTTCTATTTTATTTAAATCGGTTCAGTTTAATTCAATTAAAGAGAACCAAAAAGAGATGAAACGTGACATTTCTTAGGTTAATATTGTCTGTAATGAAAAGTAAGTCAGAGGAAATGTATGTCACTGGGATTTTATTCTATTTTTATTTGTGTTTTTATCCCATCCCAACTTTTATGATACGGAGCTGTAACTTTGTGATAACAGACATGATCCTTTGTGACCTTCATTTCCTTTCAGGTCTGATCTGAAACGAAAAGAGGAAGAACTGAAATCATTCAAAGAGAGGTAATGTGCATTCAAAGAGGAAATGTGCATTCAAAGAGAGGAAATGTGCATTCAAAGAGAGGAAATGTGCATTCAGAGAGAGGAAATGTGCATTAAAAGAGGGGTAATGTGCATTCATAGAGAGGAAATGTGCATTCAGAGAGCGGAAATGTGCATTCAAAGAGAGGAAATGTGCATTCAAAGAGGGGAAATGTGCATTCAGAGAGAGGAAATGTGCATTCAGAGAGGAAATGTGCATTCAAAGAGAGGAAATGTGCATTCGAAGAGGGGAAATGTGCATTCAAAGAGAGGAAATGTGCATTCAAAGAGGGGAAATGTACATTCAGAGAGAGGAAATGTGCATTCATACAGGGGAAATGTGCATTCAAAAAGGGGAAACACCATTAATGTGTTGCATGTGTAAACATGGAAAGTGTCTCCACTGTCATGTTTTATATTTTCTATCTGGACAGACTGGCAGCAGATGTGGCTGTTTCAATAAAAGCTGCAGACACTGAGAGCATTAACAGCCCAGTCAGTAAAACCAGACTGACAGAGATGTACGACAGGCTGAAACTGCTGCAGTGGCCTCAGATAAAGGATGATCTGAAGGCCACTGAAATGAACCCACAGTCAGCCCAAGCTCTGCTTCAGGTACAGTAACACTGTTGAAGCAACGGCACTCGGTTCATTCCTTGACTTCCTGTCCAAGTTCAACTTTGAATTCCAGTGAGTGTGGATCTTTGGTATAAATCTTGAAACTGATCCTTCCAGAAAACCTTTGAAGATGCAACAGAGGAAATGAAGAAAAAGAAGAAGCAGATAGAAGAGGCGTTTGGACTGACCGACTCCAACAGTGGACCTCAGAAGGTTCTGTGCTGTAGGACTGTTGTCTGAACTGGATCATTAAAGCAGATTGTGTTATTAGACGTCTGTAACCTGCATGTTTCCTGTGTCCCAGGTTAAAGAGTACAGACAGCTAACCATTCAGAATCTGCAGATGGCTCTGTACCACAGCACCAAAGAAGACCTTCTACAGGTATGTGAGGCACATGTTACAGCTAAAGGAACCAAACTTCAGGCTGAACAATGAACTGAACACTGAACCATTCCTCCACAGACTCATGTCCCCGAACATGGAGGTCAGTACTCAAAGGATGTGATGGTGACTCTGAGACCTCTGACCTCACAGTGCTTCTGGTTGGGCTGCTTGATGGCTTTAAACAATCCTCCTCTTCAGCCCGACTGGAAGAATCTCGCTCCGGGGATGGATCCTTGGGACATTTTTCCTCGAGACATCAAACCTTCTTCTGCCATGTAGACGAAGCAGACTGAGGAATGAGGAGAGAATCTGTCTGTTTTTAGAGCTTTGCTGGGTTTATACACAAGTTAATATCTGCATCACGTTTAATGTTATTTAAGATTTAATTTATGCTATTTTTGCTTCCATTCATTCAATTTTATCTTCATGAAATAATAGTTCACAATGTTTTATTCATTGCTGAAATATTTTAGACTAAAAGGCAGAAATGTTTGATGTGAAAAGTTTAAATTATAGGAGGGAAAAAGCAGTTTGACATCAGGTGAGAAATGGGTTTCTGTGGGTTTCTACAGGGTCACATGTTACTATCTGGATCCAGCTTAATGTTATTGGTTCTACATTTGATTTATTGAAATCATAAGCTGAATGTTTTTCCAACCTTATCAGTGGAAATCAAGTTTGTAGAATCTCATATCAAAGTGCAATAAAATGAAATTTTGCTGGAAAAATAACTGATCAATGTTTCCAGGGTTAGCGTGTTTGTGTGTGCGTGCACCTGTTTTCCCCACATGCTGGGGATAAGCTCACTGCTCACCATTTTATGTGAACTTCCTGTGAACATGGGAAAGGAGTTTTGTTCCCACAGGTCCAAAGTCATTTAAACTTGATTTCAGGCTCAGCAGTGTGTTATGGACAGGTTTAAGGTCAAAGGTAATGATAGATATTCAGCTGACAGCGAGGTTTGGGTGAGATGTTTTTACAATAACCTCCCTCCACCGCTCGATGGCTGTTCTGGAGTTTGGTATGGAGATTAAAGATAGCTTTTCTCGTCTGAGGCACATTAATAAGCGTGTTTGTCTGCATGTTTTTTTTCATACATTAGTAAGCGTGTTTGTCTTTGTTTTTTTTCATACATTAGTAAGCGTGTTTGTATGCATGTATTTTCCATACATTTGTAAGCGTGTTTGTATGCATGTATTTTCCATACATTAGTAAGCGTGTTTGTATGCATGTATTTTTCATACATTAGTAAGCGTGTTTGTCTGCATGTTTTTTTTCATACAATTAGTAAGCGTGTTTTTAATGCATGTTTTTTTCATACATTTGTAAGCGTGTTTGTCTTTGTTTTTTTTCATACATTAGTAAGCGTGTTTGTATGCATGTATTTTCCATACATTAGTAAGCGTGTTTGTATGCATGTATTTTTCATACATTAGTAAGCGTGTTTGTCTGCATGTTTTTTTCATACATTTGTAAGCGTGTTTGTCTGCATGTTTTTTTTCATACATCAGTAAGCATGTTTGTATGCTTTATTCTTTCTTACATTTTTAAGCGTGTTTGTCTTTGTTTTTTTTTCATACATTTGTAAGCGTGTTTGTCTGCATTTTGTTTTTCATACATTAGTAAGCGTGTTCGTATGCATGTTTCTTTCATACATTAATAAGCGTGTTTGTCTGCATGTTTTTTTTCATACATCAGTAAGCATGTTTGTATGCTTTATTCTTTCTTACATTTTTAAGCGTGTTTGTCTTTGTTTTTTTTCATACATTAGTAAGCGTGTTTGTCTGCATTTTGTTTTTCATACATTAATAAGCGTGTTTGTATGCATGTATTTTTCATAACATTTGTAAGCGTGTTTGTCTGCATGTTTCTTTCATACATTTTTAAGCGTGTTTGTCTTTGTTTTTTTTCATACATTTGTAAGCGTGTTTGTCTGCATGTTTTTTCATACATTAGTAAGCGTGTTTGTCTGCATGTTTTTTTTATACATTAGTAAGCGTGTTTGTATCTATGTTTTTTTCATACATTTATAAGCGTGTTTGTATGCATGTTTTTTTCATACATTTTTAAGCGTGTTTGTCTGCATGTTTCTTTCATACATTTGTAAGCGTGTTTGTCTGCATGTTTTTTTTCATACAATTAGTAAGCGTGTTTTTTATGCATGTTTTTTTCATACATTTGTAAGCGTGTTTTTCTGCATGTTTTTTTTCATACATTTTTAAGCGTGTTTGTCTGCATGTTTTTTCCATACATTAGTAAGCGTGTTTGTCTGCATGTTTTTTTCATACATTAGTAAGCGTGTTTGTATCTATGTTTTTTTCATACATTTATAAGCGTGTTTGTCTGCATGTTTTTTTCATACATTTGTAAGCGTGTTTGTCTGCATGTTTCTTTCATACATTTGTAAGCGTGTTTGTCTGCATGTTTCTTTCATACATTTGTAAGCGTGTTTGTCTGCATGTTTTTCTTATACATTAGTAAGCGTGTTTGTATGCATGTATTTTTCATACATTTGTAAGCGTGTTTGTCTGCATGTTTTTTTCATACATTTTTAAGCGTGTTTGTCTGCATGTTTTTTTCATACATTAGTAAGCGTGTTTGTCCGCATGTTTTTTCCATACATTAGTAAGCGTGTTTGTCTGCATGTTTTTTTCATACATTAGTAAGCGTGTTTGTATCTATGTTTTTTTCATACATTTATAAGCGTGTTTGTCTGCATGTTTTTTTCATACATTTGTAAGCGTGTTTGTCTGCATGTTTCTTTCATACATTTGTAAGCGTGTTTGTCTGCATGTTTCTTTCATACATTTGTAAGCGTGTTTGTCTGCATGTTTTTCTTATACATTAGTAAGCGTGTTTGTATGCATGTATTTTTCATATGTTTGTCTGCATGTTTTTTTCATACATTTGTAAGCGTGTTTGTATGCATGTTTTTTTCATACATTTGTAAGCGTGTTTGTCCTCATGTTTTTTTCATACATTAGTAAGCGTGTTTGTCTACAAACATGCTTACTGATGTATGAAAAAAAACATGCAGACAAACACGCTTACTAATGTATGAAAAAAAACATGCATACAAACACGCTTACAAATGTATAAGAAAAAACATGCAGACAAACACGCTTACTAATGTATGAAAAAAAACATGCATACAAACACGCTTACAAATGTATAAGAAAAAACATGCAGACAAACACGCTTACTAATGTATGAAAAAAAACAAAGACAAACACGCTTAAAAATGTATGACAAAAAACACGCTTACAAATGTATGACAAAACATGCATAAAAAACACGCTTACTAATGTATGAAAAAAACATGCAGACAAACACGCTTACTAATGTATAAGAAAAAACATGCATACAAACACGCTTACTAATGTATGAAAAAAACATGCAGACAAACACGCTTACTAATGTATGGAAAAAAACAATGACAAACACGCTTATTAATGTATGAAAGGCGTGGTCGGTGGCTTAGGTAAGCAGACGTCCCATATACAGAGGCTAGTCCTCGGTGCAGATGAAAGAATAAAGCATACAAACACGCTTACTAATGTATGAAAGAAACATGCAGACAAACACGCTTACTAATGTATGAAAAAAAACATGCAGACAAACACGCTTAAAAATTTATGAAAAAAAACACGCTTACAAATGTATGAAAAAAACATGCATAAAAAACACGCTTACTAATGTATGAAAAAAAACATGCAGACAAAAACGCTTACAAATGTATGAAAAAAAACATGCAGACAAACACGCTTACTAATGTATGGAAAAAAACAATGACAAACACGCTTATTAATGTATGAAAGGCGTGGTCGGTGGCTTAGATAAGCAGACGTCCCATATACAGAGGCTAGTCCTCGGTGCAGATGAAAGAATAAAGCAGACAAACACGCTTACTAATGTATGAAAAAAATGCAGACAAACACGCTTACAAATGTATGGAAAAAAACACGCTTAAAAATGTATGAAAGAATAAAGCATACAAACACGCTTACTAATGTATGAAAAAAATGCAGACAAACACGCTTACAAATGTATAAGAAAAAACATGCAGACAAACACGCTTACTAATGTATGAAAAAAATGCAGACAAACACGCTTACAAATGTATAAGAAAAAACATGCAGACAAACACGCTTACTAATGTATGAAAGAAACATGCAGACAAACACGCTTACAAATGTATGAAAAAAAACACGCTTAAAAATGTATGAAAGAATAAAGCATACAAACACGCTTACTAATGTATAAGAAAAAACAGGCAGACAAACACGCTTAATTCAATTCAATTCAATTTTATTTATATAGCGCCAGATTAGAACAATTGTCATCTCAAGGCACTTAAGTAATATAGTCCAATTCAAGCCAATTGGAATTCAATTCATTGTAATCATAATCCAATTAATTCATATAGAGCTAATTAAAAAAATTAATATCCTAGCTAAGGAAACCAACAGATTGCACCGAAATGTGTCTTCAGTCCAATCTCCCGTCCTGAGCGTGCCTGTGGCGACTGTGGAAAGGAACGACTCCCTTTTAACAGGAAGAAACCTCAGGAAGGGTGGCCATCCGCCTCGACCAACTGGGGTTTGAGAAGACAGAAAAGAGGGAAAAGAGGGGGGAAAAACACCATAACGCCATTCAAAGGATATCTGTTGGAACAGGGAAACATAGGTTAATAACCACAATAATGTCACATGTACATAAAATCAATTTTGAAATTAAACAGGGGGAAAAAGAGAGCAAAGTGAGGAAAGGTGTGACAGATGAGGTCCCCCAGCAGTCTAAGCCTATAGCAGCTTAACTATGGGATGTTTCAGGATTACCTGAGCCATCCCTAACTATAAGCTTTATCGAAAAGAAAAGTTTTAAGCCTAATCTTAAAAGTGGAAAGGGTGTCTGCTTCCCGGACATTTACTGGCAGCTTATTCCACAAGAGAGGGGCCTGATAACTGAAGGCTCTACCTCCCATTCTACTTTTAGAAACTCTGGGAACAACAAGTAAACCTGCAGTTTGGGAGCGAAGTGCTCTGTTAGGAAAATATTGTACAATGAGATCTTTAAGATATGATGGAGTTCGGTCAGTAAGAGCTTTATATGTGAGGAGAAGAATCTTAAATTCTATTCTGAATTTAACAGGGAGCCAATGAAGAGAAGCTAAAACTGGAGAAACATGATCTCTCCTGTTAGTTCTCATCAGAACTCTGGCTGCAGCATTTTGGATCAGCTGGAGGCTTTTCAGAGAATATGTGGGACAGCCCAATAATAAGGAATTACAGTAGTCCAATCTTGAAGTAACAAATGCATGAACTAGTTTCTCTGCATCACCTTGAGACAGGATGTTCCTGATTTTGGCAATATTACGAAGGTGAAAGAAGGCAGTCCTAGAAACCAGTTTTATATGTGCGTCAAATGATAAATTCTGGTCAAAAATAACTCCAAGGTTCCTCACTGTAGAACTAGAAGCCAAGGAAATACCATCTAGAGTAACTATATAACTAGACAATTTCTCCCTGAAGCGCTCAGGTCCAAAGAGAACAACTTCAGTTTTGTCTGAATTTAAAAGCAGACAGTTCTGAGTCATCCAGGTCTTTATGTCTTTAAGACAGGCTTGTAGCCTGACCAACCTGTAGGTTTCATCTGGTTTCATAGATAAGTACAGCTGAGTATCATCAGCATAACAATGGAAATTTATGCCATGCTGTCTGATAATGTTACCTAATGGAAGCATGTATAAAGTAAAAAGAATCGGTCCAAGCACAGAACCCTGAGGAACTCCATGACTTACTCCAACGTGTGAGGAAGATTCCTCATTTACAAGAACAAACTGGAATCTATCAGATAAATATGACTTAAACCAGCCTAATGCAGTTCCTTTAATCCCAATAACATGTTCAAGTCTCTGTAACAGAATGCTGTGATCGATCGTATCAAATGCAGCACTGAGATCCAACAGGACAAGCACAGAAACAAGTCCGCTATCAGAAGCTAACAGGAGATCATTGGTAACTTTCACCAGTGCCGTTTGTGTGCTATGATGCACTCTGAATCCTGACTGAAACTCTTCAAACAGATTATTTCTATGTAAATGATCACAAAGTTGAACTGCAACTATTTTTTCAAGAACTTTGGACAAAAAAGGGAGATTGGATATAGGTCGATAATTAGCCAACACTTCTGAATCAAGAGTAGGTTTTTTAAGTAAAGGTTTAATTACAGCAACCTTAAAAGTCTGAGGTACATATCCTATCAACAAAGACCGATTGATCAAATCCAATATGGAAGTGTCAATTAAGGGGAAAACCTCCTTGAACAGTCTGGTTGGGATTGGGTCTAACATACAAGCTTACTAATGTATGAAAAAAAACATGCAGACAAACACGCTTAAAAATGTAAAAGAAAAAACATGCAGACAAACACGCTTACTAATGTATGAAAAATACATGCATACAAACACGCTTACTAATGTATAAGAAAAAACATGCATACAAACACGCTTACTAATGTATGGAAAAAAACAAAGACAAACACGCTTAAAAATGTATGACAAAAAACACGCTTACAAATGTATGACAAAACATGCATAAAAAACACGCTTACTAACGTATGAAAAAAACATGCAGACAAACACGCTTACTAATGTATGGAAAAAAACAATGACAAACACGCTTATTAATGTATGAAAGGCGTGGTCGGTGGCTTAGGTAAGCAGACGTCCCATATACAGAGGCTAGTCCTCGGTGCAGATGAAAGAATAAAGCAGACAAACACGCTTACTAATGTATGAAAAAAATGCAGACAAACACGCTTACAAATGTATGGAAAAAAACACGCTTAAAAATGTATGAAAGAATAAAGCATACAAACACGCTTACTAATGTATGAAAAAAACATGCAGACAAGCACGCTTACTAATGTATGAAAAAAACATGCAGACAAACACGCTTAAAAATGTATGAAAGGCGTGATCGATGGCTTAGTGGGGTAAGCAGACGTCCCATATACAGAGGCTAGTCCTCGGTGCAGTTGGCCCCTGTTCGAGTCCCGAACCGGACGGCCATTTGCTGCATGTCATTCCCTCTCTCTGACCTGTTTCCTGTCTCTCTCCACTGTGCTATCAATAAAGGCACTGAAAAGCCCAAAAAAATGTATGAAAGAAACATGCAGACAAACACGCTTACAAATGTATAAGAAAAAACATGCAGACAAACACGCTTACTAATGTATGAAAAAAAACATGCAGACAAACACGCTTAAAAATGTATGAAAGAATAAAGCATACAAACACGCTTACAAATGTATGAAAGAAACATGCAGACAAACACGCTTACTAATGTATGAAAAAAAACATGCAGACAAACACGCTTACTAATGTATAAGAAAAAACATGCATACAAACACGCTTACTAATGTATGAAAAATACATGCATACAAACGTATGAAAAAAAACATGCAGACAAACACGCTTACAAATGTATAAGAAAAAACATGCAGACAAACACGCTTACTAATGTATGAAAAAAAACATGCAGACAAACACGCTTACAAATGTATGAAAAAAAACATGCAGACAAACACGCTTACTAATGTATGAAAAATACATGCATACAAACACGCTTAAAAATGTATGAAAGAAACATGCAGACAAACACGCTTAAAAATTTATGACAAAAAACACGCTTACAAATGTATGACAAAAAATACATGCAGACAAACACGCTTACTAATGTATGGAAAAAAACAATGACAAACACGCTTATTAATGTATGAAAGGCGTGGTCGGTGGCTTAGGTAAGCAGACGTCCCATATACAGAGGCTAGTCCTCGGTGCAGATGAAAGAATAAAGCAGACAAACACGCTTACTGTATGAAAAAAATGCAGACAAACACGCTTACTAATGTATGGAAAAAAACACGCTTAAAAATGTATGAAAGAATAAAGCATACAAACACGCTTACTAATGTATGAAAAAAATGCAGACAAACACGCTTACAAATGTATAAGAAAAAACATGCAGACAAACACGCTTACTAATGTATGAAAAAAAACACGCTTAAAAATGTATGAAAGAATAAAGCATACAAACACGCTTACAAATGTATAAGAAAAAACATGCAGACAAACACGCTTACTAATGTATGGAAAAAACAGGCAGACAAACACGCTTACTAATGTATGAAAAAAAACATGCAGACAAACACGCTTACTAATGTATAAGAAAAAACATGCATACAAACACGCTTACTAATGTATGAAAAAAAACAAAGACAAACACGCTTAAAAATGTATGAAAGAATAAAGCATAAAAAAGCATAAAAAACACGCTTACAAATGTATGAAAAAAAACATGCTTAAAAATGTATGAAAGAATAAAGCATACAAACACGCTTACAAATGTATGAAAAAAACATGCATAAAAAACACGCTTACTAATGTATGAAAAAAACATGCAGACAAACACGCTTACTAATGTATGAAAAAAAACATGAAGACAAACACGCTTACAAATGTATGAAAAAAACATGCAGACAAACACGCTTACTAATGTATGAAAAAAACATACAGACAAACACTTACTAATGTATGAAAAAAACATGCATACAAACACGCTTACAAATGTATGAAAAAAACATGCAGACAAACACGCTCACAAATGTATGAAAAAAAACATGCAGACAAACACGCTTACAAATGTATAATAAAAAACATGCATACAAACACGCTTATTAATGTATGAAAAATACATGCATACAAACACGCTTACAAATGTATGAAAAAAAACATGCAGACAAACACGCTTACAAATGTATAAGAAAAAACATGCAGACAAACACGCTTACTAATGTATGAAAAAAAACATGCAGACAAACACGCTTACTAATGTATAAGAAAAAACATGCATACAAACACGCTTACTAATGTATGAAAAATACATGCATACAAACACGCTTAAAAATGTATGAAAGAAACATGCAGACAAACACGCTTACAAATGTATGAAAAAAACAGGCAGACAAACACGCTTACTAATGTATGAAAAAAAACATGCAGACAAACACGCTTACTAATGTATAAGAAAAAACATGCATACAAACACGCTTACTAATGTATGAAAAAAAACATGCAGACAAACACGCTTACTAATGTATGAAAGAAACATGCAGACAAACACGCTTACAAATGTATGAAAAAAACATGCATAAAAAACACGCTTACTAATGTATGAAAGAAACATGCAGACAAACACGCTTACAAATGTATGAAAAAAAACAAAGACAAACACGCTTAAAAATGTATGAAAGAATAAAGCATAAAAAAGCATAAAAAACACGCTTACAAATGTATGAAAAAAAACATGCTTAAAAATGTATGAAAGAATAAAGCATACAAACACGCTTACAAATGTATGAAAAAAACATGCATAAAAAACACGCTTACTAATGTATGAAAAAAACATGCAGACAAACACGCTTACTAATGTATGAAAAAAAACATGAAGACAAACACGCTTACAAATGTATGAAAAAAACATGAATACAAACACGCTTACAAATGTATGAAAAAAACATGCAGACAAACACGCTTACTAATGTATAAGAAAAAACAGGCAGACAAACACGCTTACTAATGTATGAAAAAAAACATGCAGACAAACACGCTTACTAATGTATAAGAAAAAACATGCATACAAACACGCTTACTAATGTATGAAAAAAAACATGCAGACAAACACGCTTACTAATGTATGAAAGAAACATGCAGACAAACACGCTTACAAATGTATGAAAAAAAACAAAGACAAACACGCTTAAAAATGTATGAAAGAATAAAGCATAAAAAACACGCTTACAAATGTATGAAATAAAACATGCTTAAAAATGTATGAAAGAATAAAGCATACAAACACGCTTACAAATGTATGAAAAAAACATGCATAAAAAACACGCTTACTAATGTATGAAAAAACATGCAGACAAACACGCTTACTAATGTATGAAAAAAAACATGAAGACAAACACGCTTACAAATGTATGAAAAAAACACGCTCACAAATGTATGAAAAAAACATGAATACAAACACGCTTACAAATGTATGAAAAAAACATACAGACAAACACTTACTAATGTATGAAAAAAACATGCATACAAACACGCTTACAAATGTATGAAAAAAACATGCAGACAAACACGCTCACAAATGTATGAAAAAAAACATGCATACAAACACGCTTAAAAATGTATGAAAAAAACATGCAGACAAACACGCTTTACTAATGTATGAAAAAAACATGCAGACAAACACGCTTAAAAATGTATGAAAGCCGTGATCGGTGGCTTAGTGGGGTAAGCAGACGTCCCATATACAGAGGCTAGTCCTCGGTGCAGTTGGCCCCTGTTCGAGTCCCGAACCGGACGGCCATTTGCTGCATGTCATTCCCTCTCTCTGACCTGTTTCCTGTCTCTCTCCACTGTGCTATCAATAAAGGCACTGAAAAGCCCAAAAAAATACTTAAGGAAAAAAAAAATGTATGAAAGAAACATGCAGACAAACACGCTTACAAATGTATGAAAAAAACATGCATAAAAAACACGCTTACTAATGTATGAAAAAAAACATGCATACAAACACGCTTACTAATGTATGAAAAAAAACATGCAGACAAAAACGCTTACTAATGTATGGAAAAAAACAATGACAAACACGCTTATTAATGTATGAAAGGCGTGGTCGGTGGCTTAGGTAAGCAGACGTCCCATATACAGAGGCTAGTCCTCGGTGCAGATGAAAGAATAAAGCAGACAAACACGCTTACTAATGTATGAAAAAAATGCAGACAAACACGCTTACAAATGTATGGAAAAAAACACGCTTAAAAATGTATGAAAGAATAAAGCATACAAACACGCTTACTAGTGTATGAAAAAAATGCAGACAAACACGCTTACAAATGTATAAGAAAAAACATGCAGACAAACACGCTTACTAATGTATGAAAAAAAACAGGCTTAAAAATGTATGAAAGAATAAAGCATACAAACACGCTTACTAATGTATGAAAAAAAACATGCAGACAAACACGCTTTACTAATGTATAAGAAAAAACATGCATACAAACACGCTTACTAATGTATGAAAGAAACATGCAGACAAACACGCTTACAAATGTATGAAAAAAACATGCATAAAAAACACGCTTACTAATGTATGAAAGAAACATGCAGACAAACACGCTTACAAATGTATGAAAAAAAACAAAGACAAACACGCTTAAAAATGTATGAAAGAATAAAGCATAAAAAACAAAGACAAACACGCTTACAAATGTATGAAAAAAAACATGCTTAAAAATGTATGAAAGAATAAAGCATACAAACACGCTTACAAATGTATGAAAAAAACATGCATAAAAAACACGCTTACTAATGTATGAAAAAAACATGCAGACAAACACGCTTACTAATGTATGAAAAAAAACATGAAGACAAACACGCTTACAAATGTATGACAAAAACACGCTTACAAATGTATGACAAAAACACGCTCACAAATGTATGAAAAAAACATGCATGCAAACACGCTTACAAATGTATGAAAAAAACATGCAGACAAAAACACGCTCACAAATGTATGAAAAAAAACATGCATACAAACACGCTTAAAAATGTATGAAAAAAACATGCAGACAAACACGCTTACAAATGTATGAAAAAAACATGCAGACCAACACGCTTACAAATGTATGAAAAAAACATGCAGACAAACACGCTTAAAAATGTAAGAAAGAATAAAGCATACAAACACGCTTACTAATGTATGAAATAAACATGCAGACAAACACGCTTACAAATGTATGAAAAATACATGCATACAAACACGCTTACTAATGTATGGAAAATACATGCATACAAACACGCTTACAAATGTATGGAAAATACATGCATACAAACACGCTTACTAATGTATGAAAAAAAACAAAGACAAACACGCTTACTAATGTATAAGAAAAAACATGCAGACAAACACGCTTACAAATGTATGAAAAAAAACAAAGACAAACACTTACAAGTGTATGAAAAAAACATGCAGACAAACACGCTTACTAATGTATGAAAAAAACATGCATACGAACACATTTACTAATGTATGAAAACACATGCAGACAAACACGATTATTATGTATAAGAAAAAACATGCATAAAAAACACGCTTACTAATGTATGAAAGAAACATGCAGACAAACATGCTTAAAAATGTAAGAAAGAATAAAGCATACAAACACGCTTACTAATGTATGAAAAAAAACATGCACACAAACACGCTTAAAAATGTATGAAAGAATAAAGCATACAAACACGCTTACAAATGTATGAAAAAAACATGCATAAAAAAACATGCTTACTATTGTATGAAAAAAACATGCAGACAAACACACTTACTAATGCATGAAAAAAACATGCAGACAAACACGCTTACAAATGTATGAAAGAAACATGCAGACAAACACGCTTAAAAATGTATGAAAAAAACATGCATAAACACGCTTACAAATGTATGAAAAATACATGCATACAAACACGCTTACTAATGTATGAAAAAAAACAAAGAGAAACAAGATTAAAAATGTATGAAAGAAACATGCAGACGAACACGCTTACTAATGTATGAAAAAAAACATGCAGACAAACACGCTTACAAATGTATGAAAAAAAACAAAGACAAACACGCTTAAAAATGTATGAAAGAAACATGCAGACGAACACGCTTACTAATGTATGAAAAAACATGCAGACAAACACGCTTACAAATGTATGAAAAAAAACAAAGACAAACACGCTTAAAAATGTATGAAAGAAACATGCAGACAAACACGCTTACTGATGTATGAAAAATACATGCATACAAACACGCTTACTAATGTATGAAAAAAAACAAAGACAAACACGCTTACAAATGTATGAAAAAAAACAAAGAAAACACGCTTATTAATGTATGAAAAAAACATGCAGACAAACACGCTTACAAATGTATGAAAAAAAAAAGACAAACACGCTTACAAATGTATGAAAAAAAAAAGACAAACACGCTTACAAATGTATAAGAAAAAACATGCAGACAAACACGCTTACTAATGTATGAAAAAAAACAAAGACAAACACGCTTAAAAATGTATGAAAGAAACATGCAGACGAACACGCTTACTAATGTATGAAAAACAAAATGCAGACAAACACGCTTACAAATGTTATGAAAAAAACATGCAGACAAACACGCTTACAAATGTATGAAAAAAACATGCATAAAAAACACGCTTACTAATTGTATAAAAAAAAACATGCAGACAAACACGCTTACTAATGTATAAAAAAAAACATGCAGACAAACATGCTTACTAATGTATGAAAAAAACATGCAGACAAACACGCTTACAAATGTATGAAAAATACATGCATACAAACACGCTTACTAATGTATGGAAAATACATGCATACAAACACGCTTACTAATGTATGAAAAAAAACAAAGACAAACACGCTTACAAATGTATGAAAAAAACATGCAGACAAACACGCTTACTAATGTATAAGAAAAAACATGCATACAAACACGCTTACTAATGTATGAAAAAACCCTGTAGACAAACACGCTTACTAATGTATGAAAAAAAACAAAGACAAACACGATTAAAAATGTATGAAAGAAACATGCAGACGAACACGCTTACTAATGTATGAAAAAAAACATGCAGACAAACACGCTTACAAATGTATGAAAAATACATGCATACAAACACGCTTACTAATGTATGGAAAATACATGCATACAAACACGCTTACTAATGTATGAAAAAAAACAAAGACAAACACGCTTACAAATGTATGAAAAAAACATGCAGACAAACACGCTTACTAATGTATAAGAAAAAACATGCATACAAACACGCTTACTAATGTATGAAAAAACCCTGTAGACAAACACGCTTAAAAATGTATGAAAGAAACATGCAGACAAACACGCTTACAAATGTATGAAAAAAAACAAAGACAAACACGCTTAAAAATGTAAGAAAGAATAAAGCATACAAACATGCTTACTGATGTATGAAAAAAAACATGCAGACAAACACGCTTATTAATGTATGAAAAAAACATGCAGACAAACACGCTTACAAATGTATGAAAAAAACATGCATAAAAAACACGCTTACTAATTGTATGAAAAAAAACATGCAGACAAACACGCTTACTAATGTATGAAAAAAACATGCAGACAAACACGCTTACAAATGTATGAAAAATACATGCATACAAACACGCTTACTAATGTATGGAAAATACATGCATACAAACACGCTTACAAATGTATGAAAAAAAACAAAGACAAACACGCTTACAAATGTATGAAAAAAACATGCAGACAAACACGCTTACAAATGTATGAAAAATACATGCATACAAACACGCTTACAAATGTATGAAAAAAAACAGACAAACACGCTTACAAATGTATAAGAAAAAACATGCATACAAACACGCTTACTAATGTATGAAAAAAAACATGCAGACAAACACGCTTAAAAATGTATGAAAAAAAACATGCAGACAAACACGCTTACAAATGTATGAAAAAAACATGCAGACAAACACGCTTACAAATGTATGAAAAAAACATGCAGACAAACACGCTTACAAATGTATGAAAAAAACATGCATAAAAAACACGCTTACTAATTGTATGAAAAAAAACATGCAGACAAACACGCTTACTAATGTATGAAAAAAACATGCAGACAAACACGCTTACAAATGTATGAAAAATACATGCATACAAACACGCTTACTAATGTATGGAAAATACATGCATACAAACACGCTTACAAATGTATGAAAAAAAACAAAGACAAACACGCTTACAAATGTATGAAAAAAACATGCAGACAAACACGCTTACAAATGTATGAAAAATACATGCATACAAACACGCTTACAAATGTATGAAAAAAAACAGACAAACACGCTTACAAATGTATAAGAAAAAACATGCATACAAACACGCTTACTAATGTATGAAAAAAAACATGCAGACAAACACGCTTAAAAATGTATGAAAAAAAACATGCAGACAAACACGCTTACAAATGTATGAAAAAAACATGCATAAAAAACACGCTTACTAATTGTATGAAAAAAAACATGCAGACAAACACGCTTACTAATGTATGAAAAAAACATGCAGACAAACACGCTTACAAATGTATGAAAAATACATGCATACAAACACGCTTACTAATGTATGGAAAATACATGCATACAAACACGCTTACAAATGTATGAAAAAAAACAAAGACAAACACGCTTACAAATGTATGAAAAAAACATGCAGACAAACACGCTTACAAATGTATGAAAAATACATGCATACAAACACGCTTACAAATGTATGAAAAAAAACAGACAAACACGCTTACAAATGTATAAGAAAAAACATGCATACAAACACGCTTACTAATGTATGAAAAAAAACATGCAGACAAACACGCTTAAAAATGTATGAAAAAAAACATGCAGACAAACACGCTTACAAATGTATGAAAAAAACATGCATAAAAAACACGCTTACTAATTGTATGAAAAAAAACATGCAGACAAACACGCTTACAAATGTATGAAAGAAACATGCAGACAAACACGCTTAAAAATGTATGAAAAAAACATGCATACAAACACGCTTACAAATGTATGAAAAAAACAGATACAAACACGCTTACTAATGTATAAAAAAAACATGCATACAAACACGCTTACTAATGTATAAAAAAAACATGCATACAAACACGCTTATAAATGTATGAAAAAAAACAAAGACAAACACGCTTAAAAATGTATGAAAGAAACATGCAGACAAACACGCTTACAAATGTATGAAAAAAAACAAAGACAAACACGCTTAAAAATGTATGAAAGAAACATGCAGACAAACACGCTTACAAATGTTATGAAAAATACATGCATACAAACACGCTTATTAATGTATGAAAAAAAACAAAGACAAACACGCTTAAAAATGTATGAAAGAAACATGCAGACGAACACGCTTACTAATGTATGAAAAACAAAATGCAGACAAACACGCTTACAAATGTATGAAAAAAAACAAAGACAAACACGCTTAAAAATGTAAGAAAGAATAAAGCATACAAACATGCTTACTGATGTATGAAAAAAAACATGCAGACAAACACGCTTATTAATGTATGAAAAAAACATGCAGACAAACACGCTTACAAATGTATGAAAAAAACATGCATAAAAAACACGCTTACTAATTGTATGAAAAAAAACATGCAGACAAACACGCTTATTAATGTATGGAAAATACATGCATACAAACACGCTTACTAATGTATGAAAAAAAACAAAGACAAACACGCTTACAAATGTATGAAAAAAACATGCATACAAACACGCTTACTAATGTGCCTCAGACGAGAAAAGCTATCTTTAATCTCCATACCAAACTCCAGAACAGCCATCGAGCGGTGGAGGGAGGTTATTGTAAAAACATCTCACCCAAACCTCGCTGTCAGCTGAATATCTATCATTACCTTTGACCTTAAACCTGTCCATAACACACTGCTGAGCCTGAAATCAAGTTTAAATGACTTTGGACCTGTGGGAACAAAACTCCTTTCCCATGTTCACAGGAAGTTCACATAAAATGGTGAGCAGTGAGCTTATCCCCAGCATGTGGGGAAAACAGGTGCACGCACACACAAACACGCTAACCCTGGAAACATTGATCAGTTATTTTTCCAGCAAAATTTCATTTTATTGCACTTTGATATGAGATTCTACAAACTTGATTTCCACTGATAAGGTTGGAAAAACATTCAGCTTATGATTTCAATAAATCAAATGTAGAACCAATAACATTAAGCTGGATCCAGATAGTAACATGTGACCCTGTAGAAACCCACAGAAACCCATTTCTCACCTGATGTCAAACTGCTTTTTCCCTCCTATAATTTAAACTTTTCACATCAAACATTTCTGCCTTTTAGTCTAAAATATTTCAGCAATGAATAAAACATTGTGAACTATTATTTCATGAAGATAAAATTGAATGAATGGAAGCAAAAATAGCATAAATTAAATCTTAAATAACATTAAACGTGATGCAGATATTAACTTGTGTATAAACCCAGCAAAGCTCTAAAAACAGACAGATTCTCTCCTCATTCCTCAGTCTGCTTCGTCTACATGGCAGAAGAAGGTTTGATGTCTCGAGGAAAAATGTCCCAAGGATCCATCCCCGGAGCGAGATTCTTCCAGTCGGGCTGAAGAGGAGGATTGTTTAAAGCCATCAAGCAGCCCAACCAGAAGCACTGTGAGGTCAGAGGTCTCAGAGTCACCATCACATCCTTTGAGTACTGACCTCCATGTTCGGGGACATGAGTCTGTGGAGGAATGGTTCAGTGTTCAGTTCATTGTTCAGCCTGAAGTTTGGTTCCTTTAGCTGTAACATGTGCCTCACATACCTGTAGAAGGTCTTCTTTGGTGCTGTGGTACAGAGCCATCTGCAGATTCTGAATGGTTAGCTGTCTGTACTCTTTAACCTGGGACACAGGAAACATGCAGGTTACAGACGTCTAATGACACAATCTGCTTTAATGATCCAGTTCAGACAACAGTCCTACAGCACAGAACCTTCTGAGGTCCACTGTTGGAGTCGGTCAGTCCAAACGCCTCTTCTATCTGCTTCTTCTTTTTCTTCATTTCCTCTGTTGCATCTTCAAAGGTTTTCTGGAAGGATCAGTTTCAAGCTTTATACCAAAGATCCACACTCACTGGAATTCAAAGTTGAACTTGGACAGGAAGTCAAGGAATGAACCGAGTGACGTTGCTTCAACAGTGTTACTGTACCTGAAGCAGAGCTTGGGCTGACTGTGGGTTCATTTCAGTGGCCTTCAGATCATCCTTGATCTGAGGCCACTGCAGCAGTTTCAGCCTGTCGTACATCTCTGTCAGTCTGGTTTTACTGACTGGGCTGTTAATGCTCTCAGTGTCTGCAGCTTTTATTGAAACAGCCAAATCTGCTGCCAGTCTGTTCAGATAGAAAATATAAAACATGACAGTGGAGACACTTTGCATGTGACAAACTGCTTTTGTCGCCCCAGATATCTGTACGTAGATTACCTCTCTTTGAGTGATTTCAGTTCTTCCTCTTTTCGTTTCACAGCAGACCTGGAAGGGAGATGCAGAGTGTGAAGTAGCTTTAGCTGTAAGTAGCTGTCAGACCAGCCTGCTCGGTTATCCTAACAATGAGACGGGCTCCAGGTTGTGGTGACCACACCTCAGTTAAAGGCTGAACACAGACCCCTATTCACTCCCTGTTAGTGCCTCAGAAACGAACGGCTGCTGCTTGGAGCAGTCTCAAAAGCACGTAGAACAGAGTAAAAAATGATGAGAAAAGGAAGGAGAGTTAAAAAGAAAATGTAGGACAGAGTAGTAACATGTTCAGTGGTTTCAGTGAGTCGTCTTGAACAGGAGTCTTTGTTCAGTGAATTGATGGCTGCTGCATCGGTTGCTTTATTCAGCTCTTATTGTATCCACACACTGTTCAGCTTCCTGTCTCACTGAAATAAACTTCAGAATAACATTTACCTTTCTTCTTGAAGTTTGTCCTTGTAGAAAGTCTCCATCTCAGTCATGCTGTTGGAATATAAACATCATGGTGAAATGCCATCATAACGCAGCATTAATGGTAAAATGAGTCGGATGGCTGGCTGTAAGATCCATAAATCCATCATAGATTTGAACAAACCTTTCTTTGTGTTCACGTTCACGTAAATGCAAATTTATTTATAAATGTATTGAGGATTTTTTGTACAATGTATGTTGATGTACCTTGCAGAACCGCATGAGCCAATCTGGCACAACACAATTAACTGCACATTTTTTGTCATTGCCTGAGTTTACTCTGATTTGCACTGGATTGAATCAGCCAGGGATGCGTAGTCCGGACAGTAGCTGCTGACAGACAGCCTCAAGCACGCTTCCAAATGATCGTCAGTCATGGTTGAGCGGTGCTTGGACTTAATGATGTTCATGTGAGAAAAGGCTGACTCACATAAATAAGTGGAGCCGAATAATGCAGTCAAGGAGGTAGCACATTTCCTCATGTTGGGATACTTTTATCTCTGAGTAAGTTCCAGAACTGTCCATGAGCTCTGGACTTCAGCTCAATGTCGGCTCGCAGTGATCCTCCACTCCAGAGGAGTTCAGGGGAAACAGCGTTGCAACCTTTGATGCGAGTAAATCCACTTCGACATCATCCCGAAAAGGATAGCACATGAATGTAGCGACTGGCTCGAGCAAAGAAAAGCCTTGAAAGTGTTTGTCAAACTCTGAGAGAAGATTTTCAATCTGCTCGGTGTAGCGTGCATCCAGTTTCACACAGGCCTTCCCTTGCATCTCCAGCTCTGACGCCAGCTTCTGGAAGTTTGCCAAATCATGGCGCTGCAGCTTTGAGAAGAGATGTCCCATCTTTCGTTTGAAAGCATTAACTGAGCTGATCATATTGATCACTGTTTTGTCTTTTCCTTGCAGCTCCAGATTGAGGTCATTCAACATGTTTGTCAAATCGGTTAAAAATGCCAAGTCTAACAGCCACTGACCGTCACTTTGTTGCTTGTATTCTGCATGGCTACACGGAAAAACTCCTCAATCTCCGGACAGAGCTCTCGAAATCTTTGAAGGAATTTGCCTCGACTAAGCCATCTCACGTCAGTGTGCAGCAACAAGTCAGAGTGGTCGCAGTTAGCCTTCTCCAGATGTGCAGGGAGGAGATTGGGGTATAGGTCGATAATTAGCCAACAATTCCGAATCAAGAGTAGGTTTTTTAAGTAAAGGTTTAATTACAGCAACCTTAAAAGTCTGAATAACATTTACCTTTCTTCTTCGAGTTTGTCCTTGTAGAAAGTCTCTATCTCAGCCATGCTGTTGGAATATAAACATCATGGTGAAAACATTTGAAATGACTTTGCTGGAGTTTGAAAACATTTTTCCATCACCTTCACATTCAGGAACGTGCTGAACAGCATCTATACATTCAGCTGCAATGGAGTAACTAAAAACCAGCTGAGGTTGGTGGGATGTATCCAAGCAGACCTTTTATACCTTCTCAGTCAACTTATTTCTTTTTTTATTGGGAACACCCAAAAATACTTTAAAAATAGGGCTTGAAAGAAGAGCTTTCTTTGTCTTTCATGTGGAAAACCAGCTGAGACCAGAAGCTGCATATTTTACAGTTATATGTGACATGATGAATGAAGTTGGAATGATCATCAAATCAAATATAGATACTGTGATTTGGACTATGTTGTTTCTGCTGTTTGATTATACAGTACCTCTGTCTGAGGGACTTCAGTTCTTCTTCTTTTTGTTTTAGAGCAGAACTGTGGAAAGAAATGTTGTCTGTCAAAAAGCTTCAACAAATACTGAAACATCAAGAGAATCAAGTTTATACAAATTATACAACATGGCAAATCAACAGATGAGTTATTATCAGCACACCTTTTTTCTTTTCCCCACTGTATAATCACCACCTTAATGTGGGCTTTGAGCACCCCCAACATCCTGAGCGCTGGGCTGTCAGGGACGTTGGCCCCTGCTGGGCCGTTCCAGGATAATTTGGTCTCACGGAAGGGATCAGACTAAAAGGGATTCAAAGGCCTTGATGGAGTGGCCCCAGACTTCGAAAGTCACCTCGCTGAGAATAGAGGAACCGGGTTCCTCCTTGGAACCAGACCTGGTGGGAAGCTCACCAGCAAGCATCAGTAGGACTTCAATGCCCATGTGGGCAATGAGAAAGTGACCTGGAGGGCCATGATTGGTGAGAATGGCCTTCCTGACACGAACCCAAGTGGTGTTTTGTCATCTCAACTCATCATGGATTGTTCATGAAAACGCCATGGTCAAAAGAACGCTGGTTCATAAGTGTACTTGGTACCAGCCCACCAGGCCACCATCAATGATAGACTTTGCAGTTGTATCATCAAACCTGTGGCCATCTGTCTTGGAAGAGGGGGAAAAAGCTGATCCCCATCTGGTGGTTAAAGACCACTGAACAGACCTGCTAAGCCCCAGTGAACTGGGAACATATGGTGGAGACCCTTGTCTGGGAGATCATCTACTAATACTGCCAGGAGCATTTTTCTTACCTTTCAGGGGAAGTTGGGGACATAAATTCTGAATTAACCACATTTAGGACCTCCATTGTGGATGTGTCCTCCAAGAGCTGTGGCCACCAGGTTGTTGGTGCATGTTATGGTGGCAACCAGAGGATCCGCTGGTGGACACAGACACTGAAGGAAGCCATTAAGCTGAAGAACCAGATGACCCAGGGGGTCTTCTGGAGCAGCTGACAACTACTGAGAGGCCAAATGGGCTAAGGAGTTTGCAGTTGAAGAAGTTAAAACTCAGGCAATGGGAGGAACTTGATGATCCCGAAGGACTTTAAATTGACCTCAGTGATGTTTTGGCAGCTCAGAAAGGGAAAGCAGGTCCCAGGTTGGCCTGGGAGAAGAACTGGGGTCATCATTTAGCAGTGCGAGGAGCCCTGGCTGAATGGCTTTTGCACTCGATTACTTTGTTTTATTCAGCAGTTATTTTACGATCAAATGTTTCTAAAATGTGTTAAATTTGACCTTAAGAAGAATACTAACCGTTCTTTATCTAGTTTCTCTTTGTAAAACATCTCGATCTCAGACGCTGTTCTGCCAGTTGAGGTTTTTGCACTGTTTGTGTCTTTCTTTCTTGAAGCTTCGAAGTCTGCTGCCATTCTTTAAAGAGAAACATACGATTGAATGAAGGTACGTCAGATAAATGCTCTGTCGTTAGGCCTCTTATTACTTTTACTCTGCTTTTTCCAATAAAAACATTTTAAATGCTGGTTTTGATGCTGTGCAGCTGGAATGGTTTCTGCTGGTAATTCTGACACTTTCATAACATCCCTTATGATGTGTAACCATGCCAACAGGAAGGTTTATTATGGGTATGAGCACCTGTTTTACCTTTTCAAAACCAGAATAATGCCTGAAATAAGACCCCAACCCAGATGAGTTTAAGAGGAGACATCAAGCTGGAGTAAAACTGTTGAGCAGAGAGGAGGAAGTAAACCCTTTCTACCCTTCATCATCATGAGGAATGTGTGATAATTTTAGTTTAATTTAGCCTGTGGTGTTTTCACAAATCTGTTTGTCTGAATCAGATAAATTCAGTAAGTCTCTCAGAGATTGAGGGAAATATTTACTCTCAAACAGTGAAGCCAAAGTACCCAAAGAGAACCCGCAAAGGGGGCAATCTTACCACTACGCTATCCAGTCACATACATGGAGAGAAAATGCAAAGGCCACACAGAAAGAACCAGCCGGGATTAGAACCAGGAACCCTCTGCCGTGAGGCGACGGTGCGAACCACCACACCACCCCTGGTACAACTAACAATGAGAACTTTGTCCATTTCTGAAGACAAAACTGCTGAATCTTCCAGCTGGATAGGTTCTGCTGCTGCCAAAACATCTTTAAGTCTAAACGAAGATTCCCAAGCAGAGGTTTGAGCTTCAATAGGAACATTTTCTGCCATTTAAATATTTTCCTTGAACCACTCGAGTCCTGTTTCAGTTTGCTTAAGGACACTGTCACAGAGACAGGTAAATCTGTCACAGCCAACATCAATTCTCTAGAAGCTGAGGCTGCTATCACTAGGCTTTGCTGTGGTGATGATCTGCTAAAGCATATATACTTATAAAGTCCAGCTTTATGTAGAGAGAAGGGCTGAGGACCTGGTTGTACCTATCCCCAGTATCGCTAACAGGCTTTGGGACATGGAACATCTCACGCTGGTAATGAATGAGCATCAGCTGGTTTAGTGTTGCTCACTGCCAGACACAGCATGAGTTCTTGAACCAAACTTCTTGAAGCCTTTAAGCTGAAGGAGGTCTTTCTGCCGTGGTTGACCTCGGGGTCATCTGAAGTAGCTGACAAAACCGAATGGATAAAAGCGCCTCAGCGTTTGTGGGTATGGCATCTAAAACTCAGACGTGGGAGGAATTCAGCAAGAGAGACTTTCAGTTGCACTCAAGGACACTGTGGCCAACTATTCTTTATAGAGAAAGAAAGTAGGGACATCATTTAGGAGTGGAAGGAGCACTTCATTTCCTTAACATGCAGGTGAGGATTTGGAGGGAGGCTCGTCTATCACCTTGGCAGAAACATCCAAAGTGCAGGGCACACGAGATTGAGATGGAATCTGGAATGATGCACCGTCACGGTGTTAAAGTGCAGGGATCAGGGCTCATATACCTAATCAAGTTCAGACAGACCAAAACACGCTGTACTGGGATATAAGACGTGAAAATATACAGGATATATACTCAACATACAGGAGATCTTTGTCTATAAGTCCCACTTTGCTCCAAGGCAAGTTGATTGTTCATATGTTTCAGAACTTTGAAAATGTTCACAATAAGTAAAAGAAAAGAAAAATACTTGCCTCTCCTCACTGAGTATCTGTTTGTAGAGTGTCTGCATATCAGTGAAACTGTAAAAACATGAAATGTAAGTCAGGTCAAAAACCCTCAGAACACAAACTCAGTGGACTTTAAACTGCTAATGTATGTTAAATTAAGGGTCAGTACATTGTTTGTAATACTGAGACAGGAAAGCGTTCTGTTACTCAGTCTAACAGTTGTATAATGGTAAAGAGATTTGTCAATAGTTATTCATTAATATGAAAGCCTTGTTTAAAGCTTTTAGAACATGAACACTGCAGCATCTGCCCCATTTTCAGGTTACCTAACGTAAGATATTATCATGTTTTGTTTGAACGTTACCAGCACAGTACCTCTGTTCGACTGATTTCAGTTCTCCTTCTCTGCGCATTCTTATGGATCTGTTGGGAAAATGCAATGCAAGAAAAAACAAGCTAAATTTATCAGCTAGTTTTAACAACTAAGTTAAAAACTTATGATTATGTGACGCACTGAAATATCAGATTCTTTTAAAAATATCCTTCTATGATCTTATCAAAGTGGAGGGGTTTGAGTGGCCCAGGGATCCCAGGAGCCATGTTGTTGGGGGCACTTTGGCAGAAGTGTATGAGAGTCTGGTGTGATGCTGATTAGGTGGCAGTCCTAAGTGAAGGACTTGGTGGTCTGATCCCTGCCAGATAAAACTGGACCTCGGGACATGAAACGTCACAGGTGGTGGGGGGGGGGTGATGGATAGGCTCAGAGGGCACACATCTCATGGTTAGCATAATGAACCAGGCTTGAGCAGAAAACAAACTTCCACAGGTCTGTCAGTGACTCTGTTTGTACACTTTATGGGGATAGACAGATACAAGAAGTATCGGCTGTCTACGTCCATCTCTGAGTACAATCTGTGGTATCCATATTTATAAAAAAGCCTCATAAGATCTTAAATCTGTTTCTATACATTAAAACTTGTGAAAAATACCCACTTCTCCCTGTGAAGTTCCTGTCTGAGATGTGACTCCTTCTCATGGAATCTGTTAAAACAACAGTTCAAAGTTGTATCAAAACCATTGAAACAAACTTTATTACACAATAATCCAGCAATTCATTTTAATAATTTTAATAACAGTCTCATTCTTTCAAAGTCAAGCAAAGCTCATCGTTGCAGTTATTTCACCTTTCTGTGTGTTTAATACCTGAGTTGAACTGATTTAATTTCTTCCTCTTTTTGTCTCTGAACGGATCTGTTGGGAAAATAAACCTTTTAAGGAAGTTTCATTGGTTTTATTTAAAAAAATGATGCACCAAAGAAATTCTAGTTTCCACCAATGCCCAGAGTGTGGAATTCTGACTGAAAGCGTGAACAAGGCCGTGCGCTTCGGGAGCCTCGGGGTCGGCGCTCTCTGAACACGCCCAGATCTCAGGACATTAACATGGAAACACGTCTTTCAACAGCTGAAGATACTTAGTTATTCACAGGGAACAAATGCTGCACCTGAAACATTTTGCTTCCTGAACAGAATTTAGGACCTTCTCAAACTGGCGCCGCTCTTAGGGTCCATTTTAAAACAGCTACTTTAGACAGAAAGGCTTCTCAAAGCTGACCCATACCATAAGTATCTGTGCACCTCCATATTAGAGGATAGAGGTGGGTTTGCTTTTCTATCAGTTAATAAGGACATAGCATCCAAGTAGAAATATAAGGATTTTACAGCTGACCAACAGCTTTACTGAATAACTGAATCTGTTTGAAATGTTTGACCAGCTCTGAACTGTGCAACATATATAAATACATAAACAGCCCCAGACTGTGGGAGTGAAAACATGTCTGTGCTACACCATTGGATGGAGAAAACAGCAAAAATCAAACCTAATAAAGCTTTCATTACAAGGTAACTTAGGAAAAATACTTACTCAAGCTCCTGTTTGTAAAATGACTTCATCCCAGTTAATCTGTCAAAGCATTAACATACAGTTTGATACTGAAAAGCAGGTTCTGCAGTGATAACATGGATTACACCCTCTGCAGCCCCACTGGCTTTGCAGTGCACCACCTCAACAGTTCTTGGGTGGTGCATAAGCTCCAATTCACTCATTACACATTTGACTTGGTAGAGATTTTAGCTGATTACCATCTTTATAACAATAAAACCGTTATTCTTTTAAACTTGTGAGAGTCTCTCCACTTCATGTCGCAGCCTCTCGGCCACATTGTGACCCTTGCAAAGACTTTCAGTTTCCAGGTCAAAGGATTGTGTAGTTTCAGCTCGTTGCATGTACAGTACCTTTGGTTGGCTTCTTTCAGCTCCTCCTCTTTCACTCTCAGAACAGACCTGTGGGGGGGGGGGGGGGGGGGGGTGTCACCTGTGTTAAACATTTCTATTCAACAAAGAATGAAGCACCAACAAAATACAAATATGCATCATTTAATGGTCACGGTGAGCCAAAGGACTCATCAAATTGTACCAACGTGTTGCAAACAGTCCTGATCAGAGGAATATGTGTCTAAACATAAACTTTCAGAAAATGACAATCCAACACTGATGCTATCCAAGCAGAACACAGATGAAAAGGTGCTGAGTGAAAGCTACAACTCTGGGATCACGTCACATCTGGCAAGGCCATTTTATTTAAAGTGCATGGTTCACATCCTGGATTTTCAGCTGTTTTATGTCTCTAACATCAGAAAAAGACTCACTGCTGAAGTTCCTCATGTTGATTATGTCCGGAGCTTCCTTCTTCATCACATCTGCTGCTAAAAAAGAAAAAGGTTTTCTTACTTGTTCTTATGAAAATAAGTCTTCTCCACCACCCAACACAAAAAGGACCACAGTTTAAAAACTTTACCCTCAACTTAAACTATTTTAACCTTCTGCACAAAGAGTAACTTTCAAATTAAAATCTATTCATTTGAATAAATAAATTAATATTGTTGCTGCTTTCAGTAAACTTTGGTAGGCTGTCAGATCCATCCAATAACAGTCCGGACATGTGGGAAATGTACTCATGTGCTTCTTTGTAATGCCACATATTTATGCCACAAATGTCACAGATTTCAGTTCACATGCTTAATGTTTGCAGTCGTGCAATGGTGTCACTACACATCTACAAATCTTTATTCTTAAGTATCAACTATTCCAAGTGAAAACTGGTTACTGATTTAGTTTCTTCTTACCCGTTTTTTGACGGTGATGCACCCATTTTGCAGCAGTTTCTTTTCCCTCTCGTCCGTGGGTGAATTTCTCTGTCGGTCTGACAGCAGAACTGATAAACTGCTGCTCAGCTGCTCTGACTTTCCTCATTCAGACAAGCTGGACCTGTTTATTTAGTGGGTGACTCATACGTCACAGTGGCACACTTTAGCACTGCATGCAGTGGAGACAACTGAACTGGAAGAAGTGGAGAGGAACCGATTCTATCTACAAATATAAATCATATCCATGTAAACAGTTCGCTTTAAATGACAAACACTAGAGTCAAAGAGTTTTCAGTCAAATTTACCCTTAAGATGCATTTCTAAGAAAAATGCACCTTAAGAACCTTAAAAATGCTTCTCTGTTGAACAGCAATAGTGTTTTTTCTATGCTTTCAGGCTTTAAACAAGTTCATAATCAACAGATGCTAATTTATCTTAGAAGATATGCAACATCTTGGGGAAAACATTGAAGCACCTCAGCTTTTTTAAGAAGTTCAGCCTATTCTATCCTTTCTGTAGTTAACCTCTGTGTTGCATTTCCAGTCTGTTGTAAACATGCAGTTATTTCTTGTCCTCCACCACCTGCATCTCCTCCACCTCAGACAGAAACAGCGTTTGGCTTACTCATGGCCTTCTCACGCCATGCCACAAATGGACCTGTTCCCTGAACTCTTATCCATCAGTGATACACCCAACAGCTGCAGCCATCTGAGTAATTCTGGAGATGGCAGGACTCTGAGTTGTACTGGAAGTCTGAGGTGTACAGAATGAAGAGAAACTGTGAGAGTGCAGTTCCTTTCTGTGCTGCTGACCACCTTCTCAGACACACAACCCTTCAGCAACTGTGCTCCGTTTGTCAGGCAGTCAATAATCCAGGCGGTTGTGGAGGCATCCATCTGGATTTTCTGGAGTTTCTTACATAACACTATAGGCCAAATTGTATTAAAATCACTGGAAAAATCAAAGAACATAATCCTCACAGTGCTGCCTGCTTTGTCCAGGTGAGAGTTGGTTTGCTGAAACAGGTAGATGAAAGCATCTCCAACACCAACTGCAGGGTCCTGAAAGGTTTTCCACTCGACTACTGAGGTGAGAAAGTCTCTCCAGGACTTTCATGATGTAAGATGTTAGTGCAACTGGATGCACGCTGGTCCTTGAAAATAGAATTCTATAAATTCACTATAAAGGTTAGAAAGTTGTACAATAGCTGGGTTTTCCTTCCTCCCGTCTCTGCCGCTTTGGATTCCTGTTGCAACAACAACATCGATGCCCAGTATGTCACAAAATTGACTTGGATAAGATCGAGGTATGGATTGGAATTGAGAAGATTTTATTGATACGGATGCTATTATCGATGCTTCCTATCAATCCAGTTATTTATCAGTTACATGTTATTTATTAAACAGGTTCACTAAATAGGTTTAAGTTACCTGTTTTCTGCATATTGAGATATACTTTGGTTTTACTATCTTTGTCAGCTCCATCCTGCTTGTAGGAGCTGTTTTTAATAATCAAATTTGCTGTTGTATGCACAGTTATTGGCACTTAGGGTCACTTTGGGTGTGTAATCCGTGGTTACAAACAGTTAAACTTACCTGTGGAACTCACCTGGCGTTGATTGCTGGGGTGGAGTGAGCTCAGGACAGAAATTTTCGTTTGACTTCAAGCAAAAAGGAAATCTAAGTCACGTATTATGTTTGGTTTGCGTTTGTGTTGTTTCCTTTGCACGGAAACAACTGATATGAAATATGCTGGACTACATTGTGATGTGGAGAGTGAAATGAACCAAAGATATTCAGACACTACACCCTTTAGCGCAGCATCAGTTATGTTTTCCAGCTTTAACCTACCGCCATGATGAAGTGAGAAACATCGACTTTCTAAAATACTTTCAGCCACTATAACCAGAAAAATACTTTCATAAATACCTCCTTTTTATAGTAGACATTAAAAGATCACGAAACCTACCTGAAATATGCAAGCGTACATCAAAGGTGGCACTCATTCACCCTTTTAGAAACAACAATTTCTTTGCCTGAAAGTATTATGTCCTGATATGTAAAACCTTTGAAAAGAAACAGGGTGTATTCAGTTTTGACTATCACTGTAAATTCAGTATAATTGCAAAGCAGCTTCACTGTGATCTGACATGACCTTTCATTTCCCAAGAACAAAGACCTGAAAAACATTCTCAAAGTAAACATTGCTTCAAAGAGAAAATGGCAAAGGTAGTTTATTGTACCATCTACCGTGAAATATGTGAGGATCTTTGTTTCCTCATTCCTGAAGGCTTTTATCCTGACTTAGATCCAAGTTTTAATAACTACATGAATGTGTTCAGTGGGTCACTGCAGGACAAATATTCATCGTGATCAGTTTTTTATTATTTTATTTTCCAATATGCTCCAAGTGTGTCTTTCAGACCTTTTAATCCTCACCTGCAGACATATACTCGTATGCACCGGCTTCTTTAACTCCAGTAAAAGTAAAACTAAAAGTAAAGATTCACACCAACATTCTTAACGAGGTCCAAGAAACTGTCATGAGACTTAATCTCTTGATTTATCTCCTAAGACATGCATTTTAGTTTCTTTCTCATGCATGTTGACGCGATAATAACTGCAGGAATGCTGTCTCACTGGATTTTGTAAACCTGTCACATAATCAATTCATATCATGTCAAATTTATTTATAAAGCACGTTTAAAACAAGCACAGTTGCCCAAGCTATACAGAACAGAAATAATAAACTAAAACATATAACCAGACAGATTAAATTCATGTAAAAGATAAAAGACAAAGCAGAGTAAAACCTGATAAAATGACTTCCTTAAAAAGGAAGAAATTAAACAATGTCTCTCTACATTCGAGATTCCTTATTCTACACTTTAAACTGTGGAACCTAATTAAAAGTTAAAGAAAGTTGCTGCTGTTTCATTACTTTCCTGTTTTTCTGTCCGGACTCATTTAGCTCCTGGAGGAGGAGCTTATTGAATGCAAATGTATAATTGCTCAGTGACTGCTGCTCGTTGGCACTCTGACTTTATTCTTTACCTCGTTGAACAACATCTTGTTCTACAATGGGTGACTCCTACATCATAGCAATAGACTTTGGCACAGCATACAGCGGCTACGCTTACACTGTTGCATCCAATGAGGAAGAAATTGATCCCGTTTTGAAGAAGTGGGGAGAGGAGCTCGGACTGGACACCCCAAAGACTCCAACCTGCATTCTGTTCAATGAGCATGAAGAAGCCATCGAGTTTGGCTATGAAGCCAAAACAGAATACATCAATGTGCGTGGGGAAGAGGCAAAGAAACTTTATTTCTTTGAAAACTTCAAGATGGCCCTGTACGGCACAGTAAGTAAATATTGTTGGACTTTGAAATGTTTCTATTCTTCCGACAGATCGTGGCATGTGTTATCATACCGTCTGTCAAAGGGAAAAGTAATGGGCAGCTGTTTCCTCTTCAGTGTTATGGTCATTTTGAAAAGTAATTTAACATTAAGGCCTTTCAGATATAGACCTGTGAACATATAGAGAGTATATGAGCTTAAATCTTACCAATTATCTTTAGGAACTCAACAGGGAGGTGACGATCAAAGCTGCCAACGGGAAGTCAATGACAGCCCTGAAAGTGTTCACAGAATCACTGAGATTCCTGAAGGACGACGCACTGAAAACCATCAGCGCCAAAGCAAAGAGGAAGTTCCTCGCCTCAGACTTCACCTGGGTGCTGACTGTACCTGCCATCTGGGATCCTTCAGCAAAGCAGTTCATGAGAGAGGCTGCAACTGAGGTAACTTCATGTTCTTTAGAGAGCACTGAGGCTCTGAACTGCTCACAGCAATGAGAGCTGCCATTTCTCTTCCAGGCAGGTATCGTGACAGAAGGAAATGAACACAAACTGGTCATTGCACTGGAACCAGAGGCAGCCTCAGTCTGGTGTAAGAAGCTTCCAGCTGATGGCTTCATCACACAGAACCATGACAGAGATGCACTGGATGAATCCCCAGGAACTCAGTACATTGTTGTTGACTGTGGAGGTAAAGTACTGAACACTGGTTTAGTCCGTCTGTGCAGACTCTTCGTGATCCAAGTTGGCGGTAACATTAAGTGCTTAAATTGTTTTCTTGGCTCTCAGAGTTGCCTTCTATTTAGCCATTTGAGATTACTGTTACCTTCAGTTACACAAACATTCACACAGCCTTTAAAATCTTGCTTGTTTAAGCACTTAAATAGATCAATAAAAAAGTATTTAGTTTGTACCACCATTGCCAATGGTTGTAAATGGCGTGTAGGATCCATCTTCACTCTGATCTGACGTGACGTTTCATTTCTGAAGGACAAAGAACTGAAAAACATTCTCAGAGTAAACAACAAGGGCAGTTTATCATACCATCTACCATGACCCATGTAAAGATCTGTTTCTTCATACATTTGTGATAACTATCTTTCTCTTCCCAATACGCTCCGTTGTGTTTTTATATTTCATCTAGAGACATCTACTCATATATACTGAATTATTTAACTTTAGTAAAATTTAAAGTAAAGATTCGCACCAAAACAGTCTTACAGACATCCATGAAACTGTCATAAAACTTAATGCAATGATTTGTCTTCTAAAATTTGGATTTAAGTTATATCATCTTCTTTATCCGAGATTGTATTTACCTCATTTTAAGATCTAGTGAGGACCAGGGGCCTCATATACAAAGGGTGCATACTCACAAAAAAGTGGCGTACTCATTTTTTCACTTCAACCATCGGATGTATAAAGAGCGAAATGACCGTGGAAATGTGCGGTGCCTCACGCCAACTTCAGGGCTGGCGCACACTTTTCTACAGCTGCTGATTCTTTGGCGACACTTAGAGGTGATGTTGGGAAACTGTTGTAATAAATAAATGTGTCCTCACACTGAGTGATGTGCACATCTGAGACACATGAACAATTAACACATCCATGTGTCTTCCATTACAGTTAGAGTGGATATAAAAGCATGCAAAGTGCTGCAGTGCATACCATTAAAAGCAATGGCTGCTTTAGCGCTGTTGGGAGACTTTGCAAATGGTGCAAGTGGAAGAGAGCGTGTGTTCAGAGACTGAGAGGATTTGCTGGCACATGATGACAACTGGCTCATCAGCCGTTTTGAGGCCAATCCTCCTGGAACTGTGCACAGAGCTGCTGCCGACGCTGGAGCGTAAGGAGCGAGGAGCCGTGCGCTGCTCGTGCCACAGGTGACGTGCACACTGGGGTTTAGGCAACCAGGTCATTCAGAGGGAGCTGGCCAACCGAATGGGACTGTGCCAGTCGACCCTGAGCCGAGCCATGCCAGTGAGTGGGAGGAATTATCTGCATCTCAGCAGGTATATCAAATTATATCAAATTCAGGCCAACATTGAAAAAAGCTGATTTTCCTAATGTAATCGGAGCTATTGATTGCACACAATACCTTACCCATTTTTACCCTATACCTTCCCGATGGCGCTATAAAAGCGCCATCAGGTATAGGTATTAACCTTGGGGGTATGCAGTTCCTTCCCCAGGTGGAGGAGTTCAAGTATCTCGGGGTCTTGTTCACAGTGAGGGACGAATGGAGCGTGAGATTGGCAGCGGATCGGTGCGGCGTCTGCAGTGTTGCGGCTCTGCACCGACCCGTTGTTGTGAAGAAGGAGCTGAGCCAGAAGGCGAAGCTCTCTATTTACTGGTCAATCTACGTTCCCATCCTCACCTATGGTCACGAGCTGTGGGTAGAGACCGAAAGAACGAATACAAGCGGGTGAAATGGGTTTCCTCCTCAGGGTGTCTGGGCTCTCCCTTAGAGATAGGGTGAGAAGCTCAGTCATCCGGGAGGGGCTCGGAGTAGAACCGCTGCTCCTCCGCATTGAGAGGAGTCAGATGAGGTGGCATCTGGTTAGGATGCCCCCTGGACGCCTCCCTGGTGAGGTGTTCCGGGCCCGTCCCACTGGGAGGAGACCCGGGGAAGACCCAGGACATGTTGGAGAGACTATGGCTCTCGGCTGGCCTGGTAACGCCTCGGGGTCCCCCCGGAAGAGCTGGAGGAAGTGGCCGGGGACAGGAAGTCTGTTTCTTTGCTCAAGCTGCTGCCCCTGCGACCCGACCCTCGGATAAGCGGCAGATGATGGATGGATGGATGGGTATGCAGTGTCACCCACACTACCAAACCCACCCCCCCCCCCGAGAGAGCAAGGGCACACTTCGGCGGTGGGCAGCCAGTCTCCGCTTCACAGCCACCTTAATATCGGACCACTTCTTCTTCACTTCTGCGCTTCTCAGCATTAAAGGCCTCGCTCACGCTCTCCCACCCACTCCTCTTACGTTTGCTGCTTATATCGTAGGACAGCTGCCAAAGAGCACATTTTTGCAGGCCTCCACTTCAGAAAGTAGCACCTCCGTCTCGCTTTCCGTTAAGTTATTCTTTTTTCCCCATCTTACTAATTTTTTCTTTATTTTCTGATCCTGCAGAGAGAGGAATCGCAGGGCTCATTTTGCATATTTAAGTAGGGGGCGTGGACAGGGAGGAGTCGGGTACTCCGACATGTGTGCTCAACTCCATGTTGATTGGGATGTACAAACGAAATGTGCTTAGATTCATGCGTGCACACATTGATACATCCAGATATTTTTGCACGTTGGACATTTTGGTTTGAGCGTACGCCATGTTTCAATAGGAAATCCACACAAGTCTTTGTACATGAGGCCCCCAATGATTTGTATTATGTCCTGATACAGAAAGACTTAGAAAGGAGTGTTTTTCTCCACATGATTATATTTTGTTTGGTTTGACATAAAACTTAAAGTAAAATGTGTTTGAAATGATTGTCGGATACAGCAGGAGGATACAGTTGGAATCACTTCCTCTGTCTGTTGCAGGTGGAACTATTGACATCACAGTGCATGAAGTCCAGGAAGGAGGAGCCCTGAAGGAGCTGGACAAGGCCTCTGGAAATGATCAGGGTGGACAAAATGTCGACAGAAAATTCAAAGAGTTTCTCAAAGAAATATTCTGTGATGGTGTCTGGGATGAATATGAAAAAAATTATCCAAGTGAGGTCCAGAAACTGATGTATGACTTTACTCGTCTCAAACAGGTAGATGAAGATGTTCAGTTCAGCTGCCCATATAACCTGGGAAAGCTGGCTCAGAAAAACAAAGATGTAGAAAAGTTCTTTGAACCGGTGCCAGGTGCAACCTGGAATGATGGTTCAATCAAAATCTCAAGAGAGAAAATGAGGTCTTTCTTTGCTGAGAGTCTGCAGGGCATCACCGAGAACCTCAAAGGAATCTTCAAGAAAGATTTTAGCATCGAGTACATTCTGTTGGTGGGAGGCTATGCTGGGAGCCAGATACTGCGTCAGCACATTACTGAACAGTTCGGTAGAAGATGTAAAGTTCTGTGTCCTGCCAGAGCTCAGGAGGCCATTGTGAACGGGGCAGTAAAGTTTGGAAGAAACCCAGAGCTGGTGACATCTCGGAAAAGTGTCTATACTTATGGCATTGCCATCTGTGTCGACTTTGATGAGTCCCAGCATAAAGCAGAAAAGAGATTCACAGCTGATGGGATTGAGATTTGTGGGGATATCTTCAGTAAACTGGTGGAAGAAGGCGAAGATGTGGGTTGGAATGATATCAAGACATGCTCCTTTTTCCCAATAGAGTCAATGCAGACATCAATGAGTATGAGATTTTATCGTACAGAAAGAAAATATCCCAAGTATGTAGATGAGTGGGGAGTAGAAGAAGCCGGTTCCTTCATTGTTAGCATGCCTGATACCGCAGAGGGCCTGAACCGGGAAGTCAGCCTGGAAATCAGGTTTGGATCCTCAGAGATAACAGCCACAGCCACAGATGTAGCTTCTGGGTCCAAAGGGTCTATAAAGATCGATTTTATGACCAAATCAAGACAATCTGGTAAAAATCCGCCACAGTCCATCTAACCACTGCATTACTTCACCTGAATGAAAAAGATAAAGAAATTGTCTAAAGAGTAAGAAACTCAATCACTTCCATTCTGTCAGGATCACATGTTGTACTCAGATTTTAAATCTTAAACTAGTCCAAGACTTTGATTTTTCTTTATTTTCCATGAAACTAGATCACTTCTTTAAAGCTTCAACAAAAATCAATTTTCTGTTTCTGACATCTTTTCATTTTCTGTCTGTGATAATAAAAATGTTTTAAGTGAATATCTGCTCACTGGTGACATCTGAAATGTATCATTGGACTGGAGTTCAGATTTTATTTGCTATTTCTGCTGTGTTTTTAATCTAATCTTTCAGCTTGATGATCCATGCAGACATGAGATAAATGGGATTAACTTTTAAAAAGCAGATTTCAAACTGGTATCAGGGGCAAAATGATGATGTGTACTTAAATCATACGGTTTTAACTTCCTTACACCATGATTTTACATGTTGTTTTATTATGAGTATCTATTTAAACTGGATATTTCTGACCTTTCAATGTTAACCAATTAAATAAACTGAATGTGATTTCAGGATTTGTGGCAAAGTTGTGTTTTAATTAGATTTAAAGATAATGAATCTTCATGTGTGCACATTAGAAAAGTAAAATATATAAATGTAATCTTAATAAACATCAGCATCACAACCATTTTATTTAGGTTTCATGAATAAAATAAATAACAGAAAATTAGGTCAGTGAATGTTGTGCGTTTATATTTTTGTATATCTTTATATATCTTTAAATACACTATTTCCAAAAGTATTGGCTCATCTGCCTCTACGCACATGAACTTAAGTAACATCCCATTCTTAATCCATACAGTTTAATATGACCTCGGCCGCCCTTTGCAGCTATAACAGCTTCAGCTCTTCTGGGGAAGCTTTCCATAAGGTTTAGGAGTGTTTATGGGAGTTTTTTTACTATTCTTCCAGAGCACATTTGTGAGGTCAGACACTGATGTTGGACAGAAGGCTCTCAGTCTCTGCTCTAATTCATCCCAAAGGTGTTCTATCGGGTTGAGGTCAGGACTCTGCAGGTCAGTCAGGTTCTTCAACACTGAACTGGCTCATCCATGTCTTTATGGACCTTGCTTTGTGCACTGGTGCACAGTCATGTTGGAACAGGAAGGGTCCATCCCCAAACTGTTTCCACAGAGTTGGGAGCATGAAATGGTCCAAAATCTCTTGGTATCTGAAGCATTCAGAGTTCCTTTCACTGGAACTAAGGGACCTAGCCCAGCTCCTGAAGAACAACCCCACACCATAACCCCCCCTACACCAATGTAAATCTGTCCCATTTTCCCAAAGAAGAAAAAAACAAACAGGTTATCTAATACTAACACTTCTAACCAAATGGCTGTTCGGGGACTGGATGTAATACTTGAAAACAGGAATTATGGCGAGTTGAAATTCCTGAATTGACTTATTTTACTTTCCATTTCACAGTTTTCTGTCCAACATTACACTGGAAAATGTTGGTGGGGAGAAGGAACCTGCATATGTTCCTAGATGGATGTGACCAACTGAGAAAGCCTAGTTTGTGTTTGAGACTGAAAGTAAACTGAAATATATAAGTATGATTTGTTTATGCTGATTCTGCCACAGACTGTTTTCCTTAAAAATCATTTAAACTTCTGATTAAACATATCAAACAAAAACAGAATCATATAGAATCATCAACCAGCCACAGAAAAGTGAGATCAGGGACGTCCGTCCTTATTCTCAGATTATCCAAATATTTGTTGTGAAATCATCTGAAAAATGTATCCGATCGATTCAGCTCTATAGCCACATTAACAGCTTACAGCCAGTGTTATGTGTGAGTCACTCACTGCAGAAACAGGTCCAGCTGGTCTGAAAAAGAGACGTCAGAGAGCGACTCAGCAGGTTTTTATCAGCTCTACTGTCAAAAATTCAGCCTCCGACAGACAAAAAGGAAAAGAAGCTGCAAATTTCACCGTTTTCTGCAATAGAAAATTATACGGTAAGAAAGATGAGAAAATCTCAACATTTCATCGTGTAAAATGAAGAATATTTCATGTAGAGACATGAACACTGCAGATGGAAGTCGGTATATTGTACAAACAATCCTGTCAGTATTTGATCAAACAGGAAGTAAAAGCTGCCTTTTAACTTTATTTTTAAGTATCACAACTTTTTCTAAAAAATCACTTTCTGTGATTTGAACCCATGTCTTCATGTAGAGAAAATGATGAAATGTATTAATAAACACCTCAAGGGAGGGTTATGGGTTTTGTTAATCCGGTACACGCTCTTCCTGGATTCATTGAATAGTAATTTCTTAATCCTCCTGTTTAACAGAGATCAGACTGATGTTGGTGATTCAGAGAAAAACTCTGAAATGTTAAAGAATCATTTACACAAACAGAGCGAAAGTGATTTCAGAAACGAGTTTCATTCACCAACTGGTTCTGTAACTTAGATGTTTTAATCTCCTAAAGTGACAGAAAGTTATTGGTTTACTGTGATTCTGATAAAAATCTGCCTGTTAGTTTTATATGTGTTTGAACTAAAGGCCTCCTTCGTGTAAATAGTTGCTGTAAAGTGAGCAGCGTTGGGTTTCTGTGTCCCAGGATCGTCCTCTGCAGGCTGCTGCTGCAGATCTCTGACATCTCAGCGACTGTTCAAAGATCTTTTCTCAAATCAGTCAGACGAGAACTTTACTGAAGATGAAGTTTTGTACAAAATAATACTTGAAAATAAACTGAACCACCAGTTATAATCAGATAAAAAATTTATGTTTTTAACAGACTTTGACAGAAATGGACACGTCCACTGAAGAAAGATCCAAAGAGACAAAGTAAGTATTTTCAAATAAATTCTTACTGAATAAATCAAGAATTAAAGGTTAACTTGAATCGTTTTTCATTCAGGAAGAGTTAAACGTGATCTGTCTGAGGATGAGCTGGGAACACATTAAAAGTAGCATTTAGTAGACAATCATAATAAAAATTAACTAATAATCGAGGAAAGCGATTACCAGAATTGCACCACCTCTCACTCTTTTGGAAAAGGTCTCTGTCTCCCTGCACCAAACTGTATCCATGCTATAGTCCAGGATGTGAGAGTGCAGCCAAGAAACAGAAGAACGCGGAGAAGGGCGACAAAACATGGTCCGATCACAACGTTAAGGCAGTTTGTGGTTGTTCCGAAAAAGCACAAGTAATAATAATAATTAACTATTCAAATAACAAAGTTCAAAGAAACACTAAAGGAGCGACGTCCAGCTGAACCAACGCCATTGAGAAGAAGATAATGAGGGCAGATAGACAGGAAATATCTCAGTTTTCCACTGCATTCATGGTCACTGCAACCTTCAGACAGAAAGGTCCCTGCTGCAGCACCATGCAGACCCAAACCGACTCCACTAAAATAGTCTAAAATGATTGAATGAAGATGTGTTGGTACCAATACAATCACTATTCATTGTGTTCAACTTGCTTTAACACCGATCTAAGCTTTAAATCTATTAGTGCTTAATGTTAATATTGAATTATGATGTGAGACTTTTAACGAGGTGCATTCTTCTCCAGTTCTGCTGAGGAACAAAAAGACAATGAAGTGAAATCGGTCGAAGAACAGAGCGGTACATGCTCAAATGTGGAAGGACAAAGGTAAGTCCACTGTGACTGTTGATCTGGAACAACTAAACCCTGAATCAGAAGGTCCATTAGAATATTAATAATAATTACATGTGTTGAATTATTAACATGTTTCTAACAGATCAGTTGAGCTAAACTGACTTTACTTCCTCATCCTTGACTTCATTGAGGCAACACTAAGAGCTGTACAACACAAAGGAACCAAATACTGAAGCCCTGCAGCAACTCCTTCCTGAATAACGCTCAGATCAGCAGACCTAGAAAGTGTGCAACTTAGAGTAGCTTAAAGTTAAAGTCGTAAACTTAAAGTAATAACAGAATCTGACATTTTCTGCTCTCTGGCTCCCCCTACAGAGTGGGATGCAACACCACTGTTGAATAATGCAACATGTTAGCGGAGACAGTCAGGGGGTCTCCATGATGAGATTAACTGGATTACAGCTACAGTTGGGTCCTTATCTGAGGGTAATTATCCTTGGATATATGGCGGAGAATGAATGGAATCACTGGCACAAAGCATGTCATACCCCGGTACCATAGGTGGCGCTGTCCCCATTTCAGCTATCGCTAATAGAGCCACTTCCTGTTGACGTCTTCACCACCAACAGCAACAAACTCAGGCATTCAGAAAGATGGTGACAACAACAGTAACATCGTCTCCTTCGACTTCCGGGTAACAATCCTGGGAAATTAATCTCGAGCATGTGCAGAACGCTCGATCCCATCCACAGCGTGCTTCTGCCGTCTCCACGCACGTTTGGATCGAGTTATCTCGGGATCTTAATCCGATCGCGAGTAACCCGATCCGTTTTCTGTCAGATTAAGGTGTCTACATGAACTGAATGACTCCGTCTTATTGTAAATTAGTCATTAATCAAATCTGATGGCACTCATGTAACCCCACTGAGTGAGAGACCAGGGCTTCCTTAAGGAGTACAGTCTGTTATGTTCCTCCTTGTAGACAGCCTCAGTGTTCCATTTAAAGCCCAGTCGGTCGTCCTGGTGAGCACTCAGGTAACTGTCGTCCTCCACCACCGTCACATCTTCTCCAAAGATGGGAATAGTGTTTGGCTTTTTCCTGGTCCTCCTAAAATCCACAATCATCTCCTTTATTTTGTTCTCATTCAAGATAAGGCGATTGTTCCCACACTATGCCACAAAAAGTGATCGATCAGTTCCCTGCGCTCAGCCTCTCGTCCATCACTGATACATCCAACCACTGCAGAGTCATCAGAGCATTTCTGGAGATGAAAGGAGTTCAACTGGAAGTTCTGTCATGAGATCAGGTTGCCATGGAGCTAATGTTATGGACAGTCATTGGACCATAAAAGACAGACTAATGAGGGCAGATAGACAGGAAATATCTCAGTTTTCCACTGCATTCATGGTCACTGCAACCTTCAGACAGAAAGGTCCCTGCTGCAGCACCATGCAGACCCAAACTGACTCCACTAAAATAGTCTAAAATGATTGAATGAAGATGTGTTGGTACCAATACAATCACTAACCATTGTGTTCAACTTGCTTTAACACCGATCTAAGCTTTAAATCTATTAGTGCTTAATGTTAATATTGAATTATGATGTGAGACTTTTAACGAGGTGCATTCTTCTCCAGTTCTGCTGAGGAACAAAAAGACAATGAAGTGAAATCGGTCGAAGAACAGAGCGGTACATGCTCAAATGTGGAAGGACAAAGGTAAGTCCACTGTGACTGTTGATCTGGAACAACTAAACCCTGAATCAGAAGGTCCATTAGAATATTAATAATAATTACATGTGTTGAATTATTAACATGTTTCTAACAGATCAGTTGAGCTAAACTGACTTTACTTCCTCATCCTTGACTTCATTGAGGCAACACTAAGAGCTGTACAACACAAAGGAACCAAATACTGAAGCCCTGCAGCAACTCCTTCCTGAATAACGCTCAGATCAGCAGACCTAGAAAGTGTGCAACTTAGAGTAGCTTAAAGTTAAAGTCGTAAACTTAAAGTAATAACAGAATCTGACATTTTCTGCTCTCTGGCTCCCCCTACAGAGTGGGATGCAACACCACTGTTGAATAATGCAACATGTTAGCGGAGACAGTCAGGGGGTCTCCATGATGAGATTAACTGGATTACAGCTACAGTTGGGTCCTTATCTGAGGGTAATTATCCTCGGATATATGGCGGAGAATGAATGGAATCACTGGCACAAAGCATGTCATACCCCGGTACCATAGGTGGCGCTGTCCCCATTTCAGCTATCGCTAATAGAACCACTTCCTGTTGACGTCTTCACCACCAACAGCAACAAACTCAGGCATTCAGAAAGATGGTGACAACAACAGTAACATCGTCTCCTTCGACTTCCGGGTAACAATCCTGGGAAATTAATCTCGAGCATGTGCAGAACGCTCGATCCCATCCACAGCGTGCTTCTGCCGTCTCCACGCACGTTTGGATCGAGTTATCTCGGGATCTTAATCCGATCGCGAGTAACCCGATCCGTTTTCTGTCAGATTAAGGTGTCTACATGAACTGAATGACTCCGTCTTATTGTAAATTAGTCATTAATCAAATCTGATGGCACTCATGTAACCCCACTGAGTGAGAGACCAGGGCTTCCTTAAGGAGTACAGTCTGTTATGTTCCTCCTTGTAGACAGCCTCAGTGTTCCATTTAAAGCCCAGTCGGTCGTCCTGGTGAGCACTCAGGTAACTGTCGTCCTCCACCACCGTCACATCTTCTCCAAAGATGGGAATAGTGTTTGGCTTTTTCCTGGTCCTCCTAAAATCCACAATCATCTCCTTTATTTTGTTCTCATTCAAGATAAGGCGATTGTTCCCACACTATGCCACAAAAAGTGATCGATCAGTTCCCTGCGCTCAGCCTCTCGTCCATCACTGATACATCCAACCACTGCAGAGTCATCAGAGCATTTCTGGAGATGAAAGGAGTTCAACTGGAAGTTCTGTCATGAGATCAGGTTGCCATGGAGCTAATGTTATGGACAGTCATTGGACCATAAAAGACAGACTAATGACGGCAGATAGACAGGAAATATCTCAGTTTTCCACTGCATTCATGGTCACTGCAACCTTCAGACAGAAAGGTCCCTGCTGCAGCACCATGCAGACCCAAACTGACTCCACTAAAATAGTCTAAAATGATTGAATGAAGATGTGTTGGTACCAATACAATCACTAACCATTGTGTTCAACTTGCTTTAACACCGATCTAAGCTTTAAATCTATTAGTGCTTAATGTTAATATTGAATTATGATGTGAGACTTTTAACGAGGTGCATTCTTCTCCAGTTCTGCTGAGGAACAAAAAGACAATGAAGTGAAATCGGTCGAAGAACAGAGCGGTACATGCTCAAATGTGGAAGGACAAAGGTAAGTCCACTGTGACTGTTGATCTGGAACAACTAAACCCTGAATCAGAAGGTCCATTAGAATATTAATAATAATGAACATGTGTTGTATTATTAATGTTTCTAACAGATCAGCTGAGCTAAACAGACTTTACTTCCTCATCCTTGACTTCATTGAGGCAACACTAAGAGCTGTACAACACAAAGGAACCAAATACTGAAGCCCTGCAGCAACTCCTTCCTGAATAACGCTCAGATCAGCAGACCTAGAAAGTGTGCAACTTAAAGTAGCTTAAAGTTAAAGTCGTAAAGTAAACTTAAAGTAATAACAGAATCTGACATTTTCTGCTCTCTGGCTCCCCCTACAGAGTGGGATGCAACACCACTGTTGAATAATGCAACATGTTAGCGGAGAAAGTCAGGGGGTCTCCATGATGAGATTAACTGGATTACAGCTACAGTTGGGTCCTTATCTGAGGGTAACTATCCTCGGATATATGGCGGTGAATGAATGGAATCACTGGCACAAAGCATGTCATACCCCGGTACGATAGGTGGCGCTGTCCCCATTTCAGCTATCGCTAATAGAGCCACTTCCTGTTGACGTCTTCACCACCAACAACAACAAACTCAGGCATTCAGAAAGATGGCGACAACAACAGTAACATCGTCTCCTTCGACTTCCGGGTAACAATCCTGGGACCAACGGAGGGACCCAGTTGGGACAGAAGCCTTTGCAAGAGCATTCAAGTAGATGGAGCCGTTCTATTAAGCTCTTTGTAGCTAACATCAGGGACTTGGATCTGATGCGGGCGGCTAAGGGCAGCCAGAGGAGCAAAATGAACAGAGGGGGGACGTGTTCTTTTAGGCTGATCCAAGACCAGACGCACCGCCGCGTTCTGGACCATCTGCAGAGGTTTCACAGCACAGGCTGGAGACCAGTTAGGAGACCAGTTAGGAGACCAGTTAGGAGATCAGTTAGGAGAGCAGTTAGGAGACCAGTTAGGAGAGCGTTGCTGTAGTCAAGGCGGGAGTTGACCATGGCCTGCACCAGGAGCTGGGGGGCATGTTGGGTTAGGTATGGTCTGATCTTTCTTATGTTTAGTAATGCAAAGCGGCACGAACGAGCAACCGAGGTAACGTGATCTTTGAAGGTTAGTTGGTCATCAATCATGACACCCAAGTTTTTAGCAACCTTTGATGGAGCAAGAGATAAGGAATTAATGTTTATATTGATATTTATACATTAACCAGGCCTGGTTCCGGCGAGGTGACTTTAGAAGTCTGGGGCCACTCCATCAAGGCCTTTGAATCCCTTTTAGTCTGATCCCTTCCGTGAGACCAAATTATCCTGGAACGCCCCAGCAGGGGCCAACGTCCCTGACAGCCCAGCGCTCAGGATGTTGGGGGTGCTCAAAGCCCACATTAAGGTGGTGATTATACAGTGGGGAAAAGAAAAAAGATGTGCTGATAATAACTCATCTGTTGATTTGCCATGTTGTATAATCAGTATTTGTTGAAGCTTTTTGACAGACATTTCTTTCCACAGTTCTGCTCTAAAACAAAAAGAAGAAGAACTGAAGTCCCTCAGACAGAGGTACTGTATAATCAAACAGTAGAAACAACATAGTCCAAATCACAGTATCTATATTTGATTTGATGATCATTCCAGAGATCTTTCCAACTTCATTCATCATGTCACATATAACTGTAAAATATGCAGCTTCTGGTCTCAGCTGGTTTTCCACATGAAACACAAATAAAGCTCTTCTTTCAAGCCCTATTTTTAAAGTATTTTTGGGTGTTCCCAATAAAAAAAGAAATAAGTTGACTGAGAAGGTATAAAAGGTCTGCTTGGATACATCCCACCAACCTCAGCTGGTTTTTAGTTACTCCATTGCAGCTGAATGTATAGATGCTGTTCAGCATGTTCCTGAATGTAAAGGTGATGGAAAAATGTTTTCAAACTCCAGCAAAGTCATTTCAAATGTTTGTCTTTTTCTCTTCCAAAGACTTGATTCAGGTATGAAATCCAGTTGCCGTAGATGTGAACAACATGAACGTGAACACAAAGAAAGGTTTGTTCAAATCTATGATGGATTTATGGATCTTACAGCCAGCCATCTGACTCATTTTACCATTAATGCTGCGTTATGATGGCATTTCACCATGATGTTTATATTCCAAAAGCATGACTGAGATGGAGACTTTCTACAAGAACAAACTTCAAGAAGAAAGGTAAATGTTATTGTGAAGTTTATTTCAGTGAGACAGGAAGCTGAACAGTGTGTGGATACAATAAGAGCTCCATAAAGCAACTGATGCAGCAGCCATCAATTCACTGAACAAAGACTCCTGTTCAAGACGACTCACTGTAACCACTGAACATGTTACTACTCTGTCCTACATTTTCTTTTTAACTCTCCTCCCTTTTCTCGTCATTTTTTACTCACTGTTCTACGTATTTTTGAGACTGCTCCAAGCAGCAGCCGTTCGTTTCTGAGGCACTAACAGGGAGAGAATAGGGGTCTGTGTTCAGCCTTTAACTGAGGTGTGGCCACCACAACCTGGAGCCCGTCTCATTGTTAGGATAACCGAGCAGGCTGGTCTGACAGCTACTTACAGCTAAAGCTACTTCACACTCTGCATCTCCCTTCCAGGTCTGCTGTGAAACGAAAAGAGGAAGAACTGAAATCACTCAAAGAGAGGTAATCTACGTACAGATATCTGGGGCGAAAAAAGCAGTTTGTCACATGCAAAGTGTCTCCACTGTCATGTTTTATATTTTCTATCTGGACAGACTGGCAGCAGATGTGGCTGTTTCAATAAAAGCTGCAGACACTGAGAGCATTAACAGCCCAGTCAGTAAAACCAGACTGACAGAGATGTACGACAGGCTGAAACTGCTGCAGTGGCCTCAGATCAAGGATGATCTGAAGGCCACTGAAATGAACCCACAGTCAGCCCAAGCTCTGCTTCAGGTACAGTAACACTGTTGAAGCAACGGCACTCGGTTCATTCCTCGACTTCCTGTCCAAGTTCAACTTTGAATTCCAGTGAGTGTGGATCTTTGGTATAAAGCTTGAAACTGATCCTTCCAGAAAACCTTTGAAGATGCAACAGAGGAAATGAAGAAAAAGAAGAAGCAGATAGAAGAGGCGTTTGGACTGACCGACTCCAACAGTGGACCTCAGAAGGTTCTGTGCTGTAGGACTGTTGTCTGAACTGGATCATTAAAGCAGATTGTGTTATTAGACGTCTGTAACCTGCATGTTTCCTGTGTCCCAGGTTAAAGAGTACAGACAGCTAACCATTCAGAATCTGCAGATGGCTCTGTACCACAGCACCAAAGAAGACCTTCTACAGGTATGTGAGGCACATGTTACAGCTAAAGGAACCAAACTTCAGGCTGAACAATGAACTGAACACTGAACCATTCCTCCACAGACTCATGTCCCCGAACATGGAGGTCAGTACTCAAAGGATGTGATGGTGACTCTGAGACCTCTGACCTCACAGTGCTTCTGGTTGGGCTGCTTGATGGCTTTAAACAATCCTCCTCTTCAGCCCGACTGGAAGAATCTCGCTCCGGGGATGGATCCTTGGGACATTTTTCCTCGAGACATCAAACCTTCTTCTGCCATGTAGACGAAGCAGACTGAGGAATGAGGAGAGAATCTGTCTGTTTTTAGAGCTTTAGTACGCTGTTGGGATATTTGATCTTTTGTTCTTTTCCTTAATATTCTGTTGAAAAGACAGCGGATCATGTGACCCGTAGAATATATGCAGACTTTGGTGTCAATGTTCTTAATATGCAGTTTAAAAAACTGTTTATTCAAAATGATCGTGGCATTGTTAATCCTCATTTTTCTATTACTCAACAAATCAAACGTCTGGTTGGATGGTTGCTTGCCAGGTGAGCCCTTAAATTCCTTGCGTTTGACGCAGATTTTACAGATTGTCTTATTTAAATTTGCAGGATCAAATATGGAGCACAGAGGTTCATTATCAATTTCAGCCTGACTTCTCTTAGTTATTCTCCAAGGTATCCTCCCTTTAGCGGAACCCACTCAGGCAGAACCTTTGATCTGTGAACCATGTGATTATACTTGTTGGTAAATGGGGGTCATTGGTGAACCAGCTGGTGTTCACCACCTGTTTGTTGGATCGTTGGAAACATCGCAACCTGAAATCAGGGTCAAACTGGACTTTTACTGAAAGTTTGGCTGCTTCTTCGGGTCCACTTATTCTCCCCCACATGCACCCAGTCCTCTTCCTGCTGGTTGCTCAAGCAGTGCTTTGTAAAGGTTAAAATTTGTGACCTTGTCAATAAATAATTTTTTCTGAGAAATTTGTGCATGTGTAGAAAACATTTGTATTTATATGAACATCTGTGAACTCATACAGAGACATTGAGACACTTTTGTGAGCGCGCTTTGATGACATCATCCCAGTAGATGAGTGTGTAGAAAGCCCTCTATAAGCCCCCCGATAGCTGCCAATAACAACAACACAGCAGCTATGAGCTAACAGAGCTATGAGCTAACAGCAGCTATGAGCTAACAGAGCTATGAGCTAACAGAGCTATGAGCTAACAGAGCTATGAGCTAACAGAGCTATGAGCTAACAGCAGCTATGAGCTAACAGAGCTATGAGCTAACAGAGCTCTGAGCTAACAGAGCTATGAGCTAACAGAGCTCTGAGCTAACAGCAGCTATGAGCTAACAGCAGCTATGAGCTAACAGAGCTATGAGCTAACAGAGCTATGAGCTAACAGAGCTATGAGCTAACAGAGCTATGAGCTAACAGCAGCTATGAGCTAACAGAGCTATGAGCTAACAGAGCTCTGAGCTAACAGCAGCTATGAGCTAACAGCAGCTATGAGCTAACAGAGCTATGAGCTAACAGAGCTATGAGCTAACAGCAGCTATGAGCTAACAGAGCTAACAGAGCTCTGAGCTAACAGAGCTCTGAGCTAACAAAGCTATGAGCTAACAGCAGCTATGAGCTAACAGAGCTATGAGCTAACAGAGCTATAGCACACGTTCATTCATTCATTCTTCTTAAAGTATTGGTGAAATAAAGACAGATACAGCCTTATTTAGAGGCTGCATCCTCTAAGCCCCGTTCACTCCGTTATATGGATCTCCAGTTATCTAAATATCTTCAGAAGGACGCCGACTTTCACCAAACTGTTCTGTGAGCAGATGAACGTATTTCATGCCAGAAATGAGGTTTAAAAACACCGGAGTTCCCCTTTAAGACCTGCAGTGTGAACGTAGCCCAACATGATTCTTATTCTCCCCCACATGCACCCAGTCCTCTTCCTGGTGGGTTAGGGCTCAAACAGTGTTTTGGTTTGTTTGTGTGGAGGAACAGGGCGTCTGTGTGTTTAATCTACCTTTATAATATTGATCAAAAGGTTTACTGTGGGCTCAAATTAGCCCCAGAAACTGTTCACACATAGGAAGCATAAAACTGCTTTTAAAACTCAGTACTCCGTTAATTATGAGTGAGAATTCTGTCCAATCAGAGGGTCGGTCTCACGATATTTCAGCAAATTCAGCAACAAATGTTTTTGCAGTAATTTGCAACGAGGAATTCCCCCGGGTCAGTGGTTCCCTTCACAGATACCATTCTAAACATTAATATCCACCCTCAACACGGACTGCCTTGCATCTGACAAACAAGCTACAGAAATCTCTAATCTTTCATGTGTATTCATTTTTAAAAGGATTCAGCCAAGTCTGAAAGTTCCCTGGACTGTATCGAGGTGACCAAGCATCAGGGGTAGTTCCCCCCACCAGGAGCAGCCTTACCTCGTTTTATCATTTCCCTTTAGCTTGTAGTGGTCAAAAACTAAAGATAGTAGACAACAAAATGCAAATATGTGTTGTGTTCACCAACAAACTGGTGAGGGCTGAGCTAAATGACTTAAATCTGTGCTTCACTAACATTTCATCGGGCTGCTGCCTCTGTGCTTTGAATAAATCATTTACTTGTTAATTCCCTGTATAAAAACCTGGAGGCAGCACATGTAAAAGGGGAAAAGGTTTCCTTCTGTGAGGAACATGCAGAGAACATTTACATTTGTCCTGCTAAATGTAACTGAATCAGTAGGCTGGCTAACTGAGGTAACACTCGTACTAAGTTGGTCTGTGTAGTAAAGAACTACTGAAAGCTGAAATCCAGGAACAGAAACACAGGTTCATAACTTACCTGCTTGTTCTGCAGCTTCACTCACTTTTCTCCATGTCGCTCTCTCAATGTTTCAGGTTTTCCAGGATAAAATTCTTCCTGCTTTATTTCTTCGTTCATTCATTCGTAAATAAATCAACTGACTGTCGCTCTCAGTAACTATGAAGCTGTCGTTACAAAGTGTTCACGTCTCCACACTTTGCTCCGAGTCATTTTGCACACGTCATCACGCCGCCACACAGCTCCCTCCACGTCCTGAACGCCCATCAGCAACAAGAAGCCTGTCTCTCTTCAGCAGGAGTACAGCAGAAAGCTGAGACTGCTTAAAGAGAGACAGCACTGAGTTAGCATGGCAGCTAACCACTGAGTTAGCATGGCGGCTAACCACTGGGTTAGCATGGCGGCTAACCACTGAGTTAGCACGGCAGATAACCACTGAGATAGCACGGCGGCTAACCACTGAGATAGCACGGCGGCTAACCACTGAGATAGCATGGCGGCTAACCACTGAGATAGCATGGCGGCTAACCACTGAGTTAGCGTGGCGGCTAACCACTGAGTTAGCAGGGTGGCTAACCACTGAGTTAGCATTGCGGCTAACCATTGAGTTAGCACGGCAGATAACCACTGAGTTAGCACGGCAGCTAACCACTGAGTTAGCACGGCAGCTAACCACTGAGTTAGCACGGCAGATAACCACTGAGATAGCACGGCGGCTAACCACTGAGATAGCATGGCGGCTAACCACTGAGATAGCATGGCGGCTAACCACTGAGATAGCATGGCGGCTAACCACTGAGATAGCATGGCGGCTAACCACTGAGTTAGCATGGCGGCTAACCACTGAGTTAGCAGGGTGGCTAACCACTGAGTTAGCATTGCGGCTAACCATTGAGTTAGCACGGCAGATAACCACTGAGTTAGCACGGCAGCTAACCACTGAGTTAGCACGGCGGCTAACCACTGAGTTAGCACGGCGGCTAACCACTGAGATAGCACGGCGGCTAACCACTGAGATAGCACGGCGGCTAACCACTGAGTTAGCATGGCGGCTAACCACTGAGTTAGCATGGCAGCTAACCACTGAGTTAGCATGGCAGCTACAAACTGAGCCTTAGGGCTACACAGCTGATGCACCATTTTGATTTGATCTGTGACGTTTGAGTTGCTGTGATCACATTTATTGCTGTTTGTTGAGTTCATGTTGGTTTGGGGAAGATCCTGAATGATAAAAGCATTTAATTATGTGTTTCACCAGCCCAGAAACACATTTAAAACAGTGAAGAACTGATGTGAACTCGACTGTTCCAACAGATCCAGAAAGAAGTCTGAATTATTTCTGCAAACTTACAAAAAGCAAAGAACCAAATGTTTTGCTGTAATTCATCAGGACAAAAGGATCTGAGACGCCAACTCTTTGTCTGATGTTATATTTCTAATGAAGGTTATCAGTTTAGGCTTTAATATTTTGACAAACCTAATCTGTAACTAATGTTTGCTGCATTGATCGATCTCGGCCCGATCACAATATAGAATTTGCTTTAGCTGTTAATGGGTTTCTGTAACAATCTGCTTTGAAGCTGCATTGGAATGTGTTCACAGTAATATTCAGAATGACTTCATTACATCATTACAAAGCCAACATAATGCCTTTCTGTTTCCTTTCAGCTGCAGCTCTGCAGACTGCAGTTCAGGTAAAGCTGTCTTTGGTAAAACCATTTATTCTAATAAACTTCCTTCTCTGCCTGCAGCAGGGTCTCCTCTGGAGTTTAAGCATTTTTCACAAGGCGCCTTCTTTAGAAAAAGTTATTTAACTGGCTCAGATCTGTGGTGTAGAGTCTGTGGGCCGCTAGCTGAAGACAGAAAGAAGGGCTGAATAATGAGCTGCAGCTCACAGCAGAAGAAGACGCTGAAATATGAAAAATAACCACTTACCTCCTCAGGATAAGAGGATAAAGTGAGTTCATCTGCAGTCTCCCATACGGGAGGCGTAGTGATGGAGCAGCGACCGTAACCCCAGCAACAGAAGGAGCTTCTACATTAAAACTGGCTGCTGCTGCTGGGTTTGTGTGGAGGGACCCTGCAGCAGTGCTGCTTCTGGTCGGCACCGAGGGCTCCATGGCCCGATGTTCTCCTGTTTGTGCTCCTAGTTTAGTGTTGGCATCCTTTGCAAACATTTGGAAACATTTCCCCCTAAAAACCTCCTTCTGGACAGCGTGAATGAGCAGCTGTTGCATGCAGCAGCTCCTGGGAGATACCTCACTGGAAGGGCTCCATCCCTCAGCTGCTTTGTTGCAGATGTGCTGCTGGCATGGACCTGGATGCTGGATCTGCACTGGTTCTGGTTTGTGGGGACACAGAACCACTGGTCAGGATGAGAAGATCATCTGACCCGAACCGTTCAACTGGAAACGAACACAGAACACCTTCTTTTGGCATTATGGGTGCAATCCTGCTGCTTAAAGAACGACACGTTGGCATCAGTCCCAGCTCTGATCAGCTCATGCACAGCAGCTCAAGCCTGAGACTCAGGCTGGAAGTTGTAGAAAGTCTCCATCTGTCATGCTGATGAAACACAAACATCAGGGTGAAAGGTCATCATAACACAGCATTAATGGTAAAATGAATAAGATCCATAAATCCATCACAGATTTGAACAAACCTTTCTTTGTGTTCATGTTGCTCACATCTACGGGAAAAGCTTCAGAAGAAATTTAAATTAAAATCACAGAAAATAACCCAAAGCATCCAAAGCAGCCACAATAAATCCAGACATTTACTGAGTAAGAACCACTAACCACCAACCAGCTTATAGCTGTGGGAACACAGCGATCCTTTCATTTGACTTCAGTTAGCTTCAGAATCCCGTTCAGCATCTGTACATCCAACATCTGGAGGAAGCAGACACCAGCTGGAGCTGCTAAAGGCTGCTGTGACCGGCCCCAGAGCAGGTGAGGGCTCCAGGTGAGAGATCTGTGTGAAAGCTCTGCCTCCAACAATAAATCCTGCTGTAACCGCAGCAGAAAGAGTCCAATGTGTGTAAACTGGGAAAAGGTGTCAGAGTCCAGGGCAGACCAGGCTTTTCTTTCATTGGGAAGCATCTTCAAGGAGATATACGAGGCGATAAATATTATGGCGAGGGCAGCAAACCTGAGATATAAGCATAAGTTAGTGAACTCTCTGCTGCCAGGGTTAGCTGAGCCAGGACAGCAGAAGATGGCCTGGATGTGATGAACCTTCATCCTGGTTCAGCCCCAGGACTGAGACAGACTTCTGTGGAGAGGACAGAACCACAGTAATCATTTTATCGGTTAACCTTCTCTAATTATAACATTTAGCAGCTCAGCTAACAGTGAAAAATAACTTTAATAAAAACTGACCTGCTTCACGGTTTCCTCAAAGACCAGGAACCTTTCAGGAAGCTGTTGTTCTGCCAGGTTTCCATCAACAAAGCGGCACCAACATTTTGGTGGTTTCTCCAGTTTAGTTAACAGTTCTTCGTGCTTATCGACTGATGTGAATGGAGCTGGACGCCACGGCGTTGTGACCGGCGTTCAAGATCTGCTGCAGTTAAGCTCGACCGCTGAGTCCAGCGTTTCAGAGGAGCCGCTGTCATCAAACCAGGAAGTAGACACTGAGATGACTTCTTTAGATGATCCCCTTCTCCCTCTTAAAGGGGACATCTGAGGCAAAAACCAGCTCTTCTACACTAATACTTGAACTCTCTCGTCTCTAGTCTGGGCGCCGCGTTCAGATTCCACTTCCTACGTAGAAAGGGCAGCGGAATCTGAACTCCAGCAGCGGCCAACACCCAGTCTCCACCCAGTCTCCACCCACCAGGCCCTGCAGGTGATAAAACAGCAAAGATCAGGTGAGGCGCCCAGATTTCATTCCTCGCAGGAGAAAAACTGTTGGCAGAATGGAGAATCTGGGCGCTAAGCATGTAAGTTGCTCTGCTGTTGGCTGCAGTGACCAGCAGAAGACCCTGCATAAGACCCGAGTCTCAGAGGACCTGGAGTGGATAAAAAGGTTTTGCTGAACATGAAAGTAGAACCCCCCCCCTCTGAAAGGTGTCAGTACTCGCCGTTTACTTTGGTTCGAACAAATCAAACAGCAGAAAACTTAACACAGTCCTGAACAACACAGTTTGGGCTGTTTCTGTGTGTCACAGTTCAATAAGAACAGGAACAGATGGATGACAGGCTAATCTGCCTGGACTCACTCAGGCGGGTTCAGCAGCGTTTTAGACTGTTTTACAGCGGGGTCCAACAGTTTAGAAACTTATCTCACATGAGATTAATGACACATTTCACCAGCTGCAACAAGAATGCTTTGCAGATGGTTTAATTACTTTCACAACGTTTTGATCGGGCATCTATGCGGCCACCTACTGCCTTTAAACAGCAGTCTAAGGCACAGATGTCGCTCTAACAGCAGCAGATGTTCAGCAGCCGGTCAGACGAGGATGAAGTTGTGGATAATAAAATTACTTTAGAGAACATGCTTTTCTCAACATGGTTCACAGTCTTCCTTCTCTGCTCCGTAACAAAATGGCGCCATGCAGAAACAACTCGTTTCAAGCAAAGAACAAGACAAATATTTATGATAAATATAATGATTGAGGACCTTCGGGAACTATGGCAACGAGACCATCTGCCCTCTGATTGGACAGTTTGAGTTTTTATCGTCCAATCAAATTGAAATGTGAAAACTGCCCCAAAATTGGCAGCACTGACTTTTAAAGGTAGTTTTCTGCTTTGAATCTGCGAATAAATGCTCACAAAAGCGCTTGTATCGTCGTTGTGTTTCAAAGATTTTTAACAAACATATCTTTTCTACACGTGAGCAAATCTGAATTCCTCAGATCGATTTATTTCACAGGGTCAAAAAGCTTAATTTACGATTACATTTATTGAAAAGCTCAACATCTTTCTGGGGCTAATTTGACCCATAATTTAAGTTCAATGGTTTCCCAAAGTTTTTTACCTTTGAAGGCAAAGTTCAGTCATGTTCGGGAGAGAAAGCTGATGAGAAACGCACGACAGAAAGGGAAGAAGTGGCCGATTTTACATGCATATAAAACGGGCTGCAGAGCGGATTCTGCACTATAACTTAATCCTTGCTCCAGTTTTTATTACGAAACTCTGAATAAATGACGACTTTAGTACCTACCCCTCTGATCGGGGTCTTCTCTCCTGCTGTGGAGTTCGAGCAGGGTCCAAACTTTCTGTCTTTCAGGCTTTGCTTCGTTCATTTTCCACCAAACAGGACAGCATGAACACCAGGGACACCGTTTCCGTCCAGATGTTAATGTCCGCGGTGCTCACCGTCTCTGCAGCTCGTAAAGATCCTCGGTGAGACCAACGAACCTAACGCTAAGACGATATTCACCTGTCAGCCACCGGCGGCCGCCATGTTGAACGCTTTTACCGCTCAGTGGGCGTGTCTCGATAGATCAATCAGGACAGATTAATCAATAAACCGAAATGGGGTGGGTGGTATTACTGAGGTGAAAGGAAAGTGTTTCTAAAGTTGGGAGAATCTTACTTACATGTGGCGCCCCCCAGGGGTCTGTGCTGGGTCCATCACTGATCAATATCTAAATCAAATAGATGTGGAAGGTATCTGATGCATTAAAGGGAATCTGGGGCAGCTACTGGATAGGGTGGTCACTTCAGAAATAAGAACAAATGATCCTTAAATCTAAGTCAAACAGATGTTTTTCAGGAGCTGAAGAAGAATCCACAGGTGCAGATACTTCTGATGGAAGAGACCATGAAAATAAGTTTCTAGGTGTGATAACAGAGAATAAAATAAGTTTCAGGAAGGACTACAAATCACTCCACGTTCTCTGCTGCTCACTGGTTTCACTGAATCTGAGTTACTGAGCAGGTTCGGGGCAAAACTTAGAAATGTTCCCGCTCATCATCATCAGTGCTGTAATAAAGGCCATCAGGACAATCCCCAGAACTGTTCTTCACATCAAAAGCAGTGAATCTCCCCCATCTGCTTCCCTGTCCCATCTCTGTGTCCGTCCAACATTAAAAGGTTCTGTGTGATGAACTGAAGCAGCGTCTGAACTGATGGAGGAGGGCCTGAGAATCACAGAGCATCCTTTAAATGATGGAGGAGGGCCTGAGAATCACAGAGCATCCTTTAAATGATGGAGGAGGGCCTGAGAATCACAGAGCATCCTTTAAATGATGGAGGAGGGCCTGAGAATCACAGAGCATCCTTTAAATGATGGAGGAGGGCCTGAGAATCACAGAGCATCCTTTAAATGATGGAGGAGGGCCTGAGAATCACAGAGCATCCTTTAAATGATGGAGGAGGGCCTGAGAATCACAGAGCATCCTCTAAATGATGGAGGAGGGCCTGAGAATCACAGAGCATCCTCTAAATGATGGAGGAGGGCCTGAGAATCACAGAGCATCCTTTAAATGATGGAGGGCCTGAGAATCACAGAGCATCCTTTAAATGATGGAGGAGGGCCTGAGAATCACAGAGCATCCTTTAAATGATGGAGGAGGGCCTGAGAATCACAGAGCATCCTTTAAATGATGGAGGAGGGCCTGAGAATCACAGAGCATCCTTTAAATGATGGAGGAGGGCCTGAGAATCACAGAGCATCCTTTAAATGATGGAGGAGGGCCTGAGAATCACAGAGCATCCTTTAAATGATGGAGGAGGGCCTGAGAATCACAGAGCATCCTTTAAATGATGGAGGAGGGCCTGAGAATCACAGACCATCCTCTAAATGATGGAGGAGGGCCTGAGAATCACAGAGCATCCTTTAAATGATGGAGGAGGGCCTGAGAATCACAGAGCATCCTTTAAATGATGGAGGAGGGCCTGAGAATCACAGAGCATCCTTTAAATGATGGAGGAGGGCCTGAGAATCACAGAGCATCCTTTAAATGATGGAGGAGGGCCTGAGAATCACAGAGCATCCTCTAAATGATGGAGGAGGGCCTGAGAATCACAGAGCATCCTTTAAATGATGGAGGAGGGCCTGAGAATCACAGAGCATCCTTTAAATGATGGAGGAGGGCCTGAGAATCACAGAGCATCCTTTAAATGATGGAGGAGGGCCTGAGAATCACAGAGCATCCTTTAAATGATGGAGGAGGGCCTGAGAATCACAGAGCATCCTTTAAATGATGGAGGAGGGCCTGAGAATCACAGAGCATCCTTTAAATGATGGAGGAGGGCCTGAGAATCACAGAGCATCCTTTAAATGATGGAGGAGGGCCTGTGAATCACAGAGCATCCTCTAAATGATGGAGGAGGGCCTGAGAATCACAGAGCATCCTTTAAATGATGGAGGAGGGCCTGAGAATCACAGAGCATCCTTTAAATGATGGAGGAGGGCCTGAGAATCACAGAGCACCCTCTAAATGATGGAGGAGGGCCTGAGAATCACAGAGCATCCTTTAAATGATGGAGGAGGGCCTGAGAATCACAGAGCATCCTTTAAATGATGGAGGAGGGCCTGAGAATCACAGAGCATCCTCTAAATGATGGAGGAGGGCCTGAGAATCACAGAGCATCCTTTAAATGATGGAGGAGGGCCTGAGAATCACAGAGCATCCTTTAAATGATGGAGGAGGGCCTGAGAATCACAGAGCATCCTTTAAATGATGGAGGAGGGCCTGAGAAACACAGAGCATCCTTTAAATGATGGAGGAGGGCCTGAGAATCACAGAGCATCCTTTAAATGATGGAGGAGGGCCTGAGAATCACAGAGCATCCTTTAAATGATGGAGGAGGGCCTGAGAATCACAGAGCATCCTCTAAATGATGGAGGAGGGCCTGAGAATCACAGAGCATCCTTTAAATGATGGAGGAGGGCCTGAGAATCACAGAGCATCCTTTAAATGATGGAGGAGGGCCTGAGAATCACAGAGCATCCTTTAAATGATGGAGGAGGGCCTGAGAAACACAGAGCATCCTTTAAATGATGGAGGAGGGCCTGAGAATCACAGAGCATCCTTTAAATGATGGAGGAGGGCCTGAGAATCACAGAGCATCCTTTAAATGATGGAGGAGGGCCTGAGAATCACAGAGCATCCTCTAAATGATGGAGGAGGGCCTGAGAATCACAGAGCATCCTTTAAATGATGGAGGAGGGCCTGAGAATCACAGAGCATCCTTTAAATGATGGAGGAGGGCCTGAGAATCACAGAGCATCCTTTAAATGATGGAGGAGGGCCTGAGAATCACAGAGCATCCTTTAAATGATGGAGGAGGGCCTGAGAATCACAGAGCATCCTCTAAATGATGGAGGAGGGCCTGAGAATCACAGAGCATCCTTTAAATGATGGAGGAGGGCCTGAGAATCACAGAGCATCCTTTAAATGATGGAGGAGGGCCTGAGAATCACAGAGCATCCTTTAAATGATGGAGGAGGGCCTGAGAATCACAGAGCATCCTTTAAATGATGGAGGAGGGCCTGAGAAACACAGAGCATCCTTTAAATGATGGAGGAGGGCCTGAGAATCACAGAGCATCCTTTAAATGATGGAGGAGGGCCTGAGAATCACAGAGCATCCTTTAAATGATGGAGGAGGGCCTGAGAATCACAGAGCATCCTTTAAATGATGGAGGAGGGCCTGAGAATCACAGAGCATCCTTTAAATGATGGAGGAGGGCCTGAGAATCACAGAGCATCCTTTAAATGATGGAGGAGGGCCTGAGAATCACAGAGCATCCTTTAAATGATGGAGGAGGGCCTGAGAATCACAGAGCATCCTTTAAATGATGGAGGAGGGCCTGAGAATCACAGAGCATCCTTTAAATGATGGAGGAGGGCCTGAGAATCACAGAGCATCCTCTAAATGATGGAGGAGGGCCTGAGAATCACAGAGCATCCTTTAAATGATGGAGGAGGGCCTGAGAATCACAGAGCATCCTCTAAATGATGGAGGAGGGCCTGAGAATCACAGAGCATCCTTTAAATGATGGAGGAGGGCCTGAGAATCACAGAGCATCCTTTAAATGATGGAGGAGGGCCTGAGAATCACAGAGCATCCTTTAAATGATGGAGGAGGGCCTGAGAATCACAGAGCATCCTTTAAATGATGGAGGAGGGCCTGAGAATCACAGAGCATCCTTTAAATGATGGAGGAGGGCCTGAGAATCACAGAGCATCCTTTAAATGATGGAGGAGGGCCTGAGAATCACAGAGCATCCTTTAAATGATGGAGGAGGGCCTGAGAATCACAGAGCATCCTTTAAAGGCTCATAAATCAGGGCCGTCTTTGGGTGCTGAGACGCTCCAGAAGGAAACAGCACCTCATCATCACTGACCCCACGCTCGGCATTATGGGAGAGGAAGTGAGGAGGCAGGTGCTTTCAGGTTGTTAAACATCAGCACATCACTGGAATATTATAAAATAATGACTAATACTGTATCAAACACAAAAGCCAGTCATCAGAAAGCTCCTAAAACCCAAACTATGGGAAATATGAACTGTTTACATGTTGTTTTTGTACAAATGAAAGTTTTACAGCAACTGTGAGAAACTGTCTGAATGGTGTCACTTTAAGAGACTAATCTATGAAAGCTTCTGAACAAACATGATGATGAGAACAGCTGCTGAGGAATGAGGAAGACTGTTATCAGACAGATACAATGGATATATTCTGTATTTATATCCTGCAGTACCTGTATTTCACCACTGAGCGGCGCTGTTGGCCGCCGCTCTGACCAAACTCTGTGGCTCTGGAGGTTTTAAACACTTTCCTTCCTGCTTCATCTGAATATGTTGATGAAATGTAAAACGTGGGAGAGAGGAAGGCTCCTCCCTACATTTCGGTGTGTATAGAAACTCACATACTGATGTTTACAGGCCCAAACTCCAGAGAAAACTCAAACAGGGAAACTGAAAACTATCCTGAACAGTCTCACCTGCCAGGATTGTTCTGAACAGATCATAAATATAAAACTGTGTATCACCCCTATTTATGACACTAATATCAGTGAAGATACTCACCAGAGGCTCAAGTATCATATATACGCAAGCGCGCGCGCACGTATTCTCCGGTAAAGTGCACTTGAGTCACGCACGGCTTCACACCTGTAATTTACCGAAGTTCGTGTGGCTAATGCTAAAGCTAGCGCTACGGCTGCTAACAAACATAACGCGCTTCCCGCGCGGTTTCTTCGCGGTGCTCAAAATAATCCACAGCGGGGGAAAGTGGTGTTTCGCTCTCTCACGCCGATGGAAAAGTGACAAAACAGTTTTAAAATCGTACTCTCTTCCTCAGAAACGGTCATTTCCAGGCGAAAGCGTGCGCCGCCTTGACGTTGATCCGGCAGAGAGAGACAGAACCACGGCACGTGCACGCTGACGGCGCCTGATTGGTTGCGTTGCATCACGTGAACTCCCTACGTCACCTGTTCTTTACATTCGCCACATTTAAATTAAACAAATTATCATTTTAAATATATTTTAATAAACATGACTACACAAATCTTCATCTTAATCTATTTATTGACTTTTAAGATTTTAATCATAAATCCTATTTATTCCTTCTTTTTGACATCCACAGCCGATGAATTTTCTGCTGCTTTCAATGACTCACAGTTTGTCCTGATCATTTTCTCTCCTCCTTTCACTCCACCTGTACTGCGGTTCTGGACTCTATTGCCCCTTTTAGGCAAAAATCTGTCAAGCCAAGAACAGACCTCTGGTTGAACGACACCACCAGCGCTATCAGGCAGCGCTATCAGGCAGCGCTATCAGGTAACGCTATCAGGCAGCGCTATCAGGCAGCGCTATCAGGCAGCGCTATCAGGCAGCGCTATCAGGTAACGCTATCAGGCAGCGCTATCAGGCAGCGCTATCAGGCAACGCTATCAGGCAGCGCTATCAGGCAGCGCTATCAGGCAACGCTATCAGGCAGCGCTATCAGGCAGCGCTATCAGGCAACGCTATCAGGCAGCGCTATCAGGCAGCGCTATCAGGCAGCGCTATCAGGCAACGCTATCAGGCAACGCTATCAGGCAGCGCTATCAGGCAGCGCTATCAGGCAGCGCTATCAGGCAACGCTATCAGGCAGCGCTATCAGGCAACGCTATCAGGCAACGCTATCAGGCAACGCTATCAGGCAGCGCTGCAGGCAACACTATCAGGCAACGCTATCAGGCAACGCTATCAGGCAACGCTATCAGGCAGCGCTATCAGGCAGCGCTATCAGGCAGCGCTATCAGGCAACACTATCAGGCAACGCTATCAGGCAGCGCTATCAGGCAGCGCTGCAGGCAACACTATCAGGCAACGCTATCAGGAAGCGCTATCAGGCAACGCTATCAGGCAGCGCTATCAGGCAACGCTATCAGGCAACGCTATCAGGCAACGCTATCAGGCAACGCTATCAGGCAGCGCTATCAGGCAACGCTATCAGGCAGCGCTATCAGGCAACGCTATCAGGCAACGCTATCAGGCAACGCTATCAGGCAGCGCTATCAGGCAGCGCTATCAGGCAGCCCTGCAGGCAGCGCTATCAGGCAACGCTATCAGGCAACGCTATCAGGCAGCGCTATCAGGCAGCGCTATCAGGCAGCCCTGCAGGCAGCGCTATCAGGCAACGCTATCAGGCAACGCTATCAGGCAGCGCTATCAGGCAACGTTATCAGGCAGCGCTATCAGGCAACGCTATCAGGCAACGCTATCAGGCAGCGCTATCAGGCAACGCTATCAGGCAGCGCTATCAGGCAGCGCTATCAGGCAGCGCTATCAGGCAACGCTATCAGGCAACGCTATCAGGCAGCGCTATCAGGCAGCGCTATCAGGCAGCGCTGCAGGCAGCCTGTTGTCCCAACTCATTCTGCTGTGTTTGATCAGTTTGAGCTGGTTTCCCTCTCTTCTCTCTGTGATGTAGTGAAATCTCTGAAACCTACTAATTGCCTGTTGGATATTGTCCCTGCCAACGTGTTTAAAATGGTTTTTAATCCTGTGGGGTCCAGTCTCCTGGTTCTTATTAACTCCTGAACTGTCCCAGCTGCCTTTAAACATGCTGTGGTCAGACCCCTTCTTAAAAGGCCTTATCTTGACCCCTCAATGTTATCAAATTTTAGACCTGTCTCCAATCTGCCCTTTCTTTCTAAGGTTTTAGAAAAAGTTGTTTTTATACAAATACAGTCCTTTCTTGAGGTTAACTCTGTTCTTGAGAAGTTCCACAGCACTCAGTCTGCACTGTTAAAGATGCACAATGATATCTGTGGATGCTAAATGCCCCGTTACCTCAGTGCTGCTTGATCTCACAGCAGCCTTTGACCTTTGACACGGTGGACCATGCAGTCCTCCTATTACGTCTAAGTAATTATGTTGGCATCCATGGCACTGCATTGAAGTGGTTTATCCACTAGAACCTTCGCCGTTATGGTTGGTGACCTGTCCTCTTCCATTGCTCCTCTCTCCTGTGGAGTCCTACAAGGATCTATTCTTGGCCTTTCTTTTCACTGTTATGCAGATGATTTATAAATCTATCTGCCAGTGAAGCCAAATAGTAACTGTGCACAATGTTCTTTGTTTGATTGTATTGCTGACATTAAGCAGTGGTTGACCCAACATTTTCTACATTTAAATGAAGATAAAACTGACTGTATTGTGACGGCTGACTTTAGCACCTTGACTTCAAAGCTCAGTTCAACCGTCAGAAATCTGGGAGTGACCTTTGACCTTAGACAGTCTTCTGAGGTTTGACAAACAAATGAACAATGTTGTCAGGACTATTTTTTTTCCAGTTGTGTCTCCTGGCCAAAGTTAAAATGATTTTAAGCCGTCACGACCTTGAGAAGCCATCCATGCCCTAATAAGTTCAAGGTTAGACTACTGCAATGGACTTTATGTCGCCTTCAACTGGTGCAAAATGCTGCTTTTAACCAACACTAACAGACGTACTAACAGCACAGGCTGAGCGCCTCACGCAGGCGTGCAGCCTCTGATATAAAAACTGCTGTAACCATGGCAGCATCAAGCTCATCTGGAGCTGTGATATGTTGTCACATTTGGTTATAAAACACTCATGCAGACAGCTAACAAGCGAACGGCCACTGGCAAAGTGTGTGTTATCAGGATAAATGATGCTGGCTGAACTATGTCCAACTCCATCAGGCACCTGAAAACTCAGGGACAGTCAGTCTCTCTGAGATGTGGAAGGGAAAGTTAACGATAGCTACCGCTAGCAAACTAATCAAAGTAAACAGCGCTGTAAACTATATGCAGATCATAGCTTCATTGTTCACTACACAGGCTGCTGATTTATCTGAAATTTGGTTTGGTCTTTGGTTAAGAAGCCGAGGTTAACAGTTACCAGATTAATTGCTAAACCAAGTCTGTGTGGATGTAGCTTAAAGTTAATCTAATTGCTGTTTTAAAATAGCCTACTTTTACCATATCATATAATCCACGTTTGGCTGCCGAAGTGTTTATTTAAAACGTAACACAGGTTACAATTTCTGCAGTCATTTGAGACTTGACTTGTTGTTGGTCCTCAAAGACTTGACTTGGACTTGGAAAAAATGAACAAGTCTGGACATTGTAAATGAAACACACGGACACGCTGGAGCGTCTGCACTTTATTTAACGATGAGCTGAAGCGTGGGACATTTCCTCTACACAAAATGCAAGAACATGAGGTGAAACTGAAGCAGTGAAGTTGGTTTCTCACCTGCAGGGTTGTGCAGCATGCAGTGGAAGTGCTGTGTTAACATGATACAACATGTTCACAGTAAGTATACAGAGGTCCTAATGGTCCCATATGGAACTATATAATGGATCATAATGTACACTAAGTATTTAGTCTTCTGAAAAGCTATCATACATAAGTACACAGAAATAGTTAAAACAGATACAAGACATATTCATCAACAGATGGAGACTTTTAAACATCCCAGAATCATCAGAACCAGAGTTAAATATCATTATTTTATCTACATTATACACTGTGGCATGAACTAGACCCACAGCAATACTTTTTACTACAGTATCATACATGAAAACCAGATTTAAGGGGGGCTGATGGAGCCTTTCCTTATTTTTATAGTCATATTTGTGGTGCGTCAATGTCAGATATTCATCAACTTCATCTTTAAATCAACAATCAAGTAAATATTTTTGTTAAAAGTTTCCAATGTGAGAAAAAAATTCTGGTTTCAGCTTCCAGAAGCTGGCCAATCAGAGGAAGCCCCACCCCCCAGCAGGCTTCCAGAAGCTGGCCAATCAGAGGAAGCCCCACCCCCCAGTAGGCTTCCAGAAGCTGGCCAATCAGAGGAAGCACCACCCCCCAGCAGGCTTCCAGAAGCTGGCCAATCAGAGGAAGCACCACCCCCCAGCAGGCTTCCAGAAGCTGGCCAATCAGAGGAAGCACCACCCCCCAGTAGGCTTCCAGAAGCTGGCCAATCAGAGGAAGCACCACCCCCCAGTAGGCTTCCAGAAGCTGGCCAATCAGAGGAAGCCCCACCCCCCAGCAGGCTTCCAGAAGCTGGCCAATCAGAGGAAGCCCCACCCCCCAGCAGGCTTCCAGAAGCTGGCCAATCAGAGGAAGCCCCACCCCCCAGTAGTCGTTTTTATATTCACATTGATGAACATATATATATATACATATATATATATATATATATGTATATATATATATATGTTCATCAATACATATATATATATATATATATTTTACGAGCATATATCCCCTTAATATGGCTAAGCTTATGTTTCACTCTCAGATGACTGGAACGGGAGCGATTCTAAAGCCTGGAATAAATGAAACTGTAGGATTTTCAAACGTTCCTGTTGAATGAGTGTGAGACTCAGGTCGAACCCGTGGATCAATCATGAGCTTCTGCCTCAAATCGCCACCGATTTACTGGTACTGTGTGAGTTGGAAGCCCAGTAAAGTACTGTTTGAAGCCGAGGCTGATTTGCTTGGTTGCTCTTTAGCTTGAGAGGATCCGCTCTGCTTGTACACCTGTTGCTCCGGGTCTGAAGGTCCACTGCATTTCCTCATAGATCGCACCATTGCTTTCTCAGCTCTTTATCTTTATGAAACCTACATAGTTTGAGAAAAGTTAGCAAAGCAACTAACAAGAAGTAGTTATTTTGGGCCAATTTAGTGAAATAGCAAAGACTTCCTGGTTGTTTGGAGGCTGGTTTCACCGCAGCCATTCACACAAAGTTAACTAATTCTATTATTATCTATAATGGCCAAATACACTCAGAAGTCATTTTTCATTCTTAGCTGAAAGATAATGCTAAGATATCTGGTTTGTAAACCGGTTGGTTCACTTCCAAAATGGCAGCGACGTAGGATTCAGAGCTCAATGCAGCATCTATGTATAAATGTCTGTGCTTCCAGAAACAGGCCAATCAGAGGGAAGTGGGCTTTCAGGGAGGGGGGCCTTAAAGAGACAGGCGCTAAAACATCGAGTTTCACATGGAGGGGTTTCTCATAAGCGGTCATTTTTAACAGCGAATCATACAAAACTGCTCTGATGGAGTCCCAGAATAAAAAGATCTGAAGCTGGAAATGAGCAGAATCAGTCCCCTTTAAAACCATGGTGTTAAATCATTAACATTACAGTGATGTGATGCTTCATGCAGGAGGCTTAATCCTAAATGCAGTTATACATGTGTGCTCTACTCACTGAGCATTATGACGAACATATGAGCTACAGTCAATGACTTTAAAGGGAAATCCAACAACAAAAGATGCTTCTTGCACTTTATCAGTAAAACAAACTTCAGTCAGATATTTTTGTTCTAATATTAATAAGAATATTATTTGACAGACACATTGGTCAGCTCAATATTAATGAGCTGAAAGAACAATATTAATGTGGATTTGATCATTTTATAAACTACCAGTGACGACCGGCAGCTCTGCCGCTGTCTGTGTGATTCTTTTCAAACGTGGAGATATAAGTCCTGAACTCACTGCTACAAGACCGACGCGAGGGAATTACAACAAAGTCATCGAAATATCAAAGGTCATTTTGTAAATTGCAGAAATCCCTCAGCAAAAAGAAGTAGAAAAATGGCTACAAAAAAGGCTTCAGAGTGATTTGATCTGTCATAAGGACAGAACCTCAACAGGTAAAAAACAGAATTCCTCCCACAGCTGGAACGGGTCGGCTGGATGCTCAGGTGAGGGACAACACCTGTGGAGCAGCTCTGATGGGACCCGCTCAACACATCCAGCACTTTCAGAACCAGGAAAACCAGATCTGCTGAACAGTCCAGATATTTAGGTCCAGAGAGCAGTTTCAGTCCTCTGGTCTTCTCAGAACCACACTTAGTTCTAAAGTCCAGTTCAGATTCTGATGTTTTCATGATGAAAACTGAAACACGTAAAAACAGTAGAAACTGTAGAAAAGATGAAAATAACTGAAGAGATCTTACAAAGCATCTGAAGGCTGAACTAACACATCGATCATAACCCTGTGAGCTCATGTTTAAAGCTGCTGTTGCAGAAGTGGAACATTTATAAAATATAACATTTATAAAAGCAGAAAAGTTTGTCATAAAGAAACACAAAGAAAGCTTCTCCTGTTCATGAACTTTAAAAAGTGTGTTTGCTTCATAATCAAATGAAAGATGGCGAGCCTGTCGGGTCACAGCCTGCCGTCGTGGGTTCTGGATCAAATGGATGTAGAATTCATTCAGACTTACATAAAATGACTGAAAGCAGCTGATGAGTTAACTGTTGACCACATGCAGTCCTCCACCTTCTGCCTGCTTTCTTTGACCAACAGACGCTCCGGCCTTCATCGCCGTGGTTACCTGAGGAGGCTGAATGTGGCCGAGGGTTTGGATCAGCGCCACAGGACTTTGCTCCTCTCCACAGACGTCTGTTCTTCCTCAGGCCTAACGTGGCGTTCGCAGCCGACCTGACAGTGAGTCTGAGAACAGGAGGGGGCTGCTGCATAGCTGGGTTTACTGTTTCAGGGGAAACCGTCTCCTCAGACTGAGACTGCAGCGGCTGCACTGGCTTCAAAGAGCTTCATGATGCTCTCACTGAGCAGACCAACAGCACCAAGTCCAGCCCTCAGGCAGAGGAGGACCGGATCCCATCCAGAACCCTGAAATTCTGTCCAGAGGAGAAATTACAACCCAAGAACAATAATTATTGGCAGTATGGTGCAAAGATGTTTCTTATATTTTTTAATTTACATTTTCCACCTTCTGGACTTTTTCTGATCTGGGTTTCATATAAAGGCTGTAGCACCTGTTCACACCTGTGCTCATTTTCTAAATCACACCGACAGCACTCAGGTTCCATTTGGATCCATTTGGGTTTCTGAGACCAGACTGAGTCCGACCTGAAGATGCAGTTGGGTCTGAGTAGATGAGCTTGTTTCTTACTCAGGTGGCATCAAGGCCACGCCCACCGAACACGAAACCAGTCACAATAGGACCTAAAAGTCCTACGTGAATCCGTCGAGTCGGGTCCAGCAGATGTTTCAGCGCCTTTTCTTAAGCTCCTCCTCAGATGAACAGGAAGTCAGTCTCAGCCTGAAGGTGCAACAGAAACAGGTTCCTCCACAGCACAGTTCTGTTCCTCAGGCAGGGCCAGAACCCGGCAGCCGGAGGACCAATCACAGAGGAGTCCAATCAGTCAGGAATACGTAGAGCACATCATGTGATACTCAGTCTGAGGTTAAAGGTCACAGAAAGGACCAACGAGGAGCAGTTTCAAGGATCAGCCCTCTTTAGGTGATTTTGCTGATAAAGGGGGGGTGGAAACAGGTCTGAACATGTTTCTGCTTGCAGAGAATAAACAGAACCACCCCTCATGAAGATAAATAACCTCCCTCCATGCTCGGCCACGTGGCGTTCAGCCTACAGCGCCACCTGCTGACAGAGCCTGATGAACGTTTTATGGAGAGAAGTTTCAGAAGTTTCAGTTCATTGTGCAACAGGCTAAAAACAGGACTGCAGATGCAATAAGAACCCAGTCCTCCAGTGCTGCATTCTGGGTAATTTAGAGGAATTCTGATTTGACATTTGGGGCCGTTTAACACTGAGAGGCCACGAGATGCAGCGAACTGTGGTCTCCAACAACTAAAGAGAGGGAAGACAGAGAAGTGACTGATGAAGCAGCTCCTCTTTCTTCAGAAGCAGGTCATGCCATCGGGGTCGGAGGTCGTGGTCGCCGTTGCTCCTCCTCCAACCAAAAAGACAGCCATGCTGGATTTGGACTGGTTTATTTTGGGGATGCCAGCACTTCCTGCTTTTTGGAGACCACAATAGATCTGACTGCTGCTCCTGAACTCGAAGTCCTGGTCCAGAGCTGTGTCTGATGACACCACCCAGGAAGCTGGACGCCATTTTTTCAAGGTGTATGGAGTCTTGACACGGCGTTTTATTTTCTCTCCTGTGGCGCTAAGACTGCCGCCGTCGGTCAGGGAAACATCATCTGAGAAGAAGAAGACATTATCAGAAACAGATGCCACAGAACCCGTCGGCTCGTCTTCTGGTGGAAGCTAAATCAGCTGTGAGACTCAGGTGAGTCACAGGTGTCTTTACCCTCCGTTCAGGACTTCTACAGCCAGAAAGATAAAGGTTAGGAGGAACTGACCGGGACTGGGAGTTGTGTCTCAAGCCTTTATGGGTTTTCGTGACTTTTCTATTTCTAGAACTACAGATTTTAACTGAAAGTTTTCGGCACCAACAGCAGCAACAAAACAAAAAGTTGATCTGACTCACCTGAGGAGATGTAGGACGAGGACAGGTCCAGGGAGCAGGGTCGCTCAGGCCTCCTGGCTTTGGTTGGTCTCAGCTGGGCCGATGGATTCTGGGGACCCGCAGGTTCTGATGCTGAACAGTCGGTGCCTCCTGGATGTGCTGCTGGAGCTGAGGAATTCTGAGCTGGAGTCGGTGTTTCTGAAATCTGAACTTTGGAACATTTAAGGTCCGGGTCAGATTCCTGGGAGTTCTGGGGTTCTGGAGCTTCTGGAAGTACTGTCTGTGGAACTTCTGTTGCGACCCAGAGAGGAACCTCAGCAGTGGGAGGGGCCAGCAGGGTGAGGTCAGACGAACCCTGAATCTTATGATTCAGATCTGAGGCTGGAGCAGATCCACTGATAGGCTGAGTTTCTGGTTCTGGTTCTGGTTTAGGACCGCTGGCTCTTTCACCCTGACCGGCACCTGAACACAGGTTATTTCCCGGCCCGTGGACATCCACCTCTGAGCCCAGCGCCAGCCGGTTGTTGTTGTTGTTGGAGTTGGAGCGTCCTGACGAGGCGTTTCCGGCTCGGCTGTGATGGAGAAGATGAGGAGGGAGTTCGCTCTCAGCCGGCAGCTGCTCTCTCCTCAGCAGAGGTTCGTGTTCATCAGGACTGAAGTTGAGCAGGTTCCCTCGGCTGTGAGCTCCTCCACCCGTCCCTCCCTGCTCCTCCTCCACCTGTGGTCCCGCAGGATTGGTTCTTCCAACCCCAATCATCACATTTGTCACCAGCGTGGGAATCCCAGACGAGGCAGAGTGGACTTCTTTCCCATTTGTGGTGCTGCCCCTCATGTTTGCATTATTAGTAACCGTGGTAACCAGGTGTGGCTCTGCCGTTGCCACAGCTGCCACCGTGTTCATCTTTGCGACACCTGTTTCCACCTGAAAAACGGTGAATTCTGGATTAGTAAAGCAGTTAAAATAACAAACCTGCACCTTGTTTCAGTTTCAGTTTCATTAAAAGATGCTCCGTGTGGGCCTTAAAAGAGAGTCATCAGTTAGGATGCTGAGATACCTGAAACACGCCACAAAGTGGATAGGGGTGCCTTGTGTGGATTTAACATTTATTTATTTCTTTGTTTTGTTGGCATTGGGAAACAAATTAAGATGAGACAAGCGTAACTGAACGGTATCAGATGCAGGCTGCAGACGATCAAAGAGCCGCAGGACAGCGTTCGCACGATATTAAACATTCAGGTCATTGGCATGATGATGTCATGATGATGTCACTCATTTTCTGGCCCACATTGTTAACTTGGAACATCAAGAAAGTAGGTCCTAAAACTGCACCTTAGCAAACTAATTGAGAGACCACCGAGCTACACATACGGCTGATGGCCAGAAAGATGGTTTGAAAGCTCAGTGCTCGGTCAGATGAGGAGATTCTTTATAATAAAATAAATGTCACTACTTTTCAAACAAATGATCATATGGGTGTTAATTGTCTGCTTGGTAACCAAAACACCACAGAAAAGCAGACAGGACACTGGCTGTGAATGGTAAGAGCTATTGTTTCACCACTTCCTGTGTGCTGTGCCATGGGAGCACTTTCCTGTACCATCACATGGGCTCAATCCCAGTTCCTCACCTTGGTCCCTAAACCTCTGTTCTATACAGGTAAGGAAGGTCCCTAAACCTCTGTTCTATACAGGTAAGGAAGGTCCCTAAACCTCTGTTCTATACAGGTAAGGAAGGTCCCTAAACCTCTGTTCTATACAGGTAAGGAAGGTCCCTAAACCTCTGTTCTGTACAGGTAAGGAACGTCCCTAAACCTCTGTTCTATACAGGTAAGGAAGGTCCCTAAACCTCTGTTCTATACAGGTAAGGAAGGTCCCTAAACCTCTGTTCTATACAGGTAAGGAAGGTCCCTAAACCTCTGTTCTATACAGGTAAGGAAAGACCCTAAACCTCTGTTCTATACAGGTAAGGAAGGTCCCTAAACCTCTGTTCTATACAGGTAAGGAAGGTCCCTAAACCTCTGTTCTATACAGGTAAGGAAGGTCCCTAAACCTCTGTTCTATACAGGTAAGGAAGGTCCCTAAACCTCTGTTCTATACAGGTAAGGAAGGTCCCTAAACCTCTGTTCTGTACAGGTAAGGAAGGTCCCTAAACCTCTGTTCTGTACAGGTAAGGAAGGTCCCTAAACCTCTGTTCTGTACAGGTAAGGAAGGTCCCTAAACCTCTGTTCTGTACAGGTAAGGAAGGTCCCTAAACCTCTGTTCTGTACAGGTAAGGAAGGTCCCTAAACCTCTGTTCTATACAGGTAAGGAAGGTCCCTAAACCTCTGTTCTATACAGGTAAGGAAGGTCCCTAAACCTCTGTTCTGTACAGGTAAGGAAGGTCCCTAAACCTCTGTTCTGTACAGGTAAGGAAGTTCCCTAAACCTCTGTTCTGTACAGGTAAGGAAGGTCCCTAAACCTCTGTTCTATACAGGTAAGGAAGGTCCCTAAACCTCTGTTCTGTACAGGTAAGGAAGGTCCCTAAACCTCTGTTCTATACAGGTAAGGAAGGTCCCTAAACCTCTGTTCTGTACAGGTAAGGAAGGTCCCTAAACCTCTGTTCTATACAGGTAAGGAAGGTCCCTAAACCTCTGTTCTATACAGGTAAGGAAGGTCCCTAAACCTCTGTTCTGTACAGGTAAGGAAGGTCCCTAAACCTCTGTTCTATACAGGTAAGGAAGGTCCCTAAACCTCTGTTCTGTACGGTAAGGAACCCACTTTCCTAAAGACCCCCAACTTGGCCCTTGGAGGATATTTGGAGGGCCCGATGACAAAGACTCCTTGGTCTCCAGATGAAAAGAGGAACTCTACCTCTGCTGAACTGAGTGGTAGGACCAAGGCATGGGTCGACCCCTGCAGCTGTCTGGATACTGTTTGATCAGATTAAATCCTCTCATACCTGTCGATGGTTTGACTTGAGCTTCCCCAGTTTAAGTCGAGAAGACACTGAGCCGGTCTCCTTGGTTTTGGGGAGCAGGTGGAGGCTGGTGGGCCTCTGGGGCATGTTCTGTTGTTTGGGGAGAGGGTGGATGGAGGAAGGAGGGGTATCTACCCCTCCAACAACCCCCAGTTCCCTCTGAGCAGTCAGAACCATGTTGTTCACCTGGAAGAACAACAGAACAGGTGATTCTGTGCTCGATCAGAAGCCACACATGTAATGAAGGAACCTCAGCTGTAATACCTCAGTACTGTGCAGCAGCTGGTGGTAAAGCAGGCTGTTGGTCTGAGGCTCTGAACCGAACTGCTTCTGAGAGTGCTCCATAAGGTTTTCATCAGAAGTTTCCCTCAGGTTCTTGTCGACCTGCAGAGAGAGGTGTTGGTTGATGAAGTTGATGTGAAGAGATGGTTCAGAGAAGCAAACCAAACTGAATCAAAAGTTGAAACCTCTTTTGGGTCCAGCTTGTTGGCCTCCAGGTCTTCTTCTGTCAACTGCAGGCAGACAGCGACACCAGGCACAGCACCACCTGAAGGAAGCGTGGACAGTTAGTACACCTGGATCTTAAGTAATTGTGAGCATGTTGATTACTCCAGAACCAGAGTCATCAACATGCCCAGCTCAGGTTTATCTGCAATAATGTGGGCTTTGTGAAACATTTCTGCTACCGGTGTGTTGAGACTCAGGGATGGTGGGGAGGATGGAGGCTGGCATCAGGGTGGTGGAGGTCTGCATGTTGCAGTCTGTTGTGGAGGAGCGAGCCTGACCCACACAGACAGAGATGGAGTGAGTGATGGATTCAACAAGGCTTCACTTCAATTCTTCTCACACTCGTTGATCTTTTACCTGTGACTGCTGCCGCTTGTAGTTAATGGAGTTCCGGTTCTTCTCAGCTCCTTCTGCTACACTGGTGCTCATCCTGACAGCTGAGGCTGGGTGCCCATCACCCTGGAGATTTTTGACCACGCCCACATGGAGATCCTCAATGTAAGAGGAGCCAGAGCCAACATGAGAGGGCCACCGGCCGTGAGACAGATTCCTGAGTGACAGAGACAGAAATTAGCACATTAAAATTATTAGAACATGGCTGACGGAGAGTTTGATCTGCAAAGGTGGGCATAAAGTGTTGTTATGGGTTAGGGTTAAAATCCAACAGATTTTTCCTAATCAAATCAAGAGGCCAGCAGAGATTTAACACTCTATCATGTACCTGTGGTTGTGTAGCTGTGGTTGTGCAGTGTGTACCTGTGGTTGTGTACCTGTGGTTGTGTACCTGCGGTTGTGTACCTGTGGTTGTGTACCTGTGGTTGTGTAATGAGGTGTGTACCTGCGGTTGTGTACCTGTGGTTGTGTAATGAGGTGTGTACCTGCGGTTGTGTACCTGTGGTTGTGTAATGAGGTGTGTACCTGCGGTTGTGTACCTGTGGTTGTGTACCTGTGGTTGTGCAGTGTGTACCTGTGGTTGTGTAGCTGCGGTTGTGTACCTGTGGTTGTGTAATGAGGAGTGTAGCTGTGGTTGTGTACCTGTGGTTGTGTACCTGTGGTTGTGTACCTGTGGTTGTGTACCTGTGGTTGTGTAGCTGCGGTTGTGTACCTGTGGTTGTGCAGCGTGTACCTGTGGTTGTGTACCTGCGGTTGTGTACCTGTGGTTGTGTACCTGTGGTTGTGTACCTGTGGTTGTGTAGCTGCGGTTGTGTACCTGTGGTTGTGCAGCGTGTACCTGTGGTTGTGTACCTGTGGTTGTGTACCTGTGGTTGTGTACCTGTGGTTGTGTACCTGTGGTTGTGTACCTGTGGTTGTGTACCTGTGGTTGTGTAGCTGCGGTTGTGTACCTGTGGTTGTGCAGCGTGTACCTGTGGTTGTGTACCTGTGGTTGTGTACCTGTGGTTGTGTACCTGTGGTTGTGTACCTGTGGTTGTGTAGCTGCGGTTGTGTAGCTGTGGTTGTGTAATGAGGTGTGTGTACCTGTGGTTGTGTAATGAGGTGTGTGTACTCAGCAGTGTCAGCTCTGCCAGCCTCTCCTCTGCACACTGAGCAGTGAGTCTGGCTTCAGCATCTTGGTCCCAGCAGTCCTCCATCGTCTCCTTCAGGGACCGCAACACCTGGAAACCCAAAGTTAAACACAGCTGCTGATATTACTGCACAACAACACATCCTGTTTCCCACAGGTTTAGGCATCATAGACTGAACTGAACGAGAGAACAAACAGCATCACTGACCAGGCTGTTCTCCTTCCAGGCTTCAGGGAACAAAGGTCTGTATTTCTCTCTGACCACCAGGTTCTGCATGTCCTCGAAGCCCGGATGATTCCCGAGTTCTGCCTGGAATGCCAACTGATATTCTGGAGCAGCTTCACCTGAACACATGACCAACACACCTGTGCTGTCACCTGAGCTACTATTCGAGCTTCCTGTCCACCTTCACGGGGTTGACTTCTAAAACCTGAAGGTCACCAGCGTTCTGTCACATTTCGTGCCCCACACCGTGTGTGATGTTGTGTTACCTGGGAAGAGGTCCGAGCACCTCCTGAAGCTCTCCCAGTACAGCAGACCCAGCGCGTACACGTCCACCTGCTTCAGCGCTGACTCGCAGTCTCTGAGGTTCAAAGCTCCGCCCAGAACCTCCGGAGACATGTAGCGCACGGTCCCCACCTGCACACACCAGCAGCTCATTTACATCTGCACCACCTTCAGGGAGCACTCAGCTGCAGAGGTGTTCACACAGACCTCAGAGACGGCCATGGTGTCGTCGTCTCCGGGGCGACAGGGCCTGCTTCCTGTCAGCTTCATGGACAGACCAAAGTCGGCGAGGACGCAGGACAGGTCAGCTCGGACGAGCACGTTCCTGCTGGTCAGGTCTCTGTGGGCCACCGCTGGTTTGTACTGGTCTGAGTGGACACAAACAGGCAGTTTGAAAGTCCAAACTCTCTCATTTCTATGGTTTTATGCATCAGGCAGACATGTTCACAAGTCAGTTTTTCCAAGTCTTTGAGGACCAACAACAAGTCAAGTCTCAAATGAAATTGGTACGTTTTAAATAAAACTTGGGCAGCCAAATGAGATGAAATTAATTGTTATAATAATTATTATTCCGCTGCGCTCAGAGTTCTTCATCCCATCAAAAACTTTACAAACAAAACCACTGTAGGAGGGAACGCTTCATTTCAAGGCTATGGAACCTTGAAATGAAGCGTTCCCTCCTACAGAATGGTTTTGTTTGTAGTTTTTGATCCTTTTCATTCTCCTTTACGTTTCACAGCCTGTTTGGTTTCCTCCGTTAAGGAGCGTTTGCCTTCAGTTAAATGTATAGTTTCCATAGTGCCTCCGTTTACCGGGACAGCGTCTTGTGTTTGTTCCTCCTCTTTGGAAGAGTGCGTTGAGTTAATCTGTAACCTTCTTTAGCTCTTTCAGTTTTCCTCCTGGAGTGGAGGGAGTTTTGTTTTGATAAAGTTTTATAGTCACACTATAAACCTAGTTATAGAGGTTAGTGTGTTTATTTCACCCTGCATCTGTGTCCTGCCGGTTTCTGACAAACACGTCACCTTTAAAATGAGATAAACCTCAGAAGAACAGCAATAAATTACATTTTACTCTCTGTCACTATTGAACCAAACTCATAAACACAAACAGTTCTTTTAAATCAATCTGCAAATAAAAAGTTTTTGGCTGTTTTTTGGACACTCCGGTGAGCAGGAATGAATGAGGAGTGAAAGAAAAGGCTTCTCACCTCCTCTGTGGAGCTCAGTATGCAGGAAGGCGAGTCCTCTGGTCACGCCGTGAGTCATCCTGCAGCAGGTCAGCCAGTCCACCGTGTGCAGGGACAGGTACCGAGACAGGCAGCCCTGAAACAGACCCACTGCTTTTTCACTCTGGATGCTTAACCATGCTGTTGTTTCACCAACGAAACACACCGTCGCTTTAAAGATGATCGAGCTCTTCCAGAGTTTCTTTACTTTAGTTTTGGGAACGTGAGGAACAGGCCGGCAGGTCAGAATATCATCTCAACCCCTGCATTTTACAGAGGCTGTGGTTCTGTTGGCTTCTTCAAGCCAAGACCTTCAGCTGCTTCAGGTCTGAGAACATCGTGCTCACCCAGAAAAAGGTGGATGAGTCTCCGCCTCAGGTGGAGGAGTTTCTGTATCTCTGTATCTGGTTCTCAGTGATGGACAGTTGGAGTTAGATCTTGGCTAAGAGGAAGATGTTGGATGGAAGTTGTGGGATTTTCAAAATAAAACAACTACACAATGACTTGATCACCAGCAGTCTGGATGAAAGATGCACCACAGGGCCTGTTTTATGGAACAAACGGCTGAATGAGTTTTAAAACTCTGCGATACGTTCACTTTCCACAATGAAACCAACACATCTGAGACATCAGCATCGGATTCACTGACCGTACCCTGATTTATTCACATTTCAGCCTCCAGGTCGTGGAAAACCTCGACTCGTTCACATTCATTCATTTATGCATGACATCAAACGTCTAACGTGCGCGTGGAAATTCCACTTTCAATGGACGGCCGCAGACGCTGTCGTGCACACGCCTATGTGACTACGCTTCACACGGGACATGAAGACCAGGCAAGACTTTAATTCTTTAATTCCAGATGAGCTTACAGGCACACGCTGTGTAGAGTTGGTGGGAATCAAACCGAGGGGTGATCCGTGCTCAAAAAATAATTATTTATTTCATGAGGACTTTATGAAGTTTAGGCCACTATATGGGAGAATGTGTCATGTACCTGGAGTCATGTACCTGGAGTCATGTACCTGGAGTCATGTACCTGGAGCTTGAGCTACCAGGTGCCTCAGGGTCACTTTATTCTCTGGGCTTTTGTTTTGAAAGGCCCACAGTGAGGCTGCTTGAACTTCCTTGAAGCTTCTTTAGAGAGGAAAGATGCAAAAAGGCATTCACAGAAACCAAAGTCGGACCTTATTTGAATCTGCTTTTCTCGGTTTTTGATTCAGAAATCGTACATTGAGACGAACGCACGTGCGTGTGAACACATCACAATGTGACAGACAGACGTGCACACGCTGCTTCATACGTACGCAGTTTCTTTTTCACACGGGAAATACAATCTGCACGTACGCATGCACGTACGCATGCACGTACGCATGCACGTACGCATGCACGTACGCATGCACGTAGGCCTCAGACCTGAAGCATAACAAAATAATCACACGTGCACACGCCCACACACCCTCTCTGAGTCAAACTCTGGGGACCTGAAACAAAGCCTGGACATAACTTCTACCCTGAGATTTACTTCCTTTCAGGAAGAGAATTAATGTTGAACTTTCTCAAACTGATCTGAAACACTTTTGACTCACATTCATTTCCAATATTTGAGTCCCCTCAACATCATAAAAACATAAACATCATAAAAACATAAACACATAAAAACATAAACACATAAAAACATAAACACATAAAAACATAAACAGATCCAGATTATCACTGTCTTACCAAACACACATAAACAAATGCAGCTTCCTGTTTGCATCCACACACACACACAGAGTGTCAGAGTGTGTGTGTGTGTGTCAGAGTGTGTGTGTGTGTGTGTCAGAGTGTGTGTGTGTGTGTGTGTGTGTGTCAGAGTGTGTGTGTGTCAGAGTGTGTGTGTGTGTGTGTGTGTGTGTGTGTGTCAGCGTGTGTGTGTGTGTGTGTGTGTGTGTCAGCGTGTGTGTGTGTGTGTGTGTGTGTGTGTGTGTGTGTGTGTGTGTGAGGCCTCAGCAGCAGACAGGAAGCAGACGTGACGGCACCATCTTCCAGAACAACAATAGGACTGAGTCACAGAGACTGACCACAGGCAGCTGAACCGTGAGACAGCGCCCCCGCAGGCCGGTGAGCGTATTACACCATGTGATTTGTGTTCGTCCTGATGGAGGCGCTGAAGGGATAAACCTCAGTCCACATTATATTATAAAGGTTATATAATCACTCTCCAACACCAGGGTGAAGAAAACAAACCAGCCTTTAAAACAGGAATAGATAAACATGAAGGCCTTTACCTTATTTATTCTGCACCTCCTGAACGCTCTGTACGAAATATCATGTGTTTATTTAAAGCTCAGATCCGAATCAGTTTCTTACATCATCTCTGTTGACACAACCAGGGTGGAACCACCTCAGCTGATGATGCCTGAATCAAACAATAGATCCTGATTCCAGACCTCTGAATCAACATCTGAGAGTCCCAGCAACAGTCTGACGTTCATGATCATGAACAGTAAAAGGATTTTATCACTATGGTTTGCAATGATTCTGTATCAGACTGGTTTTTATTTGCCCTTTTGTAACAAGTTAAGTAAAAGCATGTTTCCTGAACTTTACACCAACATTAAAGATCCTAATCACTCAAACTTGATGAAAGACAGATAAACAGGCTCTGAATTAGTTTGTGTTTGTAGAGAAGCGAAGACAGAGCAGTCTGTTCAGTTCAAGGATAGAACAAGACCAATAATGTTTCCCTGTCACTTCCAGGGCCGAGGTGAGGACTGATTCTGGCCCGATAAACACCCCGAGGATGTTAAGGGTGGGAGACTGGGTTCTTCAGAACAAGGCCGCTCAGCAGCCCATTGCTTCTTTCAGCTGAAACCCAGACTGCACAGACTGCTTGTCCCCATCTCAGTTTTCACTGACCTTGAATGACAGAGTTTAGTCAGAGGGAGTAAGGCCGTCTGCCCACATCCACCAGACATGGCACAAATCTGAGTTTTCTTTGGGCCACTTATGGCAAAGTTGGCCAGGAACAACCAACCAACCCTGATCAGATGAACTCCCGTGGTTCTGATCGAGCTGCAGCAGATCTCTGACCATGCAAGGTTCTGAATGGAAGAACAGGAACTCTGAACTGGATTCTGAACCTGACCCGGAGCCCATGGAAAGAAACCAGAACTGATATATGAGAGCTTCTGGAAGGTTCTGGCAGCTGCATTCTGGACCATCTATAAGCGGTTCAGAGAAGTGTTCTTCTGAGAAAGCTCCTGACTTATTGTGAAAACCCTGCATCTGTGCCCTGTGTTCTGCCGGTTTCTGACAACTCAAGTACAGGGTAAACGGCACCAGGCCAGAACAGAACCCAAAGGAAACACCTGAAGACAAAAGTTCAGACGATGACGGAAAATTACAAACATTTACTGAAAAATAATGAAGAGAAAAACCACAGAGGAGCAGTTCCCAATGAAGCTGCTCTTATTCATACATTTATCAGTTTTTAACACGTCCAAACTGCTGTTCTGATAACAGCCATGAAACACATCTATTCTCACCGCTGCTTCATCTGAAAAACATCCATCCAAACCAGTTAAAGACATTATTCTACATTTAGATGTACAATAGAATGACTCCCGCAGCTCACAGCCTCTTATAACTACGATCACAACAGCCACCTGTCACAGATCAGCAGCTGTTTCAGCTCTGAGGCCGATGAATTAGTGCTGTGACCTGGTGTAAAAGTGTTAGTCGCACATTCAAGGCAGACTTGAGAGTTGGCATCAGTAGACGAACTCAGAGGAGTACGATTCCCCAATTCATGCTAACTGTTTAGGGCAAAATATCCTTTGTTTCCAAACTCCTACAACAAAAAGTTAGCTTGTTAAAATGCACGAAGCCTGGTTGTTTACTTCACTAACTGACATGTGGGTAGTATTTAATTTAGCCTGGTTGTTGACTTAGCTAACTTACATGTGGGTAGTATTGCATGTACCCTGGTTGTTGACTTAGCTAACTTACATGTGGGTAGTATTGCATGTACCCTGGTTGTTGACTTAGCTAACTGACATGTGGGTAGTATTTCATGTACCCTGGTTGTTGACTTAGCTAACTTACATGTGGGTAGTAGTCCATGAGAATCATGAACTCTGGACGTCCATCAGCTGTCGTCTTCTCGTCAACAGTCATAGATCTGAGGAATCGGGCGATGTTGTCATGTTGCTGCAGCAGCGGAAGGTGATAGATGGAACATTCATTGGTGAAGTTCTGCCGGTTAGCAGAGCTGAAAACCTTAACGGCCACACAGTGCTCACTCAGAGAGCCGCGAAACACAGCACCATAACGGCCTCGACCAATCAGCTGCCAGAGAGGAGGACAGAGATTGCCGTTAGACAGAAACAGGAAAATGAAGATGTGGTGTTCCTCAGGGTTCAGGTTTAGAGCCTCTGATATTCAAACTCAGTGGTCATACACTGTGCTTTAAAGGGCCAGTGCACAGATTTTACTCTATGTGCACATATGTGAGTGTACCTCCAGCAGTTTCAGGCTCTCCAGGTCCACTGCAGACTCTGTGTTTGCTGCCTCCATCACATCCACAGCAGAGAGATTATGTTTCTGCTTCCCTGGGTACACAAAGACACAGCTGGTCACAAATGATTGATTAATTAATTATGACTGGATGCATGGGTCTTCACATTATTGGTATATATTGTAAGGACATTGTGAGGATTCAGACCTGGTTTCAGGGAACCAGTCCTTTATAAATGTTCTCTAACCTGCAGCTAGTTTAATTTTGTCCAAATGAATTGGACAGGATGGAACATACTGTAACGTTTATACAGTCCTGATCCAGACCTTGTTTATTTCAGGCCTTTCTGTATTCTTTAAAGTGGTCCAATAGTTCTGCAGCTTTCTGAAGCTCTTTCACAGTTTTTCTTTGGACATTTTCTGCTTTTTCCCTCATCTTCAGTCCTTGTTCCTGAGCATTTTCAGAGGAATGTGTTTTTTCTTTGTTCAGCCACTTAACTCTGACCTTTGAACCCTTCAGGCAGAAAAAAGGCTCCTAACTCAAGGGATGAACCAGTGTTGTGTCGACACAGAACAGACAACTTAGCAAAGAAGCCATTTTAAATTGTTTTAAAAGGCAGCCGACATCCAAAGAAGAGCTTTGGGATGTCCTTCAAGAAGCCTGGAGAACTATTCCTGAAGACTCCTTAAAGAAATGACAGAAAGCTTGTCTCAGAGGGTTCAGGCTGTGTTGGAGAATAAAGGAGCTCAGACCAGAGATTCACTTTAAAGCTGCTGAGAACTGAGAAAAAACTCTGTTTCTGCCTCAGATTCTGGGTTTATGTTCATGTTTAACATGTTTCAGTGAATCTCTGCAGCTGTTTTCAAGGAAATATGTAAAGAAATGAGAGCTGGATCAGGACTTCTGCATAGTCCAGTATGACAATAGGTAAGGATGGTTTTACAAGCTGCACACTCTGATGGATTAAAGTTTCTGAGAGACTTTATCATAAAAATGTGGTCAAATTTCCACAGGTAAAGGTGTGAAAGTGTGTGTTTGTGATTACGTTTCATCATGCGGTATCCCAGGAAGAGCGCCATGATGAGGATAGCTGCTATTGCAACGGTTACCAGGGCAACAAGCGCAGTCTCCTTCGGCATCAGCTTGTGATCTGTGGAGATATGATGTCATCGATAAGATCAATATGAGAAGGTCAGATCGGTTCAGCACACACATTCCCACATCTATCTTTGTGAGAACCCACACAGGTCCAGGCCTAAAACTGAACCTGGAACCATCAGAGTGAGGATGCTTATCAGCTGGTCCTCATGAAGGAGCTCAGATCGATACAGAAACCTATTGATCTGCAGCAGGAGCAGAGGGGTCATGTGACCACAGACGCTTTAAAAGTTGACTAATGGTGTCACTTCAATCTCTGCACCTTTGTGAATAACTTACTGTTCTATGTGCATTTTATAAGCATCACCGCAGTACGTCCAGAGGAGGAAGCGGTTCGTCCTGGAATCATTTGGTCTTTACATCGATGTCACGAAGCTCACAGTGATCACCTGACTACTTCTGCCCCGCTCAGTAATGAGGACAGAGACTGACAGAGTGACACCTGTGCTCTGCTCACCTGTCGGACCGTCGTCGCGGTCATCTCTCTTAAATGGACTCAGCGCCGGGTCGTCCGCGGGGGGCGGGGCCTCGGTGTAGTTGGCGTTGCACAGGTTGTGGCTGCAGCAGCAGAAACGGTAGTTTGCTTTCTGTATCTGTGACGGTGTCGCCGCTGCCAGGACGCAGCGCTCGCTGTGACACTGCGGCTGGTTGCCAACGTACATCCAACAACCTTTAACGGAAACACACGATTTTAATGTCCTGAACTATCAAGAAAGGAAACAAATAGGGTTTAAAGACAAACTTTAAAATAGAAAATCAATCTGAAGAAATAAAGGTGAAGCCAAAGGAGGAAGTCAGTCAGCGGCGTGCTGCAGCACCATTTTCTGCTCGCCACGGGTCCCAAATGTGTACGAAAGACCACCTGCCTGGAGGTCCGAACACCTGAATGCTGAGTGTCCGGCCTCCACACCAGACCCAACTACCCTCTTTAACCTCAAGAAGCTGAGGAGAGAAAAGCTTCCAGAGACTGTTTCTGCAGAGAGTTCAGACGGGCCGAGTGGCTGGTCAGAGCTGCCGGATATTAAAACCACACCCACCTCCCCGTGTGCAGCAGCCACTGCATATACTGACAGACTCTTCTCACCAATCAGCTGCTCTAGTCAGGCAAAAGCTTCAGGGCCATTAAAGAGACAAACTGACTGCATTACACTGCATAACCGGACCTGCTGGGTGTCACCTGAACTGTGGAGATGTGCTCATTGTTTTCATGGCAATAAAAGTGATTTGATTTCAGAGAGTCTGAACTTCTCACAAAGTGGTCTCAAACAGCGCGTTAGAGGCGGCCGCAGAACCCTGTCAGGTGCTTCAGGTTCCTCCAACAGAACCCTGTCAGGTGCTTCAGGTTCTTCAAACAGAACCCTGTCAGGTGCTTCAGGTTCCTCAAACAGAACCCTGTCAGGTGCTTCAGGTTCCTCCAACAGAACCCTGTCAACTGCTTCAGGTTCCTCAAACAGAACCCTGTCAGGTGCTTCAGGTTCCTCAAACAGAACCCTGTCAGGTGCTTCAGGTTCTTCAAACAGAACCCTGTCAGGTGCTTCAGGTTCCTCAAACAGAACCCTGTCAGGTGCTTCAGGTTCCTCCAACAGAACCCTGTCAACTGCTTCAGGTTCCTCAAACAGAACCCTGTCAGGTGCTTCAGGTTCCTCAAACAGAACCCTGTCAGGTGCTTCAGGTTCTTCAAACAGAACCCTGTCAGGTGCTTCAGGTTCCTCAAACAGAACCCTATCAGGTGCTTCAGGTTCCTCAAACAGAACCCTGTCAGGTGCTTCAGGTTCCTCAAACAGAACCCTGTCAGGTGTTTCAGGTTCCTCAAACAGAACCCTGTCAGGTGCTTCAGGTTCCTCCAACAGAACCCTGTCAGGTGCTTCAGGTTCCTCAAACACAACCCTGTGAGGTGCTTCAGGTTCCTCCAACAGAACCCTGTCAGGTGCTTCAGGTTCCTCAAACAGAACCCTGTCAGGTGCTTCAGGTTCCTCAAACAGAACCCTGTCAGGTGCTTCAGGTTCCTCAAACAGAACCCTGTCAACTGCTTCAGGTTCCTCAAACAGAACCCTGTCAGGTGCTTCAGGTTCTTCAAACAGAACCCTGTCAGGTGCTTCAGGTTCCTCAAACAGAACCCTGTCAGGTGCTTCAGGTTCCTCCAACAGAACCCTGTCAACTGCTTCAGGTTCCTCAAACAGAACCCTGTCAGGTGCTTCAGGTTCCTCAAACAGAGCCCTGTCAACTGCTTCAGGTTCCTCAAACAGAACCCTGTCAGGTGCTTCAGGTTCTTCCAACAGAACCCTGTCAGGTGTTTCAGGTTCCTCCAACAGAACCCTGTCAGGTGCTCCAGGTTCCTCCAACAGAACCCTGTCAACTGCTTCAGGTTCCTCCAACAGAACCCTGTCAGGTGCTTCAGGTTCCTCAAACAGAACCCTGTCAGGTGCTTCAGGTTCTTCAAACAGAACCCTGTAAGGTGCTTCAGGTTCCTCAAACAGAACCCTATCAGGTGCTTCAGGTTCCTCAAACAGAACCTAGTCAGGTGCTTCAGGTTCCTCAAACAGAACCCTGTGAGGTGCTTCAGGTTCCTCAAACAGAACCCTGTCAGGTGCTTCAGGTTCCTCAAACAGAACCCTGTCAGGTGCTTCAGGTTCCTCAAACAGAACCCTGTCAACTGCTTCAGGTTCCTCAAACAGAACCCTGTCAGGTGCTTCAGGTTCTTCAAACAGAACCCTGTCAGGTGCTTCAGGTTCCTCAAACAGAACCCTGTCAGGTGCTTCAGGTTCCTCCAACAGAACCCTGTCAACTGCTTCAGGTTCCTCAAACAGAACCCTGTCAGGTGCTTCAGGTTCCTCAAACAGAGCCCTGTCAACTGCTTCAGGTTCCTCAAACAGAACCCTGTCAGGTGCTTCAGGTTCTTCCAACAGAACCCTGTCAGGTGTTTCAGGTTCCTCCAACAGAACCCTGTCAGGTGCTCCAGGTTCCTCCAACAGAACCCTGTCAGGTGCTTCAGGTTCCTCCAACAGAACCCTGTCAGGTACTTCAGGTTCCTCAAACAGAGCCCTGTCAGGTGCTCCAGGTTCCTCAAACAGAACCCTGTCAGGTGCTTCAGGTTCCTCAAACAGAACCCTGTCAGGTGCTTCAGGTTCCTCAAACAGAACCTAGTCAGGTGCTTCAGGTTCCTCAAACAGAACCTAGTCAGGTGCTTCAGGTTCCTCAAACAGAACCCTGTCAGGTGCTTCAGGTTCCTCAAAGAGAACCCTGTGAGGTGTTTCAGGTTCCTCCAACAGAACCCTGTCAGGTGCTTCAGGTTCCTCCAACAGAACCCTGTCAGGTGCTTCAGGTTCCTCCAACAGAACCCTGTCAGGTGCTTCAGGTTCCTCAAACAGAACCCTGTCAACTGCTTCAGGTTCCTCAAACAGAACCCTGTCAGGTGCTTCAGGTTCCTCCAACAGAACCCTATCAGGTGCTTCAGGTTCCTCAAACAGAACCCTGTCAGGTGTTTCAGGTTCCTCCAACAGAACCCTGTCAGGTGCTTCAGGTTCCTCCAACAGAACCCTGTCAGGTGTTTCAGGTTCCTCCAACAGAACCCTGTCAGGTGCTTCAGGTTCTTCAAACAGAACCCTGTCAGGTGCTTCAGGTTCCTCAAACAGAACCCTATCAGGTGCTTCAGGTTCCTCAAACAGAACCCTGTCAGGTGCTTCAGGTTCTTCAAACAGAACCCTGTCAGGTGCTTCAGGTTCCTCAAACAGAACCCTATCAGGTGCTTCAGGTTCCTCAAACAGAACCCTGTCAGGTGCTTCAGGTTCCTCAAACAGAACCCTGTCAGGTGTTTCAGGTTCCTCCAACAGAACCCTGTCAGGTGCTTCAGGTTCCTCAAACAGAACCCTGTCAGATGCTTCAGGTTCCTCAAACAGAACCCTGTCAGGTGTTTCAGGTTCCTCCAACAGAACCCTGTCAGGTGCTTCAGGTTCCTCAAACAGAACCCTGTCAACTGCTTCAGGTTCCTCAAACAGAACCCTGTCAGGTGCTTCAGGTTCCTCCAACAGAACCCTGTCAGGTGCTTCAGGTTCCTCCAACAGAACCCTGTCAGGTGCTTCAGGTTCCTCCAACAGAACCCTGTCAGGTGCTTCAGGTTCCTCAAACAGAGCCCTGTCAACTGCTTCAGGTTCCTCAAACAGAACCCTGTCAGGTGCTTCAGGTTCCTCCAACAGAACCCTGTCAGGTGCTTCAGGTTCCTCTAACGGACCCCTGTCAGGTGCTTCAGGTTCCTCAAACAGAGCCCTGTCAACTGCTTCAGGTTCCTCATACACACCCCTGTCAGGTGCTTCAGGTTCCTCTAACAGACCCCTGTCAGGTGCTTCAGGTTCCTCAAACAGAACCCTGTGAGGTGCTTCAGGTTCCTCAAACAGAACCCTGTCAGGTGCTTCAGGTTCCTCAAACAGAACCCTGTCAGGTGCTTCAGGTTCCTCAAACAGAACCCTGTCAACTGCTTCAGGTTCCTCAAACAGAACCCTGTCAGGTGCTTCAGGTTCCTCAAACAGAGCCCTGTCAACTGCTTCAGGTTCCTCAAACAGAGCCCTGTCAACTGCTTCAGGTTCCTCAAACAGAGCCCTGTCAACTGCTTCAGGTTCCTCTAACGGACCCCTGTCAGGTGCTTCAGGTTCCTCAAACAGAGCCCTGTCAACTGCTTCAGGTTCCTCATACACACCCCTGTCAGGTGCTTCAGGTTCCTCTAACAGACCCCTGTGAGGTGCTTCAGGTTCCTCAAACAGAACCCTGTCAGGTGCTTCAGGTTCCTCAAACAGAACCCTGTCAGGTGCTTCAGGTTCCTCAAACAGAACCCTGTCAACTGCTTCAGGTTCCTCAAACAGAACCCTGTCAGGTGCTTCAGGTTCCTCAAACAGAGCCCTGTCAACTGCTTCAGGTTCCTCAAACAGAGCCCTGTCAACTGCTTCAGGTTCCTCAAACAGAGCCCTGTCAACTGCTTCAGGTTCCTCAAACAGAGCCCTGTCAACTGCTTCAGGTTCCTCAAACAGAGCCCTGTCAACTGCTTCAGGTTCCTCAAACAGAGCCCTGTCAACTGCTTCAGGTTCCTCAAACAGAACCCTGTCAACTGCTTCAGGTTCCTCAAACAGAACCCTGTCAGGTGCTTCAGGTTCCTCCAACAGAACCCTATCAGGTGCTTCAGGTTCCTCAAACAGAACCCTGTCAGGTGTTTCAGGTTCCTCCAACAGAACCCTGTCAGGTGCTTCAGGTTCCTCCAACAGAACCCTGTCAGGTGCTTCAGGTTCCTCCAACAGAACCCTGTCAGGTGTTTCAGGTTCCTCCAACAGAACCCTGTCAGGTGCTTCAGGTTCTTCAAACAGAACCCTGTCAGGTGCTTCAGGTTCCTCAAACAGAACCCTATCAGGTGCTTCAGGTTCCTCAAACAGAACCCTGTCAGGTGCTTCAGGTTCTTCAAACAGAACCCTGTCAGGTGCTTCAGGTTCCTCAAACAGAACCCTATCAGGTGCTTCAGGTTCCTCAAACAGAACCCTGTCAGGTGTTTCAGGTTCCTCCAACAGAACCCTGTCAGGTGCTTCAGGTTCCTCAAACAGAACCCTGTCAGGTGCTTCAGGTTCTTCAAACAGAACCCTGTCAGGTGCTTCAGGTTCCTCAAACAGAACCCTGTCAGGTGTTTCAGGTTCCTCAAACAGAACCCTGTCAGATGCTTCAGGTTCCTCCAACAGAACCCTGTCAGGTGTTTCAGGTTCCTCCAACAGAACCCTGTCAGGTGCTTCAGGTTCCTCAAACAGAACCCTGTCAGGTGCTTCAGGTTCCTCAAACAGAGCCCTGTCAACTGCTTCAGGTTCCTCAAACAGAACCCTGTCAACTGCTTCAGGTTCCTCAAACAGAACCCTGTCAGGTGCTTCAGGTTCCTCAAACAGAACCCTGTCAGGTGCTTCAGGTTCCTCCAACAGAACCCTGTCAGGTGTTTCAGGTTCCTCCAACAGAACCCTGTCAGGTGTTTCAGGTTCCTCAAACAGAACCCTGTCAACTGCTTCAGGTTCCTCAAACAGAGCCCTGTCAACTGCTTCAGGTTCCTCAAACAGAGCCCTATCAGGTGCTTCAGGTTCCTCAAACAGAACCCTGTGAGGTGCTTCAGGTTCCTCAAACAGAACCCTGTGAGGTGCTTCAGGTTCCTCAAACAGAACCCTGTCAGGTGTTTCAGGTTCCTCAAACAGAACCCTGTCAGGTGCTTCAGGTTCTTCAAACAGAACCCTGTCAGGTGCTTCAGGTTCCTCAAACAGAACCCTGTCAGGTGCTTCAGGTTCCTCAAACAGAACCCTGTCAGGTGCTTCAGGTTCTTCAAACAGAACCCTGTCAGGTGCTTCAGGTTCCTCAAACAGAACCCTGTCAGGTGCTTCAGGTTCCTCAAACAGAACCCTGTCAGGTGCTTCAGGTTCTTCAAACAGAACCCTGTCAGGTGCTTCAGGTTCCTCAAACAGAACCCTGTCAGGTGCTTCAGGTTCCTCAAACAGAACCCTGTCAGGTGTTTCAGGTTCCTCCAACAGAACCCTGTCAGGTGCTTCAGGTTCCTCAAACAGAACCCTGTCAGGTGCTTCAGGTTCCTCCAACAGAACCCTGTCAGGTGTTTCAGGTTCCTCCAACAGAACCCTGTCAGGTGCTTCAGGTTCCTCAAACAGAACCCTGTCAGGTGCTTCAGGTTCCTCAAACAGAGCCCTGTCAACTGCTTCAGGTTCCTCAAACAGAACCCTGTCAGGTGCTTCAGGTTCCTCCAACAGAACCCTGTCAGGTGCTTCAGGTTCCTCCAACAGAACCCTGTCAGGTGTTTCAGGTTCCTCAAACAGAACCCTGTCAACTGCTTCAGGTTCCTCAAACAGAGCCCTGTCAACTGCTTCAGGTTCCTCAAACGGAACCCTATCAGGTGCTTCAGGTTCCTCAAACAGAACCCTGTCAGGTGCTTCAGGTTCCTCAAAAAGAACCCTGTCAGGTGCTTCAGGTTCTTCAAACAGAACCCTGTCAGGTGCTTCAGGTTCCTCAAACAGAACCCTATCAGGTGCTTCAGGTTCCTCAAACAGAACCCTGTCAGGTGTTTCAGGTTCCTCCAACAGAACCCTGTCAGGTGTTTCAGGTTCCTCAAACAGAACCCTGTCAGGTGCTTCAGGTTCCTCAAACAGAACCCTGTCAGGTGCTTCAGGTTCCTCAAACAGAGCCCTGTCAACTGCTTCAGGTTCCTCAAACAGAACCCTGTCAACTGCTTCAGGTTCCTCAAACAGAACCCTGTCAGGTGCTTCAGGTTCCTCCAACAGAACCCTGTCAGGTGCTTCAGGTTCCTCCAACAGAACCCTGTCAGGTGTTTCAGGTTCCTCAAACAGAACCCTGTCAACTGCTTCAGGTTCCTCAAACAGAGCCCTGTCAACTGCTTCAGGTTCCTCAAACGGAACCCTATCAGGTGCTTCAGGTTCCTCAAACAGAACCCTGTGAGGTGCTTCAGGTTCCTCAAACAGAACCCTGTGAGGTGCTTCAGGTTCCTCAAACAGAACCCTGTCAGGTGCTTCAGGTTCTTCAAACAGAACCCTGTCAGGTGCTTCAGGTTCCTCAAACAGAACCCTATCAGGTGCTTCAGGTTCCTCAAACAGAACCCTGTCAGGTGTTTCAGGTTCCTCCAACAGAACCCTGTCAGGTGTTTCAGGTTCTTCAAACGGAACCCTATCAGGTGCTTCAGGTTCCTCAAACAGAACCCTGTCAGGTGCTTCAGGTTCCTCAAACAGAACCCTGTCAGGTGCTTCAGGTTCCTCTAACAGACCCCTGTCAGGTGCTTCAGGTTCCTCCAACAGAACCCTGTCAGGTGTTTCAGGTTCCTCAAACAGAACCCTGTCAACTGCTTCAGGTTCCTCAAACAGAGCCCTGTCAACTGCTTCAGGTTCCTCAAACGGAACCCTATCAGGTGCTTCAGGTTCCTCAAACAGAACCCTGTGAGGTGCTTCAGGTTCCTCAAACAGAACCCTGTGAGGTGCTTCAGGTTCCTCAAACAGAACCCTGTCAGGTGCTTCAGGTTCTTCAAACAGAACCCTGTCAGGTGCTTCAGGTTCCTCAAACAGAACCCTATCAGGTGCTTCAGGTTCCTCAAACAGAACCCTGTCAGGTGTTTCAGGTTCCTCCAACAGAACCCTGTCAGGTGTTTCAGGTTCTTCAAACGGAACCCTATCAGGTGCTTCAGGTTCCTCAAACAGAACCCTGTCAGGTGCTTCAGGTTCCTCAAACAGAACCCTGTCAGGTGCTTCAGGTTCCTCTAACAGACCCCTGTCAGGTGCTTCAGGTTCCTCCAACAGAACCCTGTCAGGTGTTTCAGGTTCCTCAAACAGAACCCTGTCAACTGCTTCAGGTTCCTCAAACAGAGCCCTGTCAACTGCTTCAGGTTCCTCAAACGGAACCCTATCAGGTGCTTCAGGTTCCTCAAACAGAACCCTGTGAGGTGCTTCAGGTTCCTCAAACAGAACCCTGTGAGGTGCTTCAGGTTCCTCAAACAGAACCCTGTCAGGTGCTTCAGGTTCTTCAAACAGAACCCTGTCAGGTGCTTCAGGTTCCTCAAACAGAACCCTATCAGGTGCTTCAGGTTCCTCAAACAGAACCCTGTCAGGTGTTTCAGGTTCCTCCAACAGAACCCTGTCAGGTGTTTCAGGTTCTTCAAACGGAACCCTATCAGGTGCTTCAGGTTCCTCAAACAGACCCCTGTCAGGTGCTTCAGGTTCCTCCAACAGAGCCTTGATAAGGTGCTGCTGTCCTCTGCTTTGCTGGGTGTGGATTTTATCATCCACACCAGTCTGCAAAGGTCTGTGTTGATCACAGCTCTGACACCAAATATCTGCAGAACAGAACCTCTTCATGGTCCGTCTCCTTCTTCTTCTCCTCTTTCAGTGCATTCAGGAGACCAGCAGAAGGATAACAAACTGTCAGGTCAAATTGTATTCATGTGGCACATTTCATGCTTAAAGTGCAACAGTGTCTCACACCGACCACACTGAGAGGCTCCCGGCCCACGACCAAAGAGACGGTCCCGACCCGGGCAGACAAGAGGCCCCACACCAAGGTGCAGAGCCCTCTGTCTTAGTGTCTTTTTGCGTTCTGAAATCCTCCAGCAGATGGTATCCGACCCTTTTTCATGTAGTAACATCTGGAGAAATTACCACAGACCAGGCTCTGGCCTCGTGTTTAAACCTGGGCACGTTTTTATGTGCAGTGTCACTTTTAGCTAAAAGTGTAATAAGTCAGCTGACCTATTGACCCTGAGCCCATCAAAGTGAGAACATCAACATGTCCGACAGCCACAGCTGACACAGTCTGGACCGTATTCACCTTGGTTTAACAGCTGCATCTCCCCATCTGCTCTCCTTTCCCACAATCCATAGCAGCGGGAGCCCCGGCTGCAGCGAATCGTGCCGTTCTCCTGCACCACTCCTCGCAGCTCATTGGTGGGCTCAGGCTCCGCCCCCTCCAGGCTGTTGGTGAAGGCGCACAGTCTCTCGTCTCCGTCCTGGAAACCTGCGGACAGGATCAGCAGATTCTCAGACATGTTCACAGCCTTTAAATGCTTTTAAATGCACCTGCAGGGCCCCACAGGTGCATTTAAAAGCATTTAAAGGCTGTGAACATGTGAGCTTCAGGTTTAGTGAATCATGTAAACTGTAAAGCCAGGTCACTGACTCTTTTACAGATGGTTCTGAGTAGCTGGTCTTTAAACCCGGTTTAACTCCAGTCTTCACTGGTGTCCTATTCTAAGATTTTCACTTTTAAAGTTTTCAGTGGATCGTTTCCATCTTAATCAACAGATCTCCACCTCTGTAAGACGTTCCAGATTAAACCACAAACACTCCACTCAGACAGTAGATCATTTCGAGCTCTGCTTAAGTCTCCCCTCTTCTCTTCTCTGTGCTTTGATTGTTTTCACATCATATCCAACCCACAGTGATGCAGGCCTCCATACAGAATAACTCCCGCCCATCTCTGCCATCCAATCAGCTTCTCAGAAAGGGATCCAGGTCCTGTCAGTGGAACCCTTCATTGTGCCTCTGATTCGGTTTGTTCCTTTCAGAAAGGTTGTACCACACATCCGGCAGCCCGAGAGGTGCAGACAGCACGAGTCTTGCCTTTAAGTGAAGCCTGAAAAAGTCTCGCCAACATGTGCTGAGGTAAGCACAAATGAATGAGACCAGCTGTTTGACTTTTACAGCAGATATCAGAGAAATCCCAGCCAGGTTAGCCCTGCTGTAATGTACTCTGAGGAGCATCTGAAGCTGAATGAGTTATGTTCAGCACAGCCTCCCACTGATCGTCTCTCAGTGCCGCTCCAAAGGCAGGGTTGTTCTGCACAAAATGTCTTATTTGGAGATATCTACACAAATATGATTCTGCGAGCTCAAACTTCTCTGAAAGCAGAGCAAATGATCCAGAATAAAGGTGAGACCCAACTGATGTCAGGTTGTCTTTTAAATCATGAGCAAAAGTTTGTATTCACATAAAACTCTGAGTCTGTCCAACAACAGTTACTGGATGGAGTTTTTCTGAGGCTCAGCAGAGCCCACACAGTCTGACAAATAAAAATGCCTTTTAGCGTTTGAGTGGGAACAACGGAGCGGCGCTCAGAGCGGGAAGCCTCAGGCTGCTGAGCGCCCTTAAAAGCATCAACGCCATTAATCCAATGATGCAGCGCACGTCTCACAGGGCGCCTCGTGCTTCCACTGAGGTGCAGCGACCGGCCTCTCTGGAGAACAGAGTTCTTCATCATCTGTAGCCTGGAAAGGCTTTCAGATCGGTCACTGAAGGGAAAGCAGCACAAACACGCTTTGATTATATGATAAAAGCAGAAAAACGCTCAGAAGAGAACTTTTCATCAGATGAATACACGGATCACTGAAGCATTTATTCCAGCAGCAACACGTTCAGAACCTGCTGTACAGGTCCAGGGTCACCGGGGGCTGAGGGTCACGGCTGCTCAGACTCACACAAACGTGCGCGCTCATGGAACCCTAAACATCCTCCCCGAACATCAGGAAGTCGTCGCGCTCCCATCAGAAGGCTGGAACACATGAAGCCATGATGGCGTTTGTTTCTTCTCTGGGGTGAAGAGTAAAAGAATAATGATGGCACCCACCTCTCCCACAGGTGGGGGGGGCAGGAAGGAGGGTAGCTGAGTAGAACCCACACATGCACGGGCAGCGCATTCAGACTCCACTGAGATCAGAACCAGAACCTGAATATCAGAACCAGCCCACACAGCTGGCTCTCCTTAAAGGTGTCTGAGTGGCCTCTGACATCAGGTTGCACTGTGCAGCTAACCCGGTTAACTTGGTTAACTAACTAACCTGTACAGTGGAACCAGCTGTTTGGGGCTGCCTGTGGTCATGTGACCCGTCGCCCTGGTAACAAAGAAACTGGAGGGGAAGCTTTGTCTGTGTGGAGCTACACCTTGAACTTAGAAACAGAACCATGACACTCCACACCAGAATCTAACGGGTCAGTTAGGACCGTGTAGGAGTGTCGGTTTGAATCCTGAATCCCCCCCATGAAAGGTACTCCCCCCAGTAGGGGTCCTTAGGGTCCCGTCCTTAGGGTCCCGTCCTTAGGGACCCGTCCACCTGGTACCGGACAGAGTTTCCATGCAGGACACATCCAGCCCAGCTGTTTACATGTTGTTAAAACTGCAACCAGGCAGACTTTTCCTTGGATGAGTGACACCATTAAACTGCAGTGGAGCTGCTCTGAACCCCAGCCTCAGAAACACTGGATTCCTCCACAGAGCAGCAGCCACAGTGTGCATGTGTGCGTGCACGTGGGGGAGCTGGCGTCAGCTCTCAGGAATCCGCCCCCCCGAGCTGCTGGAGCCAGCAGAGTCTCTGTGTTTAGTCTGCTGCGAACACACAGTCACAATGAGAGCAGGGTGGAGTCTTATCTCCACCATCACGGCACGGCGCCTCAGACTGCCGGACGGCAGCGAGCGCTTCAGCGTTTCCATGGAAGTCAGGATGTGAGGGCGAAGCAACGTGCGTCATGGCCTGCAGGAGCTGAAGAGGAGCCTCATCAAGTCCAGCAGCAGGACTGTGAGAAAAACAAGCTTCAGTCCACACGTCCAGAACCAGTCACAGCCTGAACCGGATCTTCTCTGTAAATCGAGGCTTGTGTTCACATTGCATTTCTGACTGAGCACCAGCACCTTGGATCGAGCTGTCTGGAGGAAAAGCTTCTTCTTCTTCTCCTTCTCCCAAGCGTCCGAACTCACAGAAAGATGCTGCTTATGGGCAACTAGCCAAGTGGGCAAACTGGTTCACACAGAAATGATCAGAACCAGGAAAGAATGCTGGTGCTCAGAATAAATGGGTCACATCTAAAAACAACCGTAGAAACGTCATAAAACTGCTCAAATGAAGGCTGAGAGACAGAAAAGGGTCTTTAGCATTGATCTGAATGTCTGAGCAGTGGGAGCAGCTACAGCTAGAACTGGATCAGCTTTTTGTTTTAACCCGGTTCTGGTTCGGACGGCTTCTCTGGCCGGGGTTTGACCATTTAAGAGATCTACTGAGTAAGTTGGAGCCTGAGCTGGTTTAGCATAAAACTGCAGTTAAAATGAACAAATTAAACCAAGTTCTGCACCAGAGACCCATCCAGAACCATCACAGAACAGTCCGTGGACGCACAGCTGATCGGTTCTGACGGTCTTCCTTCAGAACCGATCAGCTGTGTCTGCTTCCACAGAATTAACATGACCAACTACGTTCCTCTGGTTCTGTTTGCGTTAGCTTTAGCTTCCTGTTAGCGACCCGGCTCTGGTTATTACGGCGCCACCTGCTGACCGCACTACACTCATTTATTTACTCCAAACCAGCTGATGGAGACGGGCCCGGTGAGCTTTCTTTGAGGAGACGTTCTGAGGATTCAGCAGCTAACAGAAGCACATCATCTGCAAACAGGCTGATCTGGGCTGTAACTCAGGGCCGTGGATCCACTGTGACTCACCGCTGACAGCAGGCAGCAGCAGGACGCACACACACACTGTCAGAGCTGAAGAAGCCATGCTGGATCCCTGCAGAAGTCACAGAACCACCAGAACACTGGCCGGCATCACTACCCCTGGTTCTCCTGCTGGGACCGGACTCGCTGCATCTGACCCGATCCTGAAACACAAACACAGAGATCCCGTTAGTTAGCAAAGACACCGGAAATCTGTAGAAACAGGAAGAACATCGGAGTCTGTGATGAAAAAGTCACGAGGACGCAGACCGGCGTCAAACAGGCGGAGCTGAACAGGTGGAGCTGAACAGGTGGAACAGAACAGGTGGAGCTGAACAGGTGGAGCTGAACAGGTGGAGCA